>NC_141346.1:42786104-43368604 GCF_057382095.1 Aulonocara sp. 'chitande type north' Nkhata Bay | reverse complement strand
AGAAGGGGACAGAGGGGGGGGGGGGGTAGCCTCCTCTGCACCCTGGTGACATACCCCTACTCCAAGGCCCTGCATGTGTGGGTGGTTGTGGTGGAGCGGGAAGAGGGAGGCAGCTGGAGATGGGGAGGGAAGGAAGGGAGGGGCAGGTAACCCCTCCCTGGGGCCAGCTCCCCCGCTGACCCCAGTAGGCACTCCCACACTCCGCGACCCGCCAGGGAAAGGGGGCCCAGGCCCATCCAGACCGGGGCCCAGTGCAGCAGCACCTCCCGGCCCCACAGAGCCCGGGACAGTCCACCCAACCCCACCACAGAGAAAACTGCACCCACCCCACCATCCACTCATCTTCCAGACTACATAAGACAATAAACACCCAGGCTGAGATCTTCCTCCACCTCTCCTGTATCTCCCCCTCCTGCAGAGAGAGTTCCTGAAGAGAGGAAAGCTCCTGCAAGATGTGACCATCTCCCCCACCAGTTGAAGAGCCCCCCGGCGGCAGCCTGCTCCAGGGCCGGGCCCCCATGCACCCACCCGCCCACAACCCCGGCAACACACCAACCAGGATCCAAGCCCCCGAGGCCCGGCCCGGGCCCCAGCCCAGAGACGGAGCGCCCCCAGAACCTCACGCCCATCCCGGACCCACCCAGGGCCAGCCAGGCTACCAGGTCAGTAACCCACGTCCGTCAGCACAGACCCTCCCCTAGCCCCGCTGCACGCAGCCGCGAGGAAACAGTCACCTGAGAGCCAACAGAGCCCCCAACCGGACATGACCGCTACCCCGGGTTGAGCCCCCCAAGGAAGATGCCTCCGGGGAGCCCCCCGACGCCCTAAGCCTGTCCCTACCCCCACACCAATCACAACAGTGAAGGCGGGACCAAACTATGACCCCCCACCCCCACTAGGTGATGGAGCTGATAAAAGGAGTCCAGAGCAATTGATCTGATGTGGTGGCAGAGGCTGTATCAAGACTAATGTAATCTAATAGATAATTTCTATATTGGTTAGAATTAAGATTATTTTTATTTTTCCAGTTCATGAGGACTGTTTTCTTGGCTATGCATAGGGCAGTGAAAATCATATGGGCTATATTCTTTTCTGAAGTGACATTATCTAAGCTGCCCAGTAAACACACTAAGGGGGAGGTTGGAATGTTACATTTCAGACACTTTGATAAGTCTTCACATATCTCGCGCCAAAACTTTTGCACTGGTGGACAGAACCAAAGAGCGTGGATGTAATTGTCTGGTGTATTGCCTTGACAGTGTGAGCAGTTGTTGGAAGATGTAAAGCCCATCTTGAACATCCGATGACCTGTATAGTGCACTCTATGTAGTATTTTGTATTGTATTAATTGCAGACTGGGATTTTTAATTAATTTAAAGGTTTTTAAGCAAATCTGAGACCAGAAGTTTTGGTCTAAGCTGACTGATAAATCTGCTTCCCACTTAGCAATAGGAAGGGATATTGATTCATCTAATTTAGAAAGTGTTCTGTATATTTTAGATAATAATTTGGGGGATTTAAGAGTAAGAAAATGTGCCGCACTTAGTGGTGTTTGTAATTCAACTTGACTGAGGTTAAATTTCTTTTTTACTATGGATTTAATTTGTTGATATTCTAAAAATCTTGTCTTGTTGATCCCATATTGTGCAACTAGTCTGTCAAATGGAATAAATTCTGTTCCCTCTAATATATGTTCTAAGTATTTAATTCCTTTACAACTCCATTCTGGGAAATTAATCATATTATTGTTTTGTAATATGTCAGGGTTATTCCAGATAGGTGTACGTTTGCATGGGATTAATGAAGACTCCGTTATTTTTAGAAACTCCCACCATGCTGTCAGAGAAAAGCTGATGTTGATACTTTTAAAGCATTCATGTCTTTTGATGTTTGAGCTAATAAATGGTAGGTCTGAAATCTCTAGATCCTTGCATAGTGCCTGTTCAACATCTAGCCAGGGCTCAACTAAGAAGGTATGTTTTAACCATTCTGAGATGAACTGAAGCCTGTTGGCTAAGAAGTATTGGTGAAAATTAGGCAGATCTAATCCTCCTCTATCCTTGGTTCTTTGTAGCGTTTTTAAGCTGATACGCGGGGGTTTATCTTTCCAAAGGAATTTGGAAATATATGAATCCAGAGATCTGAACCAATCTTGTGATGGTTTGTTAGGGATCATCAAAAATAAGTAATTTATTTTTGGCAAGATCATCATTTTTATAGTGGCGACCCTTCCCATGAGTGATATGGGTAAAGATTTCCATCTAGTCAGATCGCCTTCTACTTTCTTTAGAAGTGGGATGTGGTTTAATTTAGTTAAGTCTGAAAGCTTAGGAGAGACATTAATACCTAAATATTTAATATTTCCGGATTGCAGTGGGGCAGAGGAAGAGTTATGGAAGGAGCAGTTAATGGGGAGAACTGTAGATTTTGGCCAGTTAATTGAATAATCTGAAACTCTTGAAAACCAGTTTATTAAAGTAATTACCTCAGAGAGGTTGGTTTGTGTGTTTTGCAGAAAAAGCAACACATCATCCGCATAGAGACTGATTTTATGTTCTATGTTCTTACATTTTATGCCCTTAATTGTTGTAGCCTGTCTAAATGCTGCTGCTAGAGGTTCGATAAAAATTGCAAAAAGTGAAGGGGAGAGTGGGCATCCCTGTCTGGTGCCCCTCAGGAGACAGAAGCTGGAGGATGTCTGGTCATTTGTTCTGATACGAGCTGTTGGGGAATTGTATAATATTCTTATCCAGTTTATGAAAGAGTTTCCAAAACCAAATTTGTGTAAAGTTGCGAATAAAAATTTCCAGTTAACTCTGTCAAATGCTTTTTCTGCATCTAGAGATAATATTATGGTTTCGATGTTTTTATCGTATGAGTAGTCTATTAAATTAAGTAATCTACGAATGTTTGATGAGGAGTGCCGACCTTTTATGAAACCAGTTTGGTCAGGATGAATTAAGAGGGGGGTCATTTTCTCTAATCTCTTTGAGAGAGCTTTGCAGATTATTTTAAGGTCTACATTTAAAAGAGAAATTGGACGATAGCTTGAGGGAAATAGAGGGTCTTTGCCTGGTTTTAGCAGGAGACTAATGTTGGCAGAATTCATATTTGGTGGTAGTCTGCCATTTTCCTCGATTTCCTGCAACATGCTGTGGAATACTGGTGCCAAAATTATCCAGAATTCTTTGTAGAATTCTGCAGGGAAACCGTCTGGACCTGGAGCCTTATTATTGGGCATACTTATCAGGGCTTCCTGGAGTTCACTTGGCGTCAGTGGCGAATCCAGTTCCATTGCTTGACTATCTAGTAATTTTGGAAGAGTTACGTTGTCAAGAAACAGATCAATTTCATTTTTAGATGGGTTTATTTGTGGTGAGTATAAAGTTTCATAGAAATGCCTAAAAATGTTGTTTATTCTTCCAGGATCATATATTGTGTTCCCCGATAAATCTTTAGCAGCACATATAGTTGTTTTTTCTTTATTTATTTTTAGCTGGTTAGCTAGAAATCGACCTGATTTGTTACTGTGTTCAAAATTCTGCAAGCGAAGTCTTTGTATAAGGAATTGTGTTTTTTTATTAATAATTTCATTTAATTCTAGTTTTGTTTTGCATATTTTGTTCAATGTTTCCTGATCTTGGTGGGACGCGTAGGCTTCTTCTAGTGATTTGATGTTTTTTTCTAATTCCTGAATATTTTTGTTTTCTTCTTTCTTTTTGTGTGATGAGAAAGAAATTATTTTACCTCTCATCACAGCTTTCCCTGCTTCCCATAGAACAGAAGCAGATATTCCGGGAGTGTCATTAAAGTCTAAATATGAAGTCCATTCCTTTTTAAAATATTTAATAAAGTCTTCATCTTTAAGTAGTGATATATTAAATCTCCAGTTTTTTCTTGGCGTAGTGTTATTCTTGTGCATTAGTGTTAAAGATACAGGAGCATGATCACTGACAGCTATAGGATGAATCTCAGTGTCTGAAATGTCACACAGCAGTGAGCTGTTGACCAAAAAATAATCCAGACGAGAGTAAGAGTGATGAACATGCGAGAAAAAAGTATATTCCTTACTGGTGGGGTGAAGAGAGCGCCATGCATCGCAAAGACCAAAGTCGCTCATATACTGTTTGATTATATTTGTGGACTGCCAATTGCGCTGAGTTCCTGTTGTGTTGAGCCTATCCATGTCTTCATTTAGTCCAAGGTTGAGGTCACCGCCAAGAATGAGTGTGCAATCAAGGTGTTCAGAGAGTGCACTAAAAAATCCGTGGAAGAATGAGGGTTCATCAACATTTGGACCGTATATACTTACAATACATAGTTTTTTGTTCAATATTGATAGTTTAATAATTAGAAATCTACCCTCTGGATCTATAACTGTATCGAGTACTGTAAAATTAACATTTTTATGTATTAAAATTGCTACTCCCCGTTGTCTAGAATTATAACAGGCTGCAAACACGTTAGGAAACTCAGGTGTTTTAAGTTCGTTTAAACCTGTGACAGGTCTGTGAGTTTCTTGTAATAAAACAACATCTGCCTGTAGTTTTTTAAGCTGGTTAAATATCTTTAACCTCTTTCCTCTGGAGCCAGCTCCATTTACATTCCATGTGACAAACCTCAGCATGCCCATAATTGTGTGTGTATGTCTAATGAAGTATGCTGGGTGTTTCGTTTAGACAGGTGGAGAGAGTGTGGAAACATCCCTTGTTTGTAAATAGAAAGAGAAAAAGAAGTGTGGTGAGAGGCTCCATAAGTCAGACTATGTGTGTGGATATTCACTAATATGAACAAGCGTGGCTTGCTTATGTGTCCTGCAAGTCTGTGCGTGCTGTGAGGCTGTTGTGAATGTGCTGCCGTTGAGCTGATGTGTTTGCGTGATCGTGGTGTGAAAATATGGAGAAATAGAGGGTGTTGTTTGTAGGTGAGTGGGGAAGTAGGTGATCACAGCAGTGAAAGACAAGAGAAAGAAAGAAACCACATGAACTGTGAGCGACAACAAAAAAAAAGAAACGAAATGGAAACATTCCAATTAAAGCAATGACGGAGGGTGACGGTGTTATATCTGCTATGACATCATATTGATATTACTAGGTTAAACCCATGTTAAAAGAGAAAGTGTGAATGAATAAGAAAAGAGTGTAGCGGGTTCTTATCTGGAGTGCAGTCAATATAACCACGGTGTGGTGCCGGGGTCGCGGTAGAGCTGTCCGTCCACGTAGAGCCGGTCCACGGCGATGACAGCACGGGAGCCTTTCTGGATGAAGCTACGTCGAACTGGGAACAGGACCTTGCGTCGTTCCAGGATCTCTTTGGGGAACTGGTCGTTCACGCTGAAGTCCGTTCCTTTCAGTTCTCTGCCGCGACTCTTCACCTGTTCCTTCTGTTTGAATTGACCGAATTTGACCGAATTCATCTTTTTTTTTTAGCCCTGCAATAGACTGACAACCCGTCCAGGGTGTACCACCACCCCTATAACAGCTGGGATAGGCTCCAATCCAACTGCAACCCCGATAAGCAGATGGATGGATGGATGGATGGATGGATGGATGGATGGATGGATGGATGGATGGATTGGATGGATGGATGGATGGATGGATGGATGGATTGGATGGATGGATGGATGGATGGATGGATGGATGGATGGATGGATGGATGGATGGATTGGATCGATGGATGGATGGATGGATGGATTGGATGGATGGATGGATGGATGGATGGATGGATTGGATGGATGCATTTACTTTTGCTACAACAAAATGATTTGACAGATTCAGTTAAAATGAAATGGTCTGCACTGCTCCTGTGCCAACAGGCAAAGCCCTGTAACTGAACCAGAACACAAGATCCTCACTTTGATCCCCCTCTATAAGAGAGTATCAGAGCGTTGCAGAAATAAATCAAAATAAATGAACACAATGGGAACATGTCAACAAACATGATTCTTCATCTGAGCCTGCAGGTCACTCTGGAGCCTGTGTGGCTTTGATGGACAATGACCTCTGACTGTCACGCTGAAGGAGAAACCCCAAACAAACCAACAGAAGAAGTCCACAAAGAAACTCTCAGATTCGCAGCGTACCTCCCAAGTTCATATACATAAGCAGCTAGTCAACCCGGACGCAGCCTCTTATTCCCAAAAGTAAGTGACTTCCACAAACGAGCAGCTGTATGTTCTATTGTTATGTGGTGTTGTGGCTGCGGATCCCAGCACTATTAAAGTGGAATCACCTTAACCCAGTTGGACCTGCTTTTGTCATAGCTGAGGGGTTTTCTACAAGAATGATTGGTGGGGTTTTGTATACACTCTCGCTCGACTGGTCGCATTATCTTTGCTTCACGTGTTCCCCTACGAGTTTGTTCAGGGTCTGTAACAAAGAAAGTAGCTTATTATCACCCACTGGAGGAGTTGTCTGCACATGTACCATTCAGTAATTGCTGCCGCTTAACAAGCGGACGGAATTGGACTTGACATTGAGCCATTGTTAGGAAATGAAATGCTGTTTTTCCAATTATGGGAGTTTGGCAGGGCCCAGTGACTCTCCCCTGTAAGGATTATGAAAAGAGAGTTACAGTCACGGAGAGGCAGTGGCAGTCTGACGTCGGAGGCATGATTTTCACTGTAAGCAACACAACTGGTTGAAAGTTATGAATGAAAGTTGAGTTTGACATCCACTAAACTCTATTTCTCCCTGGTATTAGTACTTCCTGTGGTGAGTAGATTTTCTATGGCTACCCCTCAATGACTAGACTTGATGTGGTTCCATACAGCTATACAGCAGTGCTTGTATTGCAAGACGTGCTCACATTTCAAAAGCACACACCTATTACAGAGGAGTCAGTTCTTGTTCCTGTCATGAAGAAACAAACAAAAAGGTGAGACCTTGACATCATGCCAGGGATGTCCAACTCCAGGCCTTGAGGGCCGATGACCTGCAGGTTTTACACATCACCCTGGGTCGACACACCTGAATCAAATGATTAGTTAGTCTGGAGAACTTCAGGGCATGTTGAGGAGGTCATTTAGCCATTTAAATCAGCTGTGTTGGATCAAGGACACATCTAAAACCTGCAGGACACCGTCCCTCGAGGTCTGGAATTGGACACCCCTGCATTACACACTAACTGTAAATTCGAAAAAAGGCTCAGGAAAGGGAACACTTCACCTTGATTGTGTCTTTGACCTCTAATACCACTCAACTTATTGTACCATTAAAAAAACCCCCAAAAGAACAAATAAACAAAACAAGAAGTGAAAGAAGCTACTAATACATTTACTTATTTTCTGTCCAGTTATCACCATTTCACTAGCTGGGCCCACGTCCTCATTTTAGGTTTGACGGCGTTTTAGTAGGTAAAGGTAAATGCTTGGACATGAATTGAGCTGCAGTTTGGGGAAGGCCTCGAAGGGGACTGGTGGCAGATCCCCGTGTACTAAATAGAAGTGAAGAAGTTAAAGATTTGAGAACAAGGAGGGAGGGAGGGTGGGGCACGTAAACAAGAATGAACAGCTTGCAGGAGTGGGGGAACCTATATAGATGAGAACCGTAAGGAGCGTGTTTGGAGGCGTGGTCCTGCTCCTGAAATTCCGATACATAATCTCCAATTCAAACCTTCTCTGCTCTCTTTGGCAAACTCTTTGCAACAGCATTGTTTGAGTTCACTGACATTTGCAAGCATTCAAGGATATTTCAATCAGGTTGAGATCTGGACTAGATTTGCTGCTGTGCCTGGGATCATTGTCCTGTAGAGTGAACTAATTTCAACCAATCTGTTAGACAGACATATTTGACTCTAGAATACTGTGTTAAACAGAGGAGTTCATGGTCTATTCAGTTACTGTAATGTGCACAAGTCCTGTGGCTGCAAAACAAGCCCAAATCATCACCCCTCCATCACCATGCCTCACAGTTGAGGTGAGGTGTTTGTGCTGATATGCTGTACTTGGTTTTCGTCAATTATGGTTCTGCACATTATGGCCAAACATCAACACTTTGGCCTTGTCTGTGCAAAAGGACAGTCTTTTGTACTATTGTGAACCTTAACATTTAACATGACAACTGAGGCCTGTAGAGTCTGAGATGTAGCTCTTGTGCATGGTCTGACCATAGGATGAATTTTCTGGGAAGATTGTGTGATTATGTTAGCACACACCTGAACACTCCAGACCTGCAAACTGCCAAAACCTTTGCGTCTTAATTCATTTGGTATCAGTAGCGGTGTGTTTTGTTTTTCACACACCATTTCTGCTTTTTGATTTAGCTTTTGTTCAATTTCATAATGACGCTGTGTAAAAAAGTCAAGTTTTGTGGTTCATTATAGGTTGTGCTTATTTAAATTTAGACCTGCTAAGGATGGGTAATTGTTACAATATTCTAAACATAAAACCTCAGAATTTAATGTGGGTGTACTTTCTTTTCACCATGGTGGATGGCATTTCCAATTTTTGTTGTAACTTCTAATGTCCAAGAACATTTTCTCAAATGATATATGAAAGAAATGTTTAACCAATAATTAACCCACAAATAAAAGCACCTAGCCTATTGTGAAGTTATATATTATATATATATATTGCAATTTACCTATTGCTTCTTATTACTCTCTCTGTCTCAATCATCACAATTTATTCTTTTTTAAGAGGCTTCTGTTTTGAAAAGCGCAGCATGATAAAAGTATGTCTGCGTATTATATTAATATACATTTACACAGATAACAGCACTTTGTCTGACGTGCAGCAGACTTGTCAGTCTCATACTAAAATGAGTTAATGAGAGTATTAAATGAAAGTACCCCCTGCTTCAATGCTGGCACCTTGTGGCACTGTATCCACATGGTGGACTAAGCATTCATAAATAGTCATAGTTAACAAACTGGTCTCGAGGTGGGACATAAGCGTATTAAAAGTCCTCTGAGAAAAGAGAGCAGGTTCACTGAACTGAAATGAGGCGTTACTTACCTACTTGCCAGCAGCATGATGCTAACACAACATGGCAGCTCAGGGCAGCTCTTTGCAACTTTCTCAGCCTTACCAAGTAATTGGTGACCTGGCACCCCACCTGACATCGTAGGCTCAAGGAAGCGGGCTCAGAAAAGCAAACGGGTTCAATTCTGCAGTTTGCACATTTTGCAGAAGATTGCAGCGCCATTAAATCAAGGACATTTGTCGATAAAATATCTAAAGTTTCTTATATTACATTCTCATGTTGATATGTCTGGTGTTTTAACTGTAATTTCCAAGAACTGCAAAGTGCAGTAAAAAACAGTTTGAATGGCACATGGTTTAAATAAAACAAAAATTAAAAAGAAACTAAAAAACAAGTGAAAATTGATCAGCTCATTCATAAAACAGGAAAAAAGGGCAAATAGAGATGAAAAAGGAAAAATTATTATACACTATCCTTAAAACCCAGCCAGCAGTAACATATGGAAAAAAGTACTGGACCACCTACACATTAAACCTACAGGAGCTGCTCAGGTATTGATCCCCATCCCATGAAGCTCCCAGTGGACAGGATTTGTGCTGATGTTAATGCCAGAGGATGTTAGGATTTCTGTAGTTACATGGTCTGCGACTGGCGGCTGGGTCGCTGTGGTTCCTAAATGCTTCCACTTTGTAATAATACCACTAAGAATATCTAAGTCAGGGCTGCCCAATCCCGGTCCTCGAGAGCTACCGTCCTGCAGCTTTTAGATGCATCCCTACTCCAACACAGCTGAATCAAATGGTTTGATTACCTCTTCAGCATGCCATCGTGTTTGGCAAAGGCCTGATAACAAGCCATTCATTTGATTCAGCTGTGTTGGAGTAGGGATGCATCTAAAAGCTGCAGGATAGTAGCTCTCGAGGACTGGAATTGGGCAGCCCTGATCTAAGTGGACAGTAATTTTATAAACTGACTCGTTGCAATGGTGATATCCTGTTACCAACCACCAAACCTGAATTCAGTGGGCTCATTAGAACGACTCATTCTTTCGCAAAAAGCAGACTGCATGACTAGATGCTTGATTTTATATACCTGTGGGCCTGAAAACACCTGAATTCAAAGAATTAAGAGGTGTGGCCTAATGCCTTGCTGTATACAAGGTCAGTCTATAAATACTAGAGTGAAAAAAGTCACATAATGGACATATCCCTTAGATTCATCAATGGATGATGGATCATTGGATAAACAGTTGGATTTTGTATGCCACACTGTCAGTTATTGTACTTAAAATGTCACACAATGTCAAATTTCCATTGAGACCTTTTAAACCTTACCTGCAGTGTTCACCTGTAGAGCTACTTTATCTCAGTCAAGCTTGAACTTTCACTCTTGACCTTGTCAACCTAAGATCCACTTATTAGCTTCCGCAGCTTTCGGTCTAATGCGACAAGTGATGACAGTTAAGTGATTGTAAAGGTCACATGATAACACTCTTAACCATCTTCGCCACAACTGAACAACTGACGGCCAAAAGATTGTAATTAAAGCTGCTGAAACAGTGAGTGAACCTTGTTATGACAAGTTTGCAGCTTCATTAGCTCCTCAGATTTATGGTATGTTAGTGTAGCAGCTTCATATATGTTTACTTGACAAAACAAAGGCCACCATAGTGAATGAGCAAAATAATGGGACTGAAGAAGTCAGACAGAAATACTCATCCACATTCAGGAGATGAATAAAAAAGAATAAGAAAGGGAGAAAGGAATAAGTTATTTAGTCCTGGTAGACACCACCCCATCCCCCTACTTCCACCCCAAACCCTGAGTAGGAAACGTTATCAATGCTTGCAGCTTAAAGCCCACTACTTTGATATATGTGACCATGAATATGGTGGTATAGATGTTGCTGCAGGTACCATTGCAATATCACTGTAAACAATACCGTTAGAGGTACTGCAGTGCCAGTGCAGTACATAATGAAATCCAGTATTTGTAACATCCTGCATGGACCTGCAGGCATCCTGATGCCCTCTGACAGTGTGCTGAAAGCCCTGCACACAGGGTTATGTGATCCTGGGAGAGTGTGGAGTATTTTCCTATTCTCCTGTAGATGGAGATCTCTGTTGTTTGGCTGACCGAGTTTGGTGCCAAATCATGTGTTTGTGTTTTATAAATCCCCTGAGAAGCCCGGTGTTTTTTTCACTGACTTGTCATGGGTCAAGTAGTTCTCTAAGCAGACTTTTCACTATGATTTTATAATACTATTCCTCGACCTTTATCTGGGGGTAATTTGCTTTTCCCATGCTTCTTTCATGACCTTTCATAAAAAAATTCTTAAGAGCTGTTTTGTTTATAGGATTTGGGACTTCACTGGACCCCAGGGCTGCCAATGCGAATGCATGCCTTACTCTGGTTGGGCTGCTTTTCATTATTGGGATCTAGTGTCCATTTGGTGGTTTTCTCTGTGAAATTCTGTTGTTGAGGATGTTTTGTTTTTTCTTTAACTGTAACAAATTTGCCTTCTAAGAAGATAAAGACATAGCTTTATCTTCTTAGCACTTCTTGCTTATTCCTCCATTGTTGTTTGTAGACAAGTCTACGTAATGCACTTGTCTGCCACTATTTATGGACTCCAAAAGAAATGAGGTCTAATTTGACCGAACGCTCGTCCTCTAAAGAAGGTCGACATGCAATACACCCTAAACACTGACAGACGTTTCAACTGATTACCCCGGGCTTGGTTGTAAATAAACTATACAAGAGGTCAGGATCCCTCCAAGAAGTTTGGTTTATTTTCTGTGGGAAAAGTGGAGAATATAACTTCATCAAGTGTCTAACAATTATTCAGCAATGAAGGCCAGTCACTCTTTGGTGGAACGACATACAGATTATTGCAGGACAGCATGTCTACACGTGGAGGGGTTTTAGGTTAAGAATGCATTTTAGGAGTAATACAGTAATAATATAATTATAAAATATTATATTTTATAATTGACCTGCTCAGTGATATACTGATGCTTTCATGTTTATGTTTGTTTGATGTTCTGTTGGTGTGTTTTTAATTGCCTCTTGGGGAATAAATAAAGTGTTTTTTGAATTTGAATCATGACTCATGAAATCTAAATAGCATAAAAAAATGATAAAAGTTGAAAACTACTATTCTGCGCTGCCTATGAGAACACTTTCAGAATCCTGGACACATGAGAGTTGTGTATAATGAGTAAATTGTTGTTTTATAGTCAATGTAAAACCTTTAACTTCTTTTTATAATCGCTTAAATAACAGATTATATCACAAACCAAATTCTTCCTTACGCTCACTAATGAGAGAAATGAATGCAGAACTATTTATTCTCAATGACATGTCTATTTACTCCAATTTCACAAATTGCACACTGTGTTGAGGAGCAACCACCGTTTGGAGCAACTTCAGCCAGATGTTGGTTTAGCTTGCCCCCTAGTGGCCATCAGAAACCTTGTGTTTGGTAATTGTAAGTAGTCAGGGGTCAGGTCTAAATACGCCAATAATTCATGAAAAATATCGACAGTTCAGGTGAAATAGTGCTATAAAACTGCAGGTCAAATCTTTTAACGTGTTTTTTATTCAATCGTGGCCATTAACTAAAGTTATGTTACTGTCCAGGCAAAAGCTTGTAAGGCGCTTACATTATAATTCAGGTGTGGGCTTCGGACCAGACACAGCACATAAAGGCAAAATTGTGAAGCAGAAGTAGCATCAGTAAAAAGTAACACTTCCATGTTTTTCTGCATAATGTAGAAAGACAGACTCATTTCTTGCTTCTCTTGTTAAAGCTCTAATATTGCTTCAGCAGCCAGGTGGGGGAAGGTACTCCAGGCAAAGCAAAGTAATTCCACCACCAGGGCTTCTCTGCTCTCTCCTCTTGGTTCTGGCTCAAATCAGCCATCTGGGTGTAGTGCTGGTACTGGTTGTAAGGGTCAAACTTGTCGTAGGATGAGAAGTCCTCTTCCTCCGGGTCAAAGTTCACAGGCGCTTTCGGCAACACAAAGTCCACCCGGCCTGCAGTCTTCATGCGAGAGGGCACCTGGATTCTCTTGGTGGCTCTGGTGTAGCCTTGCGCAGAGGCGGAGACTATGTGGATGCCAGGAGTGAGGAGGCGCCAGTAGTCTCCATTTTCAGCTAGGGCAGGGAGAGAAAGGCTGAGTATTTGGGCTTTTAATTGGGCTTATAATCAACATGAATACACAGTACATGAGTACGAATATATTTGTAGAGAAATGTTCATTTTACACATCAAGATGGGTTTACACAACTTGCAGAAACCCTGTAATACAAACTGTGGGAGTAGGTGTTTGGTAGAACTGCAATGACCTTAATAACTTTAGTTGAAGTAAGATATTGATTTGGTTTCCAGGTACTTCCACCTCGAGAACCTAGATAGGATTTTTAATACAGACACCAGTGCCGATATTTGGCAATATGAAAAAAAACCCATATATATCAGAAATTGTTTACCTTTCTCAACACAAGAAATAAACTAAAATAAACAGATTACTCAGACAATATGACAAAAAAGTTGAGATTTGTCAATTATTATACGTTTTGTGCTGCTGTTAGTGACTACTTGATGCTGAATCTTGTTTTACTGTCACAACAAGGTGTTTACATACGATGCTTCTCAGATTCTCACTTGGTTATTGAATTTGTGGCCAAACGCATCTCACCTTAAGGAAAGTTGTAGAGTGCCTTACTGTGCAACAGTAACACTCATAACATGGTTGAAGGGTGGTTGGAAGGTTGTGATCAGAATAAACAATGATGTTATTGAGCTTTGTTATGAGCTTAATATAGGTTTTATGAAGAACCTGACACAGGAAGTTGTACTTATACTGGACAACTACCTCAAAATGCCTTTTTTGCCTTTATAGCTCATATCTTTTTAATATTTAAGATGCTACATATCTGAATTACTGAATAAAAATCATGTTGGCCATAAAGAGCTTAAGAATTGACTAAGAGACAAAACTAATGTCATAACTAAATGAAATTTTGTAAAGGCGTATGTTTTGTTAGCAGGTGATAGTTATTACCTGTTGTAATGTCGTGCTGTATCCCTCTGACAGATATCCTGGCACCTTTTATAGCATTTCCCTTTTCATCTTTTACAATCCCTTTGATGCCACGATGGGCCTGAGGACCAACACCCAAGAAAGTTGTTTACAAATAGATCATTTCATTCATCGCACTTGAGATTCAGTATGCTATTGCTAACATGTGCTGAACTGCCATGCCAACAAAAATCAGGATATCTGCTAAAAGAGTCTTACTGTCTCCATAAATGAGAGCAAAGATTCTTGGTTTTCATGCCAGGCAAAGGCCAGTTCCTCTTCAGGGGGAAATCTATCACATCCCACATTCACAGTCACCTCAAAGCAGTTGGTGTGGAGATAGTTGAAGTCTTGCATTCCTGACCACAAAAAAACAAAAATCCAAAAAACACACTCACAGGTTCATAACTGGTCTTACAGCACCCTCTAGCAGACTCAGCAGACAACAGCACTTTCCTTCCTGACTCAGAAATCTATTTTACTTCTCTGGATTTGTGCCCCCCCCCCCCCCCCAAACTCACCGCCTGCCAAGCTGGACCACTGAGCTGCATTAACGATCCCTTTCTGGCTCTGAGTACGAGACGATCCACAGCGTGCGTTTTCATTGGACATGGTTTCGTGGGCATTTGCATAAGTTGCTGCGATAAATTTGAAAACCTGCAAAATGTAAAACTGGTTAACTGTTTCTCCCTTTGTTCAGATGAAAAAATAACCACTGATTTAAACCACATGTTCACAGGGTTTTACCGGGGCAACAAGCATAAATAAAAAATCAGAGTCTGCTGATCTTAATAATGTTTTGTCGTATTTTTTTGCCATCTGTTTTCTGTTGTTAGCAATGACTCATTGCTTCCTACCTTCCCTCAAAGAGCAGTAAACAGGCATGTCACTGCATTAAGTGTTTTATGGGAGCACACTGCAAATAATATTCAATATTACACCTTACTTACCAGTCCCGTTACAGTTGTAGTAGCTGTAGTCTAAACCATCATGGGTCCTTCACTTTATAGCCTTTAACTCATTAAAACATGACTGATATATTGCATAAAGTAAGAATATAAGGGTGTAGAAGGTTTTCAGAACTGACCAGTGACTGTAGGAAAAAGCATAGAGCAGTGTGCACTCCTGGAGGATGCACACTCGGTCACAAAGGATGCACTGGTGTATCTTTTGTGTTTATATTTATCATACAGTCATGTCAGGTATCATTTAATTAACACTGCTTTAAAAAGGCTTTCTCCTTTTTTTTAAAAATCCCCATTGCCCCGGCTCCTCGCTCCAAGGGAATCCTCACCTCTTTTATTTGCTTGTGAGTTGGGAGGCCTAGGATGCAATGGGAGGAGTCAAGTAGGGCTGCCACGATTAGTCGACTAGTCACGATTACGTCGACTATCAAAATCATCGACGACTAATTTAATAGTCGACGCATTGTTTGAAGCTTTGTAAGATCCCAAAAGACGCAGGAATAAGTAGTAGGATTTAAGAGTGTAATAACGGACTGAAACAGAAGATGGCAGCACTGCATGTACAAGGATGCCAGCTGCCGTTAAACCCCGAAGAAGAAGAAGCTGTGTCCCAGAATTCATAGCGCGGACCAGCACAGTTGCCAACAATGGCGGCAGCTAGTTAGTTTTAATATTACACTTATTATACTTTCTGGGTCACAAAATAAAGTTTAACATATTTTCAGGCAAGAATGTAGCTGTGGAAACTTCAAATATCTGCTCAGTTTATCAAGACACCGCATATTTTCAAAAGTGCTCCAACGTTTTCGGAGACGTCTGTTACCCACTAGCTCGATAGCTAGCCGGGGGCAAAGCTCACTAGAGTCCGTGAGAACACCGGACTCCCGGCAAATCATTTTCAAACCCACCGCAGTCTTTCGCTACTCAGGTTAAACATATATAAGTCACTTAGATAACTTACAAATGTTATTGTTTGGCTTTTTTAGTATTTTATTTGTTCCTGAGTAAATCGGTTTGGCTGAGAAATAAAGTTATAGTTTTTACACAGCTGAATAAACGACAACTGATTATCAGAAATGTGAGATGCTCGAGAATATACTCCGGTGTCCTGTTATATTTTAGATAGCAAGGAGCAGACGAGACTGAGTTTATTAAACTCCAACGAAACAATCTGCAGATTTCATTAAACTTTAATAAACTATCATCTTGTCTTTATTTTTAGTTAAAATATACCTTAAACACTTCAAGCTGTAAGCTAATGATAGTTATATAAGAGCAAATACGTGCTGGTGCAATAAGCTGTACGTTTTACGTCCAATGGATGCATGATCTGATTAGTCGACTAATCCAAAAAATAATCGGTGACTAGTCGACTATCAAAATCGTTTGTGGCAGCCCTAGAGTCAAGGATGCCCAATTTTGCATGAGAAAGAGGGGAATATATACACTGAGAACTGGATTAAACATGCAATTAAATTAAGGTTAGGTTCACATCTAACACGTCCAACCATTTATGTGAAACTAATACGTTTAAGAGACGCGCTCTTCATCTTGTAGTTTATGCTTGTTTAGCATTGGTTGACCCACCATTTACCTGGTAGATGTTAAAAGATTAAAAAGGCAAATCAAATAACCAGAACGTCTGTGGTTACAGTCAACAGTCTATTCTTTTTCCAGCTTCCTCTAAACATATACTACATGTTCATACCTGTACTGATGACAGTAATAATTGAGGTCCTTTATATTTTCTGGTTTTTAGGGTTTGTTTAGGTTTCACTTTGTTTTTGATTATTACAAACTATCCTTTAACTCTATAAGTTTCCCAAAGAACCCTTTTTACCTTATCATCTGGGGTTGGGCAGAACATTTCATGTCCCAATGGGTGTTTGGACAGATCATAAGGGTAAGACACCACCAAGTCTCCACCATGGAAGTTAGCGGAGAGCACAAACGGGATGGAGCGGACCCACTTCATGACAGCGTAGGTCTCTGGTGCAACCTGGATTTCAGCATTAACACTTCTTATTGGTCTAACTGATTAAGTCAGTTTATTGTAAAGAGGCAAACTTTGCAACAGCACAGCTCGTTATTTCATAAAGTATGTGCAGTGTCATTCACTATATATGGATAAGGATTTATACTGTACCTTACCAAACCAGTAATAGTCTGGGATTAGGATGTGGTCGGTGCGGTAGCCCTTTTGTCTGCGTCTTCTGTAAACGATGGACGTCAGGTCGGGGAAGTTTCTGTTCAGGTCGATGTTTTGGGCGTTATTTCGGCCGATGTTCCAAGAATCATATCTTTGATCCTCCTGAGGAATAAGTATTATTGCCTTATTAATAATATGTGTTTTAGATAGTAGCAGTATGAGTCATCCAGAAATTGCCATTCAACTATAACAGACTACAATATATTCTGTAAGGTGAGCGTTTGGCTTCGTGCTCATGGGCATCAATTTAAAGAGCTGATGTTCTGCTGCACTGTGCAGGGAATCATGCATTACTAATTACTTAACTATTGACTCAAACTGCACATCAATATATTTACTGCTTGTAACTGTAAATAGCTCACCTGCTCAAAATCGTAGTTATTGTCACTGACTCCGGAAACAGCCAACTCATACCCATCGGGGTTCATGGAGGGCAGAATGTGGATGCGGGTGGTGTTGATTAGAGTCTGAATCCGCTCGTTGCCAAGCAAATACTCTGAGCACAAGTGCTGAGCCAAGTAGATGAGTAGTTGGCGGCCAAGGACTTCATTTCCATGCATGTTCCCAATATACTTTACCTCCGGCTCAACTGTATGTAGAGAGCCACGTTTAAGTTTTACCTACATTTGTAAGAGAAAAGAAAGCAGACCTTATGAAGACTGAGGAGCCTGACTTACGTAGTTCATGCTCTCCGGGATTGTTAGAGAACTCGATCACAAGCAGCTCTCTGCCCTCCATACTGCGGCCTATGCTGTAGGTCCGGGCTATGCCGGAGCACTGCTCCTCAGTCTTCTTTAAGACACTGATCAGGTCAGTGTTGGAATGATAGGTGAACTGCAAAGTGTCAGGAGAGTCCGCAGTGAGTAGAATATCCAGGCCATCAGCAGCTTCTTCTTCCTCCTGCCCTGTAGAGACAAGCATAGTTACTGGAAATCTGCAAGCTGCTCTGCAAGCTGCTTTGCAACCCTTCACCACTCCAGCTCATCTTTTTAATCAGTGCCAGTTCTGTTGCTCATCCCACAACCAGCTTTTTATGTATGCACACAGAGTAAGGTCCCAAAACAGACACACTACCGTGGCTCAGGGGGTTGGGAATCGCATCTGTAACCGGAAGGTCGCCGGTTCGATCCCTGTCCTTGGGCAAGACACTTTACCCTACTTGCCTACTGGTGTTGGCCAGAGGGGCCGATGGCGTGATATGGCAGCCTCGCTTCTGTCAGCCTGCCCCAGGGCAGCTGTGGCTACAACTGTAGCTGCCTCCACCAGCGTGTGAATGAATAGTGGTATTGTAAAGTGCTTTGGGTGCCTAGAAAAAGCGCTATATAAATCCAATCCATTATTATTATATTATCACAGTGGGTTTTAACACCCTCTTTTTAGGGGCTGTTAGGTGAAGCTGGCTTAACAATGACTTGTTCTATCTCACCTACCTCAAATGGAAGTACTATCCTTATTTGTGTAAGGTTTTCCAGGGTATAAATATTGCAGTTTACAACAGAAATCTAAAGGAGAAAAAGTTGAAGCACTTCAAATCTATAATTAGTTAGAAGTGTTTATTTCAACTGCCACCCCGCCCCTCCCCCAAAGTCTGTACAAGTCTGCCCTGATTTTAGGATTCACACTTATTTCTGACACCAGCTGAGACCAGACCTAGAAAGGCTGTAAAACCTTTCGCTGCTGGTTTAAAAAACATGATTTATGCAGTGTAAAACTGTATTATACAAAAACTTTAACATCTATGACTGCAACACAGAGCTGCTGGCTACATTATAAGCTACAGATGGTTTATGTAAACACTTCCTGCGCGTCATATTGTGGAGAAATCATCCCAAATGGTACGTGCACTCACACCTCTGAGGCCCTTTCTTTTTCCCTAATATGTCTTTGCATAGATACAATTTAAAGGGTGGAAAACACAGAGTAGCACAAGACAATCATATAACAAAAAATCATAGTACAAAGAAAAACAACCCAAGACCAACTGCATGTTTTATAAATATATTGATAATTGACACTACTGTATTGATAATTTATCTCAATAGAAAGTGGAAGATTACATAGTGTATGCTTGGCCAATATGGAAATTTTAAATTTTAAGACTGATGCAGATATTTAGTGATTTCAAAAACCCAAACAGATTCCCATCATGTTTGTTATCTGTAGTTATTTAAGAATCCTTGTTGACAATGCAGTCTTCTTTCATTCTTTCATTCAATCTGAAGAAGATGCACCTCTGTGTATAAATAGTATGACCTCCATTGTGTTTGAGCCTCTGATGAAGGTCGGCGAAATAAATTAGTAGAGTTGAGGTTTGCGAATTATTTCGCTTAAGTTTCGTGCTAGCACTACCTAATGCTTCTGCTTGGATCAGCTTGTCGTTGCATTTGAGTGCCCTCTGGTGGATAAATTATGTAACATCATGTTGTGGTTGATTGTTTCTCTCGTTTCCACTTTTTCAAAATTTTTATTTATCGGCCTTTATAAATACTGATATGAGCCAATATCGGTCCCTAGTATACCGCACCCGAATTATGTTTTTACATTTATGTAATGTGAAGATTTAATATTATCAGGATTTTTTAAATGCCACATGAGGAAATCAACCCATCACATTGCGCCACAAACACTGACCCAGTCTGCCTACAAACATTAAGTTTTATTGTGCTGAGTGATAGAAGTAAAGTTAGCTTCACTGCTGCAAAATAAAGGAGTAAGACGATGTCAGGCAGCGGACCAAAGAACTGAGAGGCCCGTGAGGGGAGTCCAAACTTAAGAATGCATTGTAGTATCTGCTACAGCTTGTTGTTTTATTATTTAAGATGATATAGTTATGTTTATAAGGGTGCATTCAGGAGAACACTGTTAACGCAGGCCTTTAATCGCCCTCGTGAGTGTTACTGTCCTAATATGATACACAGTGAAAGAAGAACAGCTGGAGTTCTTACACTGATATCAGGCTAACCTGCTACCAGACTGTGCATCATGAAAGTTTTGGAACAATTTAAAAAGCACTACCTGCATACACTTCATGAAATGTACACATTATACTGTCTATAAATGTTGAAATGACACAACTTAACTACTCAAATTGGTTCCATGTGTCTGTGCAGAAGTTGCTGCTGTTCACGCGCTCATCTGGTTCACACATGGAGATGCAACGAGTGGTAGCAAAATACATATTTGGGTCTGTTATTGTTTTTGTGTTTTGTTTTTTACTATAAAGACTTTTCAGCTATTTGGGCAAGATATGATTTAGCAATGTGTGCCTTTCTGTGGTTCATTGTGGGTTGTTTATAAAGCCACTGCCAATAAAAACACCAGAAGATAACCACAGGATCAAGGATTAGTGACAGTTTATAGGGGAAGTAAGGCGTTCCAGTTAGGCTATATCTTAAAGTGAGCCACATAAGCATCTCTGCAAACCAGATGCCTTCAGAATGTGTTTAGGAGAAGGAGTGCACTGCTGAAATTTTCATGCCTGCTTTTTATTTGAGTTGCTCTTTTTTTCAGGTGGAAAAAAGAAGCTAATGTCAGTATTTAAAACATTTACACGGATGTCATCAGCCACAGCCAAGACTAAGGCCAATTCAGGTCAACAAAGGTCAACATAATGACAGTATGCTGTGATTATATCTCACCTCTGAGGCCCTCCAGGGGGTCATAACATCCCTCTTGGTCGCTGACAAAGAAGCGATCGCAGTCGAGGAAGTAGGGCCAGGCCATCTGTATCTTGTCAAACGTGCGACTGCATCTTCTGCGCACGGCTTCACACGTGCTGCGGCACGGCTTCAGCACCTTCTCCTTCTCACAACGTGGGGCCAACACCGAGCAGCCCAGCATGCGAATCTCTGGGTTACAATCTCCGCCCAGCAGAGATTCAGCCACGCTGATGAGGAGGTACTCAGCGCCAGCTTCAGCATCCTCACGAGTCTTGTGACCGAGGATGTTTGGGAACATGGTTTGAGCGTAGGGCATGTCATCGCAGTAGTACAGCATTAGATCTGTGCATTTGGCTGAGTAGAAAAATTCCACAATGAAGACAGATCAGGGATCAGCTTAGAAAGTAACAGATCAAGACGTGTATCTCCATCTGTTGCAGCGCTTAATCATGAGCTTCACTGTGCCGTCCTCAATCATCTAGTCCTAAATATTTCTATTATCTCTGGAAATTAGAATTTGAATATTTCATGCTGCCATCGATCATCTAAAAATACTCAATGATTTTATGGCTTTGGGGACAGATTCCACTAAAACTACACCCACTATCATTTATAATCTCCTCCTGTTTGTTGTGAAAAACAGTCCTGTTGCAGTCACTTGGCATATTAGGGGGGGGGAGAAGGGGGACTTTGAGGCTTGGTTTTTTCCAGTGTTAGAGGCACAAAAAACTGATTGGTTAGAAATTAGAAAGTGTACAGAAAAGCAAGATAGCAAACAGCACATGCATGACACTTTTCTTGCTTTAAGCCCATGGGTACTTACGTTTTTCTTCTATTATTGGCTTGCACTGTCCTGCAAGACATACCAGCATGCCATTAGCTGACACTGAGTAGACACTAGATGGCAGGGTGGTTTTTGTAAATGCTACAGTGGGGCCTACAGAACACTGCTCGCTTCAACAACTCTCTATAAAGCCAGTCAGTGTACAAAGAATCATTAAGTCCCTCGAGGATCACATTTTCCACGACTATAAATCGTATTCATTAAACTTGCTTCCATCTAAAACATTAACGCCATCTGTCAGACTTTAGATCTGTCACCATCTAATTCAGCTCACTCATCCTGTAGCTTTAGGTTTTTTTAGAGTTATATACAAGAATTTTTCACAAGTCTAATTGAACAAAAATGAGCTTCTGAATCAAGAATAGTCCACAGCCTGCACGTGACGTCCTGTCCAGTTTTTGCGCGGCCGGTCCAGATGCGCACATCAGCATAAAGTTTGTTATCGCAAAAAGTGCAGAAAGTTTACCTCGAAACTTCGGGTCGCATCGCGGAGGAGCACAAGACGCAAAAACCAACAACTGCAGCAGGATCAGCAGCATGATGCGCACTTTCCGACACTTATGTTCCGTTTCGATGTGGCACCTCACACACTGAGCCAGAGGGCGTGAGTGTGCGCGTTGGAGTGTCCCAAGTCTGCAAAACTTTCCTCCGAGCAACTCTGTGAGCCACTTTATTACAAGCATTACGGTTTCCTATCGAGTTACAGAGGAAATGGCTCTGAGGTAAAACGGGGATAAGTGCATGAAAGGATGGGCAAATTTTCGCTCACATTTTGCTGCGTCTTCGTTTTTCAGTACGGCTGGTGGCTGTTTCACGGGCCTGCTGCTGGGTTTAACTCGAAACTCAAAACTGGCTCTGCGTATTTAGACTAGTAACCTCACATTTTCACTTCACATGAATCCTCATTCTGAAGAATAATAATTTATAGTTTGTGTCGGTGCTTCTTCTTGCTTTAAACTGACTGTAAAATTATAACATCATATTAAATGTCAGTGTGAGCTTGCTTTTAGTCATGAAGCCACAGATTATCTTTTTGTTTGTTTGTTTGTTTTGCCTGTCCCGTTTGGCTCTTTTGCCGTCAGAATTACTGTCCAAAGGCGAAGAAAGATGCCCAACGGATTTACTTTACCAAATAGACCATCCCAGCCTCTCCGTAATGGTCTATTTGATTCACCTTTTATTGTTTATTTTATTTTATTTTTACTTGTTAAATACGGGACAGACTGGGGAAAAGAAAGGGGAGAAAGAAGAGGGACGGGGATAAAGGGCAAAAAACAAAAACCAACAGAATAAGCAGAAAAAAATACATATATAAGCCACAGATTATCATTTCATTCTGTATCCCCCTTCCTGTGGGAAGCTTTGTGCTACGTTTAAACACAATATTCTAGTTTTATTTGTCTGTTCTATACACTTAAAGCGGTCTAATCCACAAAAATCCCCCCAAACCAGTCACGTGCCCGCAGAGAAAGAGAGTACAAGCACCTAATGCTGCTTTCAGTGTGTGAGTAAGTCACAGTCAGAACTTACATATAATAATAATAATAATAATAATAATAACAATAATAATAATAATAATAATAACGTATGTTGCAAGTACTTAGTACCAGAGTTGCTAGTTTTAGTGAAGTCTTTACGTGACTTGTGTTTTTATTTTTCCTGTATTGGTCAATTTGTGTATTGAAAGGTTATAAAGGTTTCTCAGCCTTTGTTTTTTGCCTCTCTCTTGCTGCTACTGCCCATCTGCCCATCATTAGCCCATCTGCTTCAAGGTTCAACATGTGCATTCAGAGATGCTCTTCTCCTGGTTACCAGAGTTATTGTTGCATTCCTGTGAGCTCAATGCAGTCTGGCTATTCTCCTCTGACCTCTGACATCAACAAGGCATTTTAATCCAGAGAACTGCTGCTTATTGGATATTTTCTCTTTTTCAGAACAGTCTCTGTAAACCCCAGAGATGGATGTGTGTGAAAATCCAGCAGATCAGCAGGTTCTGAAATACACAGACAATGTAACACCAACAGCCATGCTGCATTCAAAGTCACCTTTCCTTTTTATTCTGATACTCAGTTTGAACTTCAGACTGTAGACGGTGTCTACATACCTAAATGCATCAAATTGCTGCCATGTGACTGGCTGATTGGACACTTGCATTAATGGGCAGGTGACGTGTTGTACCTAACAAAGTGGCCAGCACACCTGATAACACACCTGATGTAGCTGTACATCTGGCAAATACTTAGAGTACTTAATATCTTTTGATCTATTCTTGCCTTCTCTCTTTGGTGTCAGTTTTGCTTTGGACAACATGTCATTTTAAATTAAGCTTTTTAAGACTTTTTAAGAATATTTGTAAGCCTGAGTCCAACTCACAAGGTTGGAGCAACAACCAGTTGGCTGTGATTAAATAAACCTAGCAACCAAGAAACATTTACAATTTATAATCCTCAAACTTGCTGCCAATCAAAGTGGATGCGTAGCAGCTTTTACGGTGATGTTCAGAAGGCTAAATCACATAAAATACTGCAGAAATCTTAATCATTATTAGACAAAAAAATATTATTAGTAGTAAATACCATTTTGAAGGTGATCTGTTTTTCTTATTGAGCCAGTATTAGAGTCCTTTCTTCTTCAAGCTTGGCAGAGTTGAATTTGCATAACCGGAAGCCTGGGTATTCATCATGCAGGCAGGTGGAGGATGGTGTGGAGGTAAAGTAAAAATACTACTATATCCTTCAGCTAAGCCAGGAATATTGATTAGATCCTTAACACGTTCATGTATTATGGAAATTACTACATGCCCCAGAAACTGAATGGAAAAGGAGCCTCGTGGGAGACGTGACCCTCTATGGAAAACACGCACAAACTTGTAAATTGTGATTTTGATCAAGTGTCTCTGTGGGAAACTGCTGGAGAAAAAAAGGGGTGGATCTGTAGCAACGGACAAGTGTTTTAAAGTGTTTCGAACAGCTTTTAATGAACAAACTATATATATGTATATATATGTATATATATATATATATATATAGCAGCTGGATAGCGTAGTGGTTAAACTACACGCCTTTGGAACAGAGGATCGCAAGTTCGATTCCTGCCTGGGGCGTCTGTATCCAGTAAGGGTCCTAAGGCTAGACCCCCTATGCTAAGCAAGCCTACCGCAGACATGAGCGAGACAGATAAATATGAAGGCATGCCGGCTCGGACGTCGCCCGGATCAACAAGGTCCGCGTCAGGTGTTGAGGAACCAGGGCACCCTGACGAAAAGTGGGCTACTGGAACAAGAAGGCATCGGTGGGCAAGGGACGAAAACAGGGCGTTGTTGGAATGCTACTACGCAAGTAACCCCGGCGGAAGGGGCTACATGAATAGGATGAGGGACCTATGGATTCTTCGATACCCAACATCCACAATGACGGCGAAACAACTAGTAGCTCAGTGTTCCAACATTCGAAAGAAGGGACTGCTCTCACAGCTAGAGATTGACGAGGTACAACACAAATGCTACGGCAAGGAGGAGTCAGGACGCCAGGTCAGGGGGGCGATATCATCACCCCCACCCGAGATTGGGTACATAGCCCCAAGTGCGATAGGAGAAGGATCGTTGAGTGCGAGAGGAACTGACCTGAAAAATAGGATCATGGCCAAGCTTGAAACCTGGATCCCCCGTAGCCGGTTACCAAGATTACGTGAAGTACCCTCAGAAGGTCTGCTAGATGATGTTAATGCAGCACTACGGGCAATACCTACAACCACGATTACCGACACTAACAAGCTGATCTACAATTCGGCAGCAGTGATCAGTGAGATGCTTGGCTACAAGTTGAACAGCCACAAGGGGCAGTACCCTCCATGGAGAAGGAGGCTAGAGGGCAAGATCAAAGTAGCACGGAGGGAGGTTAGCCAACTAACGGAGTTGCAGAAAGGTGCGACAAATAAGGTGCCTAAGAAATACAGCAAGCTGTCCATACCTGAGGCCTTGGAAACTGCCAAGCAAAGACTCACAGCCTTGGCCAGCCGCTTGAGGAGGTACACCAGAGAGATAGAAGGCAGGAGAATAAACCAGCTGTTCTCCACAGAACCAGCAAAGGTGTACTCTCAGTGGCAAGGGAACAATAAGAGAACAGCACCACCAAGGCTGGAGACGGAGCAATACTGGAAGAGCATATGGGAGAAGGATGCAACCCATAACGGCAATGCTCAGTGGCTAGAGGATCTGAGGGCAGACCACAGCGACCTCCCTGAACAGGGTCCAGTAACCATCACAGTGGCAGATATCCAAGAAAGGGTCTCCAGTATGAAGAGTTGGACAGCACCAGGGCCCGACATGGTTCACGCCTACTGGCTGAAGAAGCTGACTGCACTCCACGAGCGTCTGGCAGCACAAATGAACCAGCTGCTAGTTAACGAGAGACACCCGGAATGGCTAACTGAAGGCCGGATGGTCCTGATCCCCAAGGACCCCAAGAAGGGACCGGTCCCCTCCAACTACCGACCAATAACCTGCCTCAGTACTACATGGAAGCTCCTGTCAGGCATCATATCGGCTAAGATGAACAGGCACATGGGTCAATACATGAGCGGGACACAGAAAGGAATTGGCAAGAATACCAGAGGTGCAAAACACCAGCTACTGGTAGACAGAACAATCAGCCGAGACTGCAAGACCAGACTGACCAACCTGTGCACTGCCTGGATTGATTACAAGAAGGCCTATGACTCAATGCCCCACAGCTGGATACTGGAATGCCTAGAATTGTACAAGATCAATGGGACCCTAAGAGCCTTCATCAGGAACTCAATGGGGATGTGGCGTACAACACTAGAGGCCAACTCCAAGCCCATAGCACAAGTTACCATCAAGTGCGGGATCTACCAAGGAGATGCTCTGTCCCCACTGCTGTTCTGCATAGGCCTGAACCCCCTCAGTGAGATCATTAACAAGACTGGCTACGGATACCGACTACGGAACGGAGCAGTTGTCAGCCACCTCCTGTACATGGATGACATCAAGCTGTATGCCAAGAGTGAACGAGACATCGATTCACTGATCCACACTACCAGGCTATACAGCAATGACATTGGAATGTCGTTCGGACTGGAGAAGTGTAGTCGGATGGTAACAAAGAGAGGGAAGGTAGTCAGAACTGAGGGGATTGAACTACCAGAAGGCAACATTGCAGACATAGAGGACAGTTACAAGTACCTGGGGATCCCGCAGGCAAATGGGAACCATGAAGAGGCCGCTAGAAAGGCTGCAACCACCAAGTACCTGCAGAGGGTCAGGCAAGTCCTGAGGAGTCAGCTGAATGGTAAGAACAAGATCCGGGCCATCAACACATACGCCCTGCCCGTGATCAGGTACCCTGCTGGGGTAATAGGCTGGCCAAAGGAGGAGATAGAAGCCACTGACATAAAGACAAGAAAGCTCCTGACCATGCATGGAGGGTTTCACCCCAAGTCCAGCACCCTGAGGCTGTACGCTAAGCGGAAGGAAGGGGGCCGGGGACTGGTGAGTGTCAGCACCACAGTCCAGGATGAGACAAGGAACATCCAAGAATACATTGGGAAGATGGCCCCAACTGACCGAGTGCTCAGTGAATACCTCAGGCAGCAGAAACCCAAGAAAGAGGAGGGAGACGAGGAACCATCATGGAAGGACAGGCCCCTGCACGGTATGTACCACCGGCAGATAGAGGAGGTGGCTGATATCCAGAAATCCTACCAGTGGCTGGACAAAGCTGGACTGAAAGACAGCACAGAGGCACTAATCATGGCAGCACAAGAACAAGCTCTGAGTACAAGATCCATAGAGGCTGGGGTCTATCACACCAGGCAAGACCCCAGGTGCAGGCTGTGTAAAGATGCCCCAGAGACAATCCAGCACATAACAGCAGGGTGCAAGATGCTAGCAGGCAAGGCATACATGGAACGCCATAACCAAGTGGCCGGCATAGTGTACAGGAACATCTGTGCGGAGTATAACCTGGAAGTCCCGAGGTCAAAATGGGAGATGCCCCCAAGGGTGGTGGAGAATGACCGAGCTAAGATCCTGTGGGACTTCCAGATACAGACGGACAAAATGGTGGTGGCTAACCAACCGGACATAGTGGTGGTAGACAAACAGAAGAAGACGGCCGTAGTGATCGATGTAGCGGTTCCGAATGACAGCAATATCAGGAAGAAGGAACACGAGAAGCTGGAGAAATACCAAGGGCTCAGAGAAGAGCTCGAGAGGATGTGGAGGGTGAAGGTAACGGTGGTCCCCGTGGTAATCGGAGCACTAGGTGCGGTGACTCCCAAGATAGGCGAGTGGCTCCAGCAGATCCCGGGAACAACATCAGAGATCTCTGTCCAGAAGAGCGCAGTCCTGGGAACAGCTAAGATACTGCGCAGGACCCTCAAGCTCCCAGGCCTCTGGTAGAGGACCCGAGCTTGAAGGATAAACCGCCCGCAGGGGCGTGCTGGGTGTTTTTTTTTTTATATATATATATACATATATACATACAAATATATGTGCGTGCTCACTCCCAATGAAAATCTGAGCATCTTCAGCTCGGCCTCCTTCTGTCAGTGCCACCGCCTCCAAACCATACATCACAGCAGGTCTCACTACCATCTTGTAAACCTTCCCTTTCACTCTTGCTGTTATCCTTCTCTCACAAATCACTCCTGACACTCATCCCCACCCACTCCACCCTGCCTGCACTCTTATCTTCACCTCTCTTGTGCGGTGTGGATGGTTCACCACCTTCACTACCTCTGCTCCCTGCAGCTTCACTGTCCCTCTTATTCCCACACATATATTCTATCTTTCGTTCCTCTTCTCTTCAGAGCATACCTCCACCTCTCCAGGCTCTCCTCCACCTGTTCCCCGCTCTCCCTACACACCACAAAGTCTTCTGCAAACGTCATAGCCCACAAAGACTCCTGCCTGACCTTTGCGAACAAGAAGATGTTCACAGCCGATGTAGTCCCACTCCCACATTGAACCCATCTATCATGCCTGCTGCACGCCTCAACCCTGCCTCACTGTCCTCATACATGTCTCTGCTGCTCCTGACTTCCTCATGCAGCACCACAGTGGCGCCCTCTCCTATGACCTCCTGACCTTCTCCTTCCTTCTCCATCAACACTCTATAATAATAACAGAAAACAAGCTGCTTATATGGAAATCAGACTCTTCTAATTCAGTTTATCTTGGATTTTTTTCTTCCTTATTTTAATTACAAGCTTATCATTTCGTCTACTTTATCACCATATGTAGGTGGACTGAAGTGTGGAAGGAGGTTAAGATATTTACCACTGATGCAGACAATGCTGCTGTCTTTAAATCCTCCTCAGGCTGCTCTAGAGTGTGAGAGGAGTCATGTATTAATAGCCATGTAGAAAGCATATTTTCAAGAGAGGCCTGACAGTCTGCAAACCCGCTCAGTCGATTCCGTACTTTTAAACTCGAGCAGCTGTGACACATATTGTGCCATGCATACATTTTCCATTTGAGCAGTTTTAATTACCAGTTTCTCTTTTATCAGGTTCTGGTGATTGGGGTTAATTAAGAGGTGCAAAAATAGCCGAGCACTGGCTTCTGCACAAGCCTGAGCTGCTTTAAGCGTTAACTGCCTGTGAATTCAGAGGTGCCGGTGGTTGAGCGAGCCACCAAAAATGGGGATTTCTAATTTTAATGTTGCCAGTAATTACTGCTGGTCTGTTTCCACGCATCAGATTAAAAGAGATTCATTACTGAGTTTGAATATATTAATTGACAAAGATGAACTCCTCTCTTTAATTATACTTGCCGATATTGCAAGAGAAGTTCTCCATGTGACACCAGAGTCATTTTTTATGTTGCATGCTATCTGCGCCACAATCAGGGCTGTGAGGCAGAAACAGGTGCGACCCGGAAAGCTTTTTATTATTCAGAGAATAACTTCCCCGTGTAAGCCTTTTCAAATGCATCTGTTTATTCTTTATTTATTTAAGACTGTAAAATCTGAAATTAATGAGTCCAAATTTTAATAAAAGACATGCTATTTGTCTTTCAGTGTGCCGGCCTGTCGTGTCCATGGGCTGAATTCAATATAAAAACTGGCAAATCAAATCTGGAGATGAAATATGATGTAATTAAAGGACATTTGTGTACGTTCAGCAACGTTGCAGTGAAAACATTCATATTCGTATTTTATAATTGACAGCTTTTTATTATTGCACATATTCCACTAATAGCTAATCACACTGCCAAAGAACAGCAAGTGGCTCACAGGAGGAAAAAATACATGTGAGTAAAATACATCCAAATAACCAGATTTTTATTTTAGTAATAATAATAACTGTTATTATAATGAAGCAGCTATTCTGGTTCTTGTGTGGAACAGCTGGGAAAAAAAATCACATATTTAAATCTTGCACAAACACAGAGCAGTGTGTTTTAAAGCACTTTGAAAACACTCCTATGCTACATCACGTTGCTCCCCATTTATCTAGACAAAAAGTTGTTCCTGTACAGTGCAAAATATGTAATATCATTATGTAAATATCCATAGAAACGACTTCTCCAGTCAGCTGGCAAAACAGAACACAATTATACAAACGCGTTTCAGTTAAAAGTGGGTGATCAGGTACATTCAGTTAAAAACTCTAACTTAAAAGTATAAATCTGGTAATTTGCCATATTTTTTCTTACTGTCAACAAATATACAAAATGAAAAAAAAAATAAAAAGTGTTCTCCCTCCTCTTATTAACTCTCCAAGCTAAAATGGCATTCCAAAATTATGGACTGGTGATATGCCCACACAACCTAGCTTTATTCAACCTGCAGACTGGTGCTTATTTAATTAGATAATGACTCAAATGCACACTAACGTAATATTTGGGAAAACCAAGAAAGCCAAGTATTCAGTGATGGATGTTTTGTGGTCAAGTAGTTTTTTATCTTCTTTCTGCCGTCTACAAGTGTGTCCTGACAGCTGCAATATTGTGAAAAGGTTCATTTATTTTCAATTTATTTGAAATATTCATTGCATTCATTGTATTCATTGCATGCAATGTGAAATATGTCTGACAAGTTTTTTTCTGTAACTTTGATGATAGGTCATGAAAATCAGAAATCCGGTATCTCGTTATCTTATGATTTCATTCTCAGTTTGAGTAAATTACTATTCACACGTCATAAATACTGTATTTCTCTGAGTCTATTTAAGGCCTCGTAACCACGATCAACAGGAAGACTGCTGACTTGACGACTGTCCAGATGTCACCAACACCCTCCACAAACAGAGTGAACCACCGACAGTCTCAACTGAAAAGACTGGCTGTTTTCACTGAGAGCTGAATTGAAGCATATTAATGGACAGTTGACTTGAAGGGAAACGTGTGGTAGGATAAGTGCATGAGCAACAGGAATAATTGTAGCCTTTAGAGGACTGCCAAAAAGTCGATTCAAGAATTCAAGAGCTTCACAAGAAGTGGACTGAGGCTGGTGACTTAGCATCAAGGGCCACCGCGTGCAAATGTCAGCTGGTCGTGGCCAGAAGGTTAGTGATTTGATCCTTGGCTGCTCTGGTCTGTGTGCAAGTGTGCAAGTATCCTTGGGCAAAATACTGAACCCCAAGTTGCTCTCCAATGTATCCATCAGAGTGTGAATGTATGTGAATGTTACACAGAAAGCACTTAGGTGTAGAAAAAAAGCGCTTGTATGAATGGGTGTGAATGGTTGAATTAGGCATGTTAGATCAGAGAGCTTTGAGTGTTCAAGTCGAGTAGAATAGTGCTGTACAAGAACCAGTCCATTAGCATTTACCACTTTGATTCCTAATATCAAGCCACTTCTGAACCAGAGATGTCAGAAGTATCTTACCTGGGAAAGAAATGTCCCAAAATTTTATATGTTATTTGAAAGTCTCAGTCCTGGTGCCTGGAGGAGAGTGGAGCGGAGTGTTTAAAGTCCAGTGTGAAGCTTCTGCAGTCCTTGATGAACTGGGTTGCTGTTATTAACGGTTGGTCCACTGTGTTTTATGAAGTCCAAAGTAAAAGGAGCATCTACCAGGAGGTTTCAGAGCACATCAAGCTTTCATCTGCTGGCGAGCCTTACGGAGATCCTGATTTCTTTTTCCTGCACCTGCCCCGCTTCAATAACAACCTCAGCAGAGCCACAGATCACCTCTGCATACTTTTAAAAAGTCGGGCATCTCTCCTTCATAAATAATTCTATGATTGACGTTAGTGAATGTTGTACTGGATGTGTGATTTTCATGAGCTATAAAACATACCGGTAATTAGAAAAACTAAAACAAACAAAGCCTTGGCATATTTCATTGTACGTGTGATGTATACAAAATATAACTTTCAATTTTTAAAAGATAAATAAATAAAGCTTTTAAAGACTGACCTGTGTATTAATGGAAATAGTCTAAACATGCACATTAATTGTTGTCTATACTTGAGAAATTCAAAGAACAGGGATGCTTGGGAAGTTGGAAAATACTGAGAAACCGACCAACTAATTGATTTTGGTGACAGTAACAAAGAATAAAGCCTCTCACCAGACTCATCCTTTAAGATTAGGGTGTAAATGTCAAATGCCTTTGGCTCCTTTAGGTATAGCATCTCTGAGAGAATTAGACAAAGTGCATCAATATTAAGTGACTGACATGACACTGCAAAGTAGTCTAACACAGTCAATACAGAACATGGCAATAATGTGCAGCAGCTGAGCCTCCACATTTAGGTCTGCATCCATTCACTGACAGGACATTATACAGAAGCAGGAGCAACAAAAGTCTTTCCCTCTTTGCCCGTCGTCGCTCGGCTGCTTATCGACCACCAGCCTCCGTGTGTGCGATGTTAAGTGGGGCAAGAACAGGTTTGAAATGATTCTAAAGTTGTTGGAGTAGAGGAAGGCCACCTTTTACATGTCGCTCAGAGTGAAGAAGGGACCTCATCTCCAGCTGTGCGTCCCCTCAGCTTTAGATGAGCCAATGACTTATTCAGTGAAATAGACTGGCTGTGTGGTTTCTGGGGAATGCTGTTCCTGATGAATCACAGATCCCTTGTTTGCCATCACTCCCCAACGTCTCCACCCTATCTGTCGTCTTACCCATCTCTTCTTTATCTTTTTGCCCATTCATCCTCCCCCACATCGCCACCTTTTCATTCCTGTCCGCCCACCGTCTTCCTTATGGTTTTTTTTTTTTTTGCTCTCTTCTTCACCTTCCACCCACTTCCTTGTCCCATCTTTCGACTCTCTTTTCTCTTTCTAACAATAACCTGTCCTCTCTTTCTCTCTCCTGTTCTTTTTTTCTCTCCACCCACCTTTTTTTTCTGCAAGAGGCAACCTTTATTTTTGGCCTGCACTGTAGCGTGTGCATATGTCACGTCCTGCATTTGCCATTAACTGATCCTCTGGAGACAGTAGTCGTTCTCTGTGTCTAAAGAGCTGTTATGGCCAGACGAAGGGTACAGGTCACGTCGGAGTAGCCTGTTGACGACGGTGACCAGGACTTTCTTGTACTGCTGACGTAGGAGAGAGTAGGCAAAGGGGTCAGACGCAGCCTTGCTATATGTCAGGCACTTACTGATGATTCCCCAGTGGCGGTTGACGTCCACGAACGGGAGAAGCTCAGCCAACCTGAAGGGGCGTCAGGAGAAACATGACTAAACAGAGTGCATTTTAGTGAAGGTGCCGCTCAGAGATTTGTCCTGATGTCATGTCAGATGATTAGGTAAGACTGACCATAAAACCTTTAACACGTTAGGTACTCTATAATGATCATAAAAGAGGCTTGGAAATGCAATTGTGTGCTCTTTTTCTTTTTCTTTTGCAATGGTAGGTGTAACGTGGTGAAATTGTTTTTATAACTCTGCCCTTTCAAAAGAAGGAGATCTTTTATCATTTTTTCACCTCGGATTTTTATGTTCAGACCACTCGTGTTATTAATGATCAAAAGGAACTGTGTGGCAGATTTTTAAATGCCTAAATGAAAAACAAACCAAACAAAGAACTCCATTTTGACCAAAGTTGGGAGGCTGTGTGAAACGTTAACAAAAACTAATAATCAAAAGCTATTTTTAACTAAAGAACAGCACACAGACTAAATATTAGCTGATGAAACTGATCATTTTTCTTGTTTTCTTTCAATTAAATCTGACTTTTTTTTAAATCACAGATGCTGTGTCCTCTGGATTAAAGAAGACCTGCTGTGGTCCCTGACCTTGGCCCTGTTTTCAGTTTGCTTAGTAAAAGTATCTAGATTTGAATTTTCCCTGTAAAGTCCGATTCAGATTTTTTGTTATTGTATTTTTTGTTCCTGTTTTTGGTTGGAGCTTTTGCTATTTCTTTCTTTTTTCTTTGAAACATGTCTCCTGTATCTGAACTTTACTCCCTCCCTCTGGTTGTCTTGATTGTTTTCACCTGTTTCATTTCATCCAGCTGTTTCCACATCCCTGTTTACCCCATGTGTATAAATAGCCCTCTCCTTCCACTGAGCCTCAGTTTATGTATATTTGTGTCTTTAAGTCTCAGAACTATGACAGGATCATTGCTTTCTGTTATCAGAGCGCACTTCAAAAGCTGTCGTCTCTGACAGTGTGAAGGTGCATTAGTGCACACTACATGAGTACTATGCACATTTATGATGACCCACTAATGCTGAATAATGCATGCAAGTTTCAAAGTGACGTATGCTGCCACACAGACAATGTCCTTTTCAGGGAAAGTGCAACCTATTATAACACCAAGACAACACCAAAATTGTGTTGTGTGTGTAATCTAACAGTATGACTCTGCAGTAAAGGGGTCCTGATGATAGATTGGCTACCCTGCAGACCAACCACCCTTTATTTTTATGATTAAAGTTTTTTTTAAAAAAGCCAAAATGTTAATGTTACTATAAATTTTGATAGAACTAAGTTTCCTAAGTAAAGAAAGAAAACGTCAGTAGGCTTATTTACTGTGGCGTATTTGTCATATTATACCAAGAATAACCTTCCAATTGCTCCAGTTGTTAAGCTGTCCTCCTACTGAATGCATTTTTATATTTTACTTTCTAATAACCTAAAATTCAGCTTTTTTGGCTGAAGAGGCCAGTAAACAAAAGCAAAATATAGATAGATACCCAAAAAAGGCCATGAAGACTCTCATCGTGTTTAAGGAATTGTGAGGTTTAACTCTCACAGGAGAGACTTGATCAAGGATACTCTGCTGAGCAGGTGAAAAAATACATTTGAAAACTTCAGCTTGTAGAAGAAACTCTGAAGCAGCACAGGGACAGACGTGTCCCTGTCTCACCAGTTAATGTTTTTTTTAAACATATTGATCCCATCAAATTAAAAATGAACAGATAGATTTCAAAACATGGTCTCATTTGACACATGTTTTTTTTTTTTAAAAAAAAGGGGTTATATAGTTGTCTAAGGAGCTTAAAAAAGAAGATGCCTGGTCTCATCTAAGAATCTTCTTCAATTAAACAAGTCCCATCACCTTCTTTTCAAGCTCCTTAGACTACTATGACCCGGATTGCTGAGAACCTGCACAGATATTTAGATAGTTTCCACATCTTTATGTTGGTTACTGAATTAAATGCTAAAGCATTTTCAGTGCCACGTTAACATCAAATCAAAACATTAAAAAAGGTGGAGAAATTATCATTTTTAAAGGCATTACATATGACCATAGATATTGTGTAGATTTTATTAAGGCGCTTCAAATTATCCAATAAAGAAGTTTTTTCTGTCCAGTGGAGATTACATTTTCTTATTTATTTATTTACTTACTTACTATACTATCAGTTAAAGTATTTGAAACACAGCGTAGGGTTTTGCCTTTTTCAACTTAAACCACACAGCTGAGCGCCTCTCCACATTTCTAACACAGTCTCCTGTATTCTTCTGGTCAGGGGGGATGTGGAACAGTGAAATCAAACACGACCATCAAAATACCACAGAGGCAAAGACTACTTTACAAGTACAAAAGATAAAATATGCGTATGAATTATCATAATTGGATGCTTAGGTGCCAACTGCCACACTAGACACTTCCTGTGGGCAGGCACGGTCAGTGGGGGGTTACTCCACCTCAAACGCTGCTCTTTGCTAATTTGTCCTCCTTCTTCCCTTCCATATATGAGCACACCACAAATGTCAAATTGATGGATCATCAGCACCGCATCTGGGCGATTTGTGGCCCACTAAAGCATTTCCACGCTTCTCTGGGAGCCTCTTTGGTTGTTTGAACTGTATCTATTGTCCTAGACTCTAATGCGTGTCTTTCACTGGAAGTAGCCTGCCATGTTTATGTACAGCGCAGCACAGGTGGCTAATGAGCCATATCACAGTTTAAGGAAATGATCATTGAAATTATGAGCGGTGTGCTGTCAGCTTGGAATAAACTGTTTGCTTGTATCTGATCGGACATTGTGAGTTTGTACTGCATTAGCATGTGAAGAAAACAGGTCTGCAAAGCTGATCAGCGTGGATGCAGATCTCAACATGCTGGCTAAATGTATTCTTTACTTAGTCAAATGCCGTCGAAGATGTATTATTTTACAAATGTGTGGGGTCAGTTATTTCTTAAGCAGTTGTTTTGCAGTAAGTTGAATTATGTATGAGTTGACTCACCTTGTGATTACATAAGGAGCAAAGCAGATGATAAATGAGCCGATGAAGATGCTGATCTTCTTCGTGGCTCTCTGCTTTCTCCTCTTTTGCTCTGCTAAGCATCTTTGTTTCACGCTGAAAACAGCAAAGAACATTTAGACTTTTTTGCCACAAGGCCACTGTCAAAACAGACCGGGAGAAATCATGCTCACAATACACGAGGTGAACTACCTTGGGTGAATATCGACTAGCAGGAACAGAGTCTGCATGGTGATAATGTCAATCCTCTTGCAGTGAAACCTAGCGACCTTCAACACCTTCAAATAGGTGAAACACAAGATGAGCAGGGACAGAATGAAACTGGTGGCGTGGAAAACGATAGTGAAGATTGTAAACTTAATCCTGTCGCTGCCTTCCTCGCTCGGCTGCAAGGTGCAGGACGCGTAAACGTCGCTGTAGTCGACCCAGGAGAAGAGCAGCGCCGTCAGGGAGAAGGTAAAGGAGTGCAGCCAGGAGTAGCACACCATGATCAGTGCGTCCTTGTAGCGCATTTTGGTGGAGTAACTGAGCGGGAAGACGACCGCTATCCACCGATCTATGCTGAGAGCCGCCATGCTCAGCATGGTGTTTGCGGTGAGAAAAGTCTCCAGAAAGCTCACCGTGTGGCAAACGCAATCTCCAAAGGGCTGCTGCTTTCTGATAATCCCCACCAGAGTGGCCGGCATGTTCAAAACAGTGATGAGTATGTTGCAGAAAGACAAGTTCATGGTGAAAACACCGGGCACCTGTCGGCGTATCTCGGTGCTGTGGACGAAACATAGCAGCACCAACAAGTTGGACAACAGCGAGACGATCGCGACCACGACGATGAACAAAGCGAAAATGATTTCAGCAAAGTCCATGTCTCACTCCAGAAAGTCCACTCGCACGTTACCTGCGCCTGTTGTTGCAAACGAGAACTTCAAATCCACCATGGTCGCTCATCTCTCCGGCGGCTCCACGCATTCGTTTCACTTAGATCCTCGTGCGTCCGCGCGCCGCCGCCGCCGTACTTTCCAAATTCCTCGAGCGCTATCCAGCGTGCTGAACCCAGCAGTCACCATCTCTCTCTCCCCCTCTCGCTCTATAAGCTCACCGACCGCTTCCCACTTACATCCGACAGGTGCGCGTGTGGCGCTCTGCGATGCGCGGGGGTCACGTCTTTCAGCAGCCACGACAGTTTGAACAACACGCGAACGGAACAGCCATCAGGCAGAGAGCGATCTGTGGGGCACCGAGAAAAGCAAGTTGATGAATGACTGAACAAAAACCTGTTCACAGAAAAAATGAACCCAAGCTTCACCTCGTTTCCTACATGTTTTGTCGATGCCTCGTTCGGCTCACCTTGAGCAAACTTGAGCACAAACACAAGTCGTCACGCTTCAGTTATTCACCGTCGAGTTTTGCACTGATCGCCCTTTGCTCCCAATCAGCGTGGATGTGGAGGCAAAGGGCGCAGATAAACTCCGGCATGTGTTTCTGAATAATGGGAAACGGCTCAGCCGTCATCAAATGGCACAAGGTGCACACGCCCCCCTTTTGCTCATATGAATTATTTATTACGCGCGTAGATTTGGCGTGTCATATTTTCTGTAGATGCAAAAATAAACAAATAGTTTGAAGGAAGGACTGTTAGAATGTCACTTTTTAACGGGATTTTCGCCTAAAATTTGACTTAAATATACGAAGATACAATTATTTGCCACGAATTGCTGCAGTAACAGTAAAACATCTTTTTCTTTACACAATTTTATCTTAATATGTTTAATATGTTCATGTTATGCGGCTTTTTGCTTTTACTCCATAGTACAAAGTTTTCTTTTCTATGTTATAAGATGCAGTTATTGCACTTTGTATTCCATACTATTAATTTTAAAATAGTTACTTGTTTGTATGACAGCTCAAGCTAACCAGCAGTACATAAGTACTTAAAAACATCAATAGGTGCAAAATTCAAGAGAGAAAATATACACATATTAATCATCAGACATAGTACCGTCATGCATATGATACATACAATATCAAGGGGGAGCAGGCTTGGGGTACATCCCAAAGGCCCAGGTCAGCAGGGCACAGGGAAAGGAGAGACACCAGCTACTCCAGGAAGAGGTCCGAGCAGGTGTGGAGGAGGAGCGAGTAAGCAGAGCTGTAGGCCTTAAGCGGCAGGGAGCATGGACAAGGTGGGAGAGCACCTTGCAGCGCAAGGTCACCTGGGCAAACATCATGCAGGCAGACTTCCACCGGATCCGATTCCTAGTGCAGGCAGTATACGACACTCTGCCAAGCCCAGCAAACCTCCATCTGTGGGGAAAGAGCGAGACACCTGCCTGTCCCCTGTGCTCTGGAAGAGGGACCCTAGAACACCTCCTTAGCAGCTGCCCAAGGGCCCTGGCCGATGGTCGGTATCGTTGGCGGCACGACCAGGTGCTCAGAGTAGTTGCTGAAAAGATTGCCTCAGCAATCAGCATCAGCAAGCATCATCATGCTCCGAGGAAGGCAATCTCTTTTATTAAGGCTGGAGAGAAACCCCAGGGGCGCCCACATTTGACAACTGGCCTTCTCCACACAGCCTCTGATTGGCAGCTACAGGCTGACCTGGGTAAACAACTAAAGTTTCCTCAGAACATTGCAGAAACATCACTCCGGCCAGACTTGATAATTATTTCTGCGGCCTCAAAACAGCTGATCATGCTGGAACTCACAGTGCCCTGGGAAGAGCGGATTGAGGAGGCTAATGAAAGGAAACGAGGAAAGTACCAGGAACTAGTGCAAGAGTGCAGGGGAAGGGGCTGGAAGACTTTCTATGAGCCCATAGAAGTGGGTTGTAGGGGCTTTGCAGGACGATCACTCTGCAAAGTTCTAGGCCGGCTGGGCGTGGCTGGGGCAGCCAAGAAGAGGGCCATCCAGGCTGTGAGTGAAGCGGCAGAGAAAGCCACAAGGTGGCTGTGGATTAAGAGGGCTGATCCGTGGGTAGCTACTGGTACGCAAGTCGGGGCCTGATCACCCCCGGCTGGGTCGCCTGGGCGAGGGTGTATGATGTTGTGAGACCCGAAACACCTGATGACCCTAGGATACGTCACTGAAGATGCGTACCAGTGCATCCAGGAGATGTGTCTTTATAGTATAGTATAGTCATGCATCACATAATGCCTGCACTTACTTTAGACACTTTAAATATATTTTAAATATATTTTGATTACACAACCCGTGGACTGTTAAGCTACACAGAATAAGAAAAATGAACGTTTACTTTTGTCATTTGTTTTTTAAAAAATCCTAAATAAAGATATGTGTAAATTCTTATACAGCACCAATTTTCACACAATCAAACCTCTAACTGAGCCTGAAAACTGTGTTTTTTATTTTTGTTTAAACCTGCTGTGTTTTTGGTCCCACTCTCCCACCGACTTGGAAAGACTCACTGAAATGCCCTTGCTTTGCAGATCAAACACCAGCTGTCTCTCGGGAGTCCATGTGGTTATATCCTTTTATTAATTTGGCAATAATCTTGTTAATAACGTATGTAACTCAAAGTTAAATAATCCTGGATCTACTGACTTCTAATCGGCCACAGAAGCAATAGGTCTTTAATTAAGAAAATGAGTTCTTCCCCCTCTGTCAGCCTTCTGTCAGTTCGCAAACCTTTCAATGGATGCAGATAGTGTTATAATCCATTTTAGCTAGTTATTTTGGTCGCACTGAAGTTGTTCATGTTAATGACTTTGGAAGGTGGAGCTTTAAATCATTAGTAAGTGAAACATTTGCTATATATACAGCCATAAGTCTTTCTTAATGTCAAGGTACAAGGGGGGTTTCCTTAAACCTCAGTACGACAGTGCTCTGTTTAATAAAGCGATTAGTTATAAATTATAGTATTTTATAAATGCTTACAGGGTTAAATGTTATGTCAAAGGATGTAACTTTTGGAACATTTCACTGCCTGACAATTTAAAAACTGGTGTTAATAAAACAAAGTTTGGGTTCACAACCATTATTAATCATTTAAACAAGAATAAAATGTTAATCAAATTAAGTTTGAATCAGTTTACATCATGTTGTTAGTTAAATACCAGTCTGTTTTTATATGAATTCAGACTTTATAATTGCCCATAAATTGGTCAATAACCATAGTAGTTTACTAACCATTAACAAAGTTGTTTCTGCCTTAAAAACTCTTAAAGTGTAAAGTGATTAAGTGCAAGGGGACATGCCGTGGTCACCCCGTCTCCACAACATTCTGCAATTTTCGGTGTTTTTGTAACATCTCAGTGAGGCATTTTTGTCTAAAGGAAAAAGGGAATTGCACTTCAAAAAGCAAAAACTGTACAAGCGGCACTCTGTGTTCCAATAAATGAGATAAAACCCCAGGTAAGGTAGCCAGCAATAGAAGTGCACTTCACTAATGTTCGTGCTTGTTACTGAGTCATGCTCAGTTCTGCAGAAGCTCGCGTAGACAGTGACTCACCGGGGTCAGACACAGCCTGCAGGGGTTTTGTGTATCTTTTTTCGTTTTCACTCGCTTCATACTCCCACATGTTATGAGGCTTGTGCCCGAATCCCCTTCCCCTCCAATTAAGAGCAGCAGTTTATTTATTAAAGAGTGATGCTGTATCTGAGAATTGACTTTACTCTGTGCCCACGGCTTTGTTCGCAGCAGTCGTAGTTGAGTCTTAAGCGATTAGGTGAGTCATCAGTAAGTGTAGTAGCGTAGTTTAGGGAAACCCTGAGGCAAACTATCTGCCCTCAAAGGCATCATCATCATCATCACAGCAGCTGATGAAGGTCTCCATGAGCACTGTATTCAAGCTATAATTAAGCTACAGCGTTTTGTATGCGTGTGTATGTGTGCGTGTGTTTATATGCAGGAGTCAGAAAGTCAGTGAGAAAAAGGCAGAAGTGGGTGATGTCAGTTCACTACAAACAAGTGATCAAATGCCTGGGAGAGCGCTAGCTGAGCTCCTGGGGGGAAAGTGCAAAGCTATTTATAGCCCTGATGGGAGTCACCTCCAATATAACTCTCTGCACCGCTGTACTACACAACTGATGCATCATAGTGGAAGCCCTGAACAGCTTCAGAGCCTCAAATGACATTCCTTTGAGAAGATGCATTTATGTACATGAAGCAATCATCCACTGCTGTTTTGTTGTCCCCTCCTCCAAAATGCCTCAAGGCCTTTTAGCAGTTTAGAAGAAGGCATTCAAACAGTGCGAAAAAAAATCTTCTAATTATCCACCATCGACTGTAAAACAAATCCAACTTCACAATAAAAAAGGACGCTGGTCCCCGAGAGTTTAGACAACATTCAGTAAATTTTCATTTCTGAATGTGTGAGTCAGAATGAGCCACAAGGTAAATGTAAGGGAGCAGATGGGATGGGCTGGATATGCACTGTTGCTTCCAGATACAACAATAAGTAAACACACAATAAAAAAAAAACACACAATATTTTTGTTTGATAGGATGATCACCCTGTTAGCTTAGGCTACTGCAGTCATAAATTCTTAGTGTGACTCAGCTGAGACACATAACAGGCTGTGGACTGGTCACCTACGCCGCTGTCTTTCGCAACCTGCTACAGAAGGAGGTGCCAGGCATCGGCTACTGGAAACAAGGATCTATGCAAACAGTGGCTCTGTGTGATGCTCGCCGTCAAATAATCAGAAAATAGAAAAAGCAGAGGTAAAATGAGAAAAACACCCGAGGACATGTAGGTGGGTTGAATCAAGAGGACAGGATTGGTCCTTTAGCTTATTTTTCACTTCTGTGTAGTGAGTGGGAGGGTATTCTGTGCTTCTGATGTTCAGCGTGGGCGGGTAAAAGTTTCCAGTCTGAGGGTCAGGACATCGTGAGGCATCACCTGCTTCATTACATGGGATAAAACATTCGACTGATTACCAGAGGAGGTGCGAGTGACATTAAAAGAGTCGAATTTATTTAGAAAAACGGTCGATGCATCTCCGTGAGGAATTGCTCCAACAGCTTTCACACAGCTGAGATGTAAGTTATCCCCAAAGTGAAGTGTTTTCAATATGAAGAAAGTTTTGAACATGTGCATCAGTCTTACTGAAACACATCTCAGCTAGGGTTTTACAACTTGAAGGAAATAAGGCTATTGTGGCAGAAACCACCACTTGCACTCATCAGCCACTTTATTAGATATAGCCTTAATTCTTTACTGAACAAGTTCAACAAGGTGCTGGAAACATTCCTCACAGATTTTGGTCCATATTGTCAGGATAGCATTAAACAATAGCTGCAGATTGGTCAGCTGCACATCCATGATGTAAATCTGCTGTTCTACCACAACCCAAAGGTGCTCTATTAGACTGGGATCTGGTGACTGCGGAGGACATTTGAATACAGTGAACTCAAGTTATGTTTAAGAAACCAGTTTAGAGTGATCTGAGCTTTGTGACATGCTCTGTAATCCTGCTAGAAGCAGACATCAGAAGATATGTACATTGTGATCATAAAAGGATTGGTTGGCTGTATCTCGGTTGTAAGGTGTGGTTATTTTAGTTACCTTTGCCTTCCTCTCAGTTCAAAGCAATCTGTCCATTCTCCTCTGAAATCACCAGTAAGGTATTTTAACCATTACTGGATATTTTCCAGTTTCAGACCATTTTCTTTAAACCCTAGAGATGGTTGTGTGGGACCAGCCCTGCTCAGTTTGAACCTTAGCGGGTCACCTTCATTGTGTCTACATAACTAACTGCTTTGAATTACTGAAAGGTGATTTGCTGATTAGATATTTATATTAAGGAGCAGTTAAACGTGTAACCAATAAAGTGTCCAGTGAGTGCATACTGTAAGTAGGTTACATCCACAAACAAGTGTCTGACTGTTGGGACCCATTGCGAGATGGTTTCTCTTTCATATTTTTCTTTTGCATGAAAGAAATTGATTAATTGAAAAAAATGTGCAGATTAAAGATATGATGTCAAATCAAATCTGGACAAAACAGCCTCATATCAAATAAGTAATACTGCTGTTTGGTACATGTGGTGTTTAAAGGCTTAAATTACACCAAGATGGGCTTTCAGTGCCGATATAGAACAACACAATGAATATTTTCGCAGCGTAGGCAAGACTGAAAGTGAGCTCACTGAGAGCAAAATTGGTTCTTTGTGAGCATGTCACAGCCTCAGCCTCATAACAAAAAGCTCTCTGAGAGCTCTTCAGATTTCCATTAACCAATGATCTTATGCAACATTGTCTGACGTTCATAAAGGCCTATATCACGATCACCTCAAGCCAGTAGAAGTGCTCATGTTCAGAAAAAGTGTGATCTCAGTGCAGTCATGAAATCCCCCTGCAGCCCTACAAGTACCTGATGTCACTTGGATCCAGCAGCTGTGCTGCGCCTTTTTAAATACGCTGCCTTTACAGCGTCCCCAGAGCACAGAGCAGCGCCTGAGGACAGGAAGGAAGAGGGGGAGGATCTCAGGTCATGCGTTAGGTAACTCAGCAGTCGGTATGTCTTGTCTTGGAGGCACAGCACAAGATACAGTAGAGGGTAACACGATGCTTTTGGACAGGTACATGGAATAAAGAGGATCAAGCAGTCCACAGATCCTTACTGTGTTCCACTGAACCGCTAAAATATTCACAGATTGAACTGGTTGTTGCTCTCATGTTAACCATACTAAAAAAAAACAGAATTTCTTTGTACAACAATCATAAACTTTAAAGATACGTCCTGTTTTTTTCCTCACAGCTACTTTGATTAGACAGAACAGTGAGTAAACTTTTGGTCAGTTTTGGTATTATTAAAAATGGGAACACACGGCTTCATTCATAGCCAAAATAATAAACTGTTATTGTAGCATTTGTGCTGATAAGGTTTATGAGGCAGTGAGCTTGGGACGGAGTGCAAATATAAACTGAAAACCTTGTTTTAATGTTTTAATCTAGTTGGAAATAAGAGCAGTTTGACTCTGCCAGGGCTGAAAAGTCCCTTCAGATAGTGGAAATCTTGGCCCGGGGATAACATCAAGTGATTGCCTGGATTTTTCTTATTGCTCTTTGATATGCGTTTGTGAAGATGGGATGCAAAATTGTCCAATTTTGTTTAGTTGTTATAACCATGTCATAACTTTCGCAATAAACGTTCTTGGACCTAGATTAACTCCTAACATCTGATTAAAAACTAATCCTGGAAAACCAGCCACAATTTTTTGAGTAATCCTAATCAATAAAAATCTATAACATCCTTGAAGGAGGCATTGAAACCATGTTAATATTTTAACATTGGATGTGCAGTTCTTGGTTGCAGGACTTGAACGCACCATTAAACTCTAATCTTGCTCAGAACAGTTCCTGCTAGCAGTTGCAATCCATAGCTAACTATAACAAATCAATGTTAGTTACTAGAAGTGATGAATTGTTTTTTGCATAGTATAATGTGCAGTGAATCTAAATGATAGCGACACTGAATGGTTATCAATCTAAAATCTTTTTTTAACAGCTTGGAAAATGGACTTGCATAACTACGTGATTGGTCCTAATTTCATACACACCTATTCAGCATCTGCGTGTGTATACAGTAAATTGATATAACATCAGTATAAATAAATATCCAGCTAATTGTTTGTGTTCATATTAACTATAGGTCAGCTGGTTAGAAACAAGGTCAGAAGTTATTAACCTTTAAAGGAAGATCACGCTCATACTCCAATGATTCATTATGTACAAATGAATTTCATGTTGAGGTTTGCATTTATTTATTTTTTCATGCCTCCAACAGCTCATTAATCTTTACACACACTATGACTTTCACTTCTTACAGCTTCTGCAAACCACAGTTTGTTCAACGTTGTATATGTAACGTAGAATTGTTTATGTTTGGGGGAGTTTTTATTTTTACCTTCATGGGCGCTGCCTGCCTGAGAAGTAACCAGTGAGAATAAAAGAGCGTGGGCGTGCAGTGAATGACAGCTCGGGATTTTTGTTTACAGGGTTAGTAGTGCTGTGACAGATGGGCCACCTCCACACTTCTCAGTGTATGACAACATACCTGAAGCGCCACACAGAAACAAAACCGAACTCAAACATCTGCCATGCGTGCGTTCATTTCTGTGCTACATCTAATGGTGACAAGCACCAGCGTTTGCAGTTTGTCTGTTAGACAGTGTGTTGCACCTTCAGAAAAGATGTTATAAAAAGTGACATTAAAACTTTTGTTCTATTGTCATTATTGTTGGAATAATATTCTTATCTTTATGTCTTTTTATATATTCATTTTGTAACTTTACCTGCTGGAGTAGTTTGCATGAAATATAGCTTCAATTATATATACAAAAAAATCATATTTATCTAATTTAATTATGCTAAGTTGATATTTATATTTTTGACATATTTATCAGCTTAGCAGTTGCAGTGGAAGAAACATACCTCTTTATTTTGCCTTAAAATGCAGTTTATATCTCCACAATACAAATAATCCAAACTTAAAATAAGCTGTAAAGACTTTACTTAAATAGACACTTGGTTTACTTGACAGCAGGCCAGTGGCAATTTGATAAACAAAGCAGCAATATTGATCAGAAAACAAATATTTAGAAAAAAAGAAAAGAAAGAAAAAAACATAGACTGTAAAAAAGGATGGGAGTAGACAACCTGACATCACCCACTGGATTCTAGATCAGACATTTATATTTTGGGTAGTTCCAGGCTGCTATGGAAACATGTTTGGACCAGACAATGGAGCGCTAATTTATCAGCTGATGATAGCAAGCTTGGTTAGCATATATTAGCATACATATATTGTATCCGGTTGTTCAGTGATGACGTGACGAATCCTACTTCCGGGCCTAAAGTAGTCTGCGTTTAATATGGCTTTTGTGTTGTTAACATGTTTAATGTTTTGTATTTTCTTCTATTTAATCTCAAAAAGCTCCTAAAACAGTCAGTGATCCCTGTTGACCTCCCTCGGCTTTTATTACTGCTAATCATTTATTTAAGCTCAGTTTTTAAAACCTTAGGATGTAACTACAGCCCAGCCCATGCAGCAGTATATGAATGACTAACCTCGTATTGTGGATGGATTATCTCAGTTGTTCTCCTGGCTGAAGTTTGGTCCTTTTACAGCATCCTGCCTCATGACTAATTTTCCTTTGAAATTATTCAAAAATTACGTGATTTATTAATTGCATTCACACGTAGGTGTATATGACATAAATCTTTGTCTTATATTTTACTCCATTCAGCAACTGCAAAGCTCCTATTACATCAGCCCATTAACCAATACATTAAGATCACTGATCAAGATCAGTGCTCATGTCATATGATCATCAAGTTACACAAATTTATGTCAAACATCAATATAAAAACCACTTTGAAAGGTTCAGGTTCACGTTACTTTATTCGTTCCTGTATGTAGCTTTGGTCTGCAGCAGATGAGTCATCCATCCTCACGAGTACATTTCCAAAACAAACGCAGTTACAATAGAAAACAGAATAGATAGAATACAATATGATAAAGAATTTACACTGTAACATGTAACAAAAATAATTTGTTCATCTGAGTTTTGGCTGATGGAACGATGCAGTTTTGTATGTTGTTGTGCACTTTGTGAAGTCTTTAAGAAACTCACTCTGCAAAGGCTGAAAACTGTCTGGTAGAATTGAACCAGCCAACCTCTGTAACTGTGTGGTATACAGAGATGCTGGGTTCAGCTATTGCTCACCGCTGAGTGAGTTTCTGTTGTTCACGGGTAAGTATTAAAACCATGACACCAAGTAAAAGGACAATAAAATAGAAATCATTGCGGTTTTGTCAGTCTGAAAATAAATAAATACGTTTCTTCAAACTTCAGACACTTTTGCCTTCAGGCTTCTTTTTTTTTCTTACACACAACTTGGCTCAAAGTTCAACTTTAAATTAATAACAGCTCCAAGATATTTATAAGACTGATCAGATCCTTAATGGAAGTCACATCTTTGGTCTCAGATTTGTAATTGAAGATAGAAGTCATCACACCATTTAACAAAGTTGCAGAGGAATGGACCATGGCTAACAGAACAATAATAGATCTGCAAACTTTAAAATGATCCTATTTTCATAACTGCTGTTACATGTATTTGGCTAGTGGATAAACAACGACGACGAGAGCACGCTTTCTTGTTGGGAGCCAGTCGAGGAGCAGACTCTATTGCATGGGAGTCCGTTAATCTGGATTTTGTGAGTCCTGTTCATTAAAAATCCATTATTCAGGCTGAAATGTTCTGTTTAAAAGATGAGGCTCAGTTTTGCTGAAGGCTGAAGAAAAATCAGCAAACAGTAATCGAACACGAGCAACTTTTCCCTTAAAGTGTTTGACAATCAGGCTCAAAAAGATCACTGTGGCACCTTCTGCTCCTCTATGTGGTCTAGAAGCTAACTGCATGGGTTCAGGCACATGCTCCGTTTGTCCTCATCAGTTTCACTGTCCCTGATCTAAGGGTGGCTGGCCTGAAATCAATTAGAGTTTTACCTGGATTTAAGTACAGAGACCACCACAGCATCTTTCCATACCTGAGGTACATGGCGTGCCTGTAAGGAGTCATTAAAAGGCAGCAGAACACAGAACTCAACCTCTGAGCACAAGACCTGACTAATCAAGCACAGATATTTTCAGCTTCATGGGACTCGCTTGGTCTTACAGAGCAGAAGGTCATTTTCAGATCCCGTAGTTTAAATAGGTTAAAAATAGTGATTATTTCCAAGCTTGCACCGTAATTCCTGAACCTCATTACTGATTCAAAATTAACAAAACAATCATAAAAACAATTAAGAACAAGTAATTAACTCCGAGTCCAACTGGAAGCCATCTAGTCAATCAGTCATCATGTCCTCTAAGCCAGATTTGTATTTATGTTTAACATTTCTATTTTCAGCTCCTTAGTAGCTAAATAAAAGTCAGATGCTGTACTAGACTCCTCACAGAGTTTGAGATCGTTGCTAGGGTAGACTTTGACTGATTCAGAAGAAATGATCACGTCTCTACAAAACGCAGCACCAAAGCGAACGCAGGAAAATGTCGGTTTCTTCAGCCCCTCGTTACACAATCAGGGATGTCGTCATCATCGTTTGATTGCCTGATTATAAAACAATCGCAGCCTCGCTCTAAAGTCAGTAAAACATGTTCAGAAGGGGAAAAAACAAACTTGCGAGAGTAGCCTTTTTTTAGACACCCGAGTCTCACTGTGTTTTCGCAGACATCTGATAATGATACGTTATTGCTGGTTGGCAAACAAAAGGAGCATGAAATAGCTTTCATGAGTGCTGTGCAGCTGCCACAGGTAAGGCAGGAAGACTTGTGGTGAGTCATATTCCCATAGCAACGCCTCATTCAAAGAAGTTATCGCACCATCTCTGGCAGCACATGCTCTCGTTGTGGATGTAAATATCTTTTACGTGGAGGCTGCTGTTGTCATTAATGGAGATTACGAGGTCTCCATGAGGTCTCCATTGTCTGCTGCTGCTTTTTTTTGTTTGTTTTTTAATTGCATATCAAAGGACGCATGTACAGCTGATAGACTTCCTAACGTGTAGGCACAGTGGCCTCCCCCACCATCACGCAGTCCCCGTTTTATCGAACCTGAGCGCACAGAACGGTTTGATCCGCTGCAGGTGCCCAAAGCTCTGTCAAAGCAGTTGCTTTGTTCACAATGAGCCCTCTTTTATCTGGAGACCTAAAGGAGATAGCAGGGGTGAGGACGAAGCATAAATAGATTGCTTTGACCCAATGAGGACAGACCACACAAAGCCACTTTTGAAAGGACTCCTTTAGTGGTTTATTAATGACCCAGCAGGAAATGGCCTACTCGTGTATTGATGTCTTTATCAATCCTTTTTTACGTGGTTAAAGATTTTCTTTGTGGAACTGTATATATTCCATATGATCCACAGGCATCCTGGATGGTGTCGCAAGGATCTGTGGAAGAATAACGCAGCGAGTTCAGCTCTGTTTCTAACTGCTGGCCGGAGTGTTTGTCTTGGATTTAAAAAGGCATTCCTTTGGTACGGACCAGGGTAACAAACACATTGTTATGGCAGAGGGTTCGTGACCAGAGATTCAGCGCAGCCAACAGGCTGCTGAACCAGGAAAACTGACTTTCTTGGCAGCTTCTCTTGCATGGGGAGCAGAGCAACGGCAAACTGTAACCTGAGTCTGACTGGAATGGATTAACAGTGAGCTCGCAAGCACAGCGAGCAGACACACTGCATTCATTACCATTAGGCGACAGCAGCGCTTTGAAGCCAGTGGGCAGGCAGACCAGGCCAGCAGGCACGTGTTGGTGCATTACAGCTTCTGCAGCCAACTATGAAAAGAGCCTCTTAAAACATGCCAGCCCACTGATGAAGAAAACACTGCTTTGTACAGGCAGGCTTTAATGAACAGCCTTTAGAAATAATGATGTGCAGGCACCAGAACTGCTCTCTAAGATTCATGTGCCACTGCATGTGAAAGCTTTCACTTTAACAGTGACATACAGTGGACACGCATTTAAGCTGATTTGATAGCTGTGTGAAAATAATTTGAAAAGAGAGAAAGGTGCTAAGAAAAAGCTTCTCTCAAAAGTAATCTGTGATATTGGTTTGTTCCTGCTAATCTTTGAAATTGGGGCATTTGTTTTTAATTTTTAAAACCTATTTCAGAGGATTTGTCATCACTTTTTGCTGTCGTAACATTACCTATTAAACACGATCAAAGCGCCCTCTGTCATTTCATGAAAACTGAGCTCTTTAAGGAGGCTGTGAGTTATTTCTGAACAAAACAAATAATTGGATTTTCGCTTAAGAAAATACACAAAAATCTCAAAAGCCTTCTCAGTCTTGACATGTACTTTAATTAAAAAGCACTAAATTGATAATTTGGCACAACCTTCAAGCACATCTCTCATTTTCTTGTCAAACATGATCATACTTTCATGCACCCTAATGCATTCCTGGATCAGGTTAAAATTGGAATAAATTCTGGAGTTTTACTTTTTAGAAGAAACTTTAAAATGAATATAAAGCAATGCAGGTGGAAAATGTCAATTTGGTTTAAATAAGGACAGGAACAGGTCTGAAACTGCAGTTCCTCTAGTGACCACTTGAGGCTGAATAAAATGGCCAAGTTCAGCCATAACACTCTTGTGTTTATAAGTGCATATAAGAAAATAGTCTTAATCTCTTCAGATATTTTCCTCCATCATAACAACTGAACCTTTTGGCAAGACTGAAAATTGGGTGCATGGCTGCAGATGTGCCGACATAGGTTACTGCACTGGAGCTCTGCAGTGTGTGAGCTTTTAAATGGAATTGTGAGCTGTTATTTTATTAGCCAGGCACTTAGCACTAATTACCAGTTATCCATCTCAGTACACATAAAATTGGGTGGTGCTTACTCCTGATGACATCTTCACCCTTTTGTTCAAATATTGTCACCTGTGGTTCCACAATGGCAGCAGCCATAAAGCTAAAGTTCAGGCTTCCAAAGGTGGAGTTCAGATTTTCCATGATGGGCGACATCAAGATGCCTTTTCCATTTTTTACAGTCTTGAGTAAGAATAGTGGATATAAAAAGTCTGCACATGCCTCACTAAAATGTGTTTTAAAGAAATTAGTCCCAGATAAATCATTTTAGAACTTGGTTTGTGTTAATCCGCCATTGTCGTGCTTAAATGTGGAATTCCTCTTCATCTTCAACTTTCTAGTAGATCCCTGAAGGTTTGTGTCTAAATTGATAAGTCTTTGGAACTGCTGATCATTTCTTCCACCTTAAACAAAAATCCAGCACCAGGTGAAGAAACTCATGCCAGGATGCTGCCACCACCATGCTTCACCATGAGTACTGTATGCAGTTCTGTTTTTGTGACAAACATCTCTGTAGGTGTTATGACTAAGAAGCTGAAACTCAGTCTCACAGGACAGAACAAATTTACCCACTTGCTTTCAGGAGGGTTGATGTGCAGTATGTTGTTGTATGTTGGTGCTAATTTAGCCCTTTTTTAACTCCCCCATAGCCATGTAGTAAACAGTAACTGTGTGAATTCCTGGAGCTCCTTAATGATACAGTGGGACTGTTGCAGCCTCCATGATGAGGTTTCTTTGTGTTTTTTCAGCAATTTTAGAGGGACATCCAGTTCTTGGTGATGCCACTCTTGTGCCATATTTACTGGCTACACTGTGTTCCACAGGACATTTAATGCCCTTTTGTACCCTTCTCCTGACTGAGACCTTTTGATGCTTTGTAAACTCTTTGCTGTAAGATGCAACTTAGTATGGAGGTTCGCCACATAATACACACTTTGCTCACAATTTCCCTGCCATATCGAATGTAATACAACCACTGGTTGCTAGGGAAACGTGTAAAGTGATGGACTTGAGTGCAAACACTGTCCAGCTACTCTCCGAGCTGTCATGAAACTGTGAAAAGTGCAACACAATCTGGAAATGAAGACAATTCACCTTTAAAGTAGCATGTTGGCAGCACTGCAGCCAGCATGATTCATTAAGCACATCTTTTACTTTGTGATTGAACCGTTGCCTTTTCCAGTTTGTGTTGGACTTCACAGTTTCACAACAACTCAGAGAGCAGCTGGACTGTGTTTGCACTCAAGTCCATCAATATGGACAGCAATATGCTAGCGGCTAAAAGAATCACAAGGAGGTTTTTCCCAACAGGCTAGGGAATGCGTATTTTTTCCCCTAGCGACAGGTGGTGGCCAGGAGTCACTGACCCTCTGTATCCTTGTGCGACTGGGACTTTAGCAAACTTCCATCAATCCATCAATCAATTTATGTTTTTGCCTCAAAACCAGTGGTTGCCAGATGGTCTCTAGGCTTGTGTAACTGAGGCCTTATTCACTCGACCCTGCACTGTCACCATGACGGTCACACATCCAAAATGGCCGACAGCCTAATGTCACAGAGTCAGCAGTTTTGCGTCTGCAAAGCCTCAATAGGAAGGTATGTACACATTGAAATGTGCAGGTTATAGTTACATCACAGTCAACACAGCACTGCCTCTGCACTACAGCTGCTACATTCACAGTCTGGCTGAGGCAGACTGTATGGAGTGAAGAAGAGGACCCAAATGCAGACAAGCAAAACGAAAATTGGACTTTTAACACAAAGCGGTATTTTTATTGTGGATGATGAATAAGTACAAAACAAAAGGCGAAATCAACGGCAATGCTAAACAAAACTCTAAACTGCGAGGAAACTAGAAAATAACATGAAAAAAACCCTAAACATGGAAACCTGACAAGAATACGTAAATACCTGGAAACATGACGTGAACTTAGCAGACGACCTGACGACGAATGACTGGAAACACACAGAGTAAATGCACACATGAGGTGATCAGGGGGAAACAGATGATCTGAATGAACGACGTCACAGGGGGGAGAGTAAAACCAAACACACTGAACGTAGGAACGCAAGAACTCTTCAAAATAAAACAGGAAACATAGTGAGAGGCAGACATGAAACACATGAAGGGCGAGGGAGACTTAACACAGGGGTTGAGGACACAAGGGGAATCTAATAACAAAGAACTATAGGCATAATAGAAATGAACTTAGAAAACCTGAAGGACTCAAAACACCCAGGATCGTGACAGCTACAGTCCATTTAATACTCTATATTTTTTTATTCTATTCTTTTTTATAAATATATATCTTCTTTATTTATACAGTTTTTTTTTTCATCTAAGTGCAATTTTACCTTTCATTGTTCAAGATTGAGGAGACACTGAGCCTAAGAATTTCATTGCAGGTAGTAATGAGCCATTGTTACCTGTATATGACAAATAAAAACTTGAAACCTGGATTTTTGCACTTTTACAGGTATTAAAAACGTTTCATATCCACTTTACATGGTAAAAATTGATTTCAATTACTGGCTCATCACTAAAAATATTTAGATATTATTATTAAAAAGAAAGCTAAACTATACTGAGAGGGCCAGGGCTTGGTGAATGCACAACTGGGCTAAGGAGGGACTCGCTGCGGCCTTCACTATCAAATATCACAACATAATGCTGTTCAGGAGCTTCCTGATCATCCAAGAGTAAAGCAAAAATCATCTTTGCACATTGAGCTTTGCTTTCATAGCTCGTGGAAACCAACAGCTACCGCAGCAAGAGGCTTCTGGAGATTTTACATTTTCTGCACAGCAAGTGAATATATTATGAGATCTATAATTTCACCAGCTGTCTCCTTGTGGTCCAGCCTTTTGTTATACACACAGTCCAAGCACTGACTCACTCGTTTCTGTGCCCATTTTCTTCTCTCTCCCTGCACACACCAAGATCCAAAGCCGAGTCCTCGGTTCTTACTCATCCTCACCTAACCTTTACTGCAGCCCATTGGCCGTAAGGACAAGACGCCCCCAGAACAGGCTGCTCCAAGGTATTTTCTAGGCTTGAGTGATCTGAAAAGGTGTGGACTCCAGTACACATGACTCATCTAAATAAGTTGCATGAGTCACTACACACCAAGCTTAAGGTCAGGACATCCACCTTACACTTCCTGTCACAGCAGAGGTACACTGAGATGTGATATTTGGAGTGGAGGCTAAACAGGTTTACAGGAGTGGACAGCAATAACTTCAAAGTTATAGGAGACTCTGTCTAGCACCGCTAAAAGGAAATGTGCTTCCCTTTTCCAAAAACGACTGTGACTGCACCGGTGAGCAGGCTTCACGGCTCGCTTGCCACAAGTACAAGATTGTATTTGTACCAGGTGGCTCCCAAGTGGGTGTATGTGTGCAATTTTTCCTTGCTCAACAACTACTCCCACTGGCTGGGTTCATGAATAAGACTGTTTTTTAATAAAGCTGAAGATGAAGATGCCAATCTAGGTGAAGGAAGATTATATAATTTTTCATTAAAGCCTACTGTGCGGGGGGGGGGGGGGGGGGGGGGGATTATCCTCTTTTTTATTTTAGATGCCATGGAGAAAGTTGGGGAGAAGGGATGCTTAAAAAAGTGTTATTGCCTTAATTCAGGCACCTCTTTTGGGTTAAAAAAAAAAAGCAAAGTCTTGCCTGTAACACACACGCACACCAAAACAATATACATCTGGAAGGACTGATAACCACAACACATGTATAAAGACAGCCTAGAGTAAAAGCTGGAGGACTTTGAAGACCTCGCATTTATGACAGAGAGACTGTTGGAGATGAGAAGAAAGCAAACAGAGAAAAGCATTGAGAATCCTGTACTCTCTACAACTTATTATAGTTAATAGCCATGCTAATCTCCTCTGCTTTCTCATGAAGCAACTTTTATTCCATTTATCCACCTGATGACCCGAGGAGAGCAGCAGACACGGATGAAGTTTACGGTTGAGTAATTGCTTGGGCTCTGCCTAAAGGAGGATATGATAAGCTCCAGCTGCTCCTCGCTGAAATGAAGTCATCTATATTTTAATGCAAAACTGTAGAAAAAGTGCATTTTGCAAAATCTATTAAAAACCATAGTCCAAGCTCCAAGCTCGGCCTGCATTATTTATGCTGTAAAATAGTCATTATCTGCAATCTAATTGGGCGACATAGATCCATAAAAGATCCTTTCAGCTTTATGTCATGGTGCTTGTTTCGTGAAGCCAAAATCCTGACAGACAATCACAGGTGAGCAAGGATATATGTAGTAACAAATTGAGTTTTAAGAAGGAAGCAGCAGGGCCAGAGGCTGTAGGAGCTGAGCCGAGTCGTGCTTGAGGAAATGGCAGAGCAGGTCAGAGGCTGTGCCACTTCCCTACTGTTCTGGCACTGGCAGGAGTCGGGCAGGGGGAGGAAGAGCTCGCAGATGCAAAGCAGAGTAGGCAAAAAGCGCTAACAAGCAACGATGTTCAAAGAATGGCTAGAACAAGGCTAACTGTGAATCCCAGTCTATGATGTGGCAGTGTGGTTTATGGCAGAGATGATTGGAGATGATTGGCAGCCGGCTGCTCATCTCCTGTGCACCTGATCCCACTCGTATAATCAGGACACGACACAGACAGACAAACAAGGAGAGGGAGCGAGGGGGACGCTCCGGGTCAGGAGGGAGTCGAGGCAGAAGTGGTGGGTGAGACACGTCAGATCAAATCCAGACAAACAATCATTCTGTCACATTTTTCATAGAAAATGGTTTTGTCGGTTGTTTTATTTATTTATTTTTGCCTCATTTCTGCACAGTTTTTGTCAAAGGCAAAGTAAAGCGGAAAAAAGTTAAGGATACAAAGGGGAGTGTGGCAGCCAGCACCCCATTACACCTAATCGCCATTCAGGATTCTTGTATAAAAATGAGATTTGGGGGGAAGTTGCATAGCTGGGGCCAGATAAACACCAACTAATGGATGCTGTATTTGCCTTAAGTTTAGCAAGATGGAGGAGCTGTGATTTTGATTTTGGCTTCATCTACCTCTGGATCATCTCCCCCTTGTTTGTCATCTGCTGCATAAATTGGATATATTACAGCTGACCAAACTCAGATTGTCTGAAACCCTAACCCTTAAAGGTTGGGGTCTAACTAGCTAGCTCAGCTTTTTTTCTTTTTAGCTCCGCTTAAAAATCTGAGACTCTCCACCAGTTGCTCTTAGAACTAAAGAAGATTCTAGGATGAGAGGTGAAACGTCTTCAAACCTAAAGAAGTCCAGATGCTTTTCTTTTCAAGCTTCTTAGACTACGATGACCTCGATGACTGAGAACCTTCACAGACATAGCTAGCTCTGACTATAAAAGACTAGCCTAGCCACCGTTAAGTCAACCAAAAGTTCAAGGTCTACTACTCTTAATCTTAATCTCTGTAACCATCTAACAATCACCATTGGTTTTTGTGTTTTTTTTTGTTTGTTTGTTTTTTGTTCAGATATTCAGAAACTTTATTGTCATTGTCATGAGAACAACGAAATTAAGAATGGTCCCCGATCATTGCATCATCCCTAGCAATATCAAAATATAAATAAAACAATAAAATTCAATAAATAAAATAGATAGAATACTTAAAATACTAATAAGATATAACAGTAAAACATTCACATACATTCCCACACACATGCTTCAGACCGTGCATAGATTAACACAAGAGTGGCGTGATGGACATTTTTTTGTAGTATTCAGATGTGTTATTGCAGTTGGATAACAGCTGTGTTTGAGTCTATTAGTCCTTGCTCTGATTGCCCTGTACCGTCTGCCTGAGGGCAACAGTTCGAACAGGGAGTGGCCAGGATGTGAGGTGTCTTTTATGATGTTTTGGGCCTTTTTAAAACAGTGGGCGTTGTGTAGAACTTCCGGTGTGGGGAGAGGGCAGCCAGTGATCTTTTGGGCGGTGTTAATGATCCCTTGGAGTGCTTTCCTCTGAGCCCCTGTGCAGCTAGTGTACCAGATGCATATGCAGTAAGTTAGAACACTCTCAATGGTGGCTCTGTAGAAGGACACCAGCAGTCTCTGTGTGATGTTATTCCTCCTGAGAATTCTCAGGAAGTACAGTCTCTGTTGGGCCTTTTTCAGCAGCTCGGAGGTGTTCACACTCCAGGAAAGGTTCTCCTCTATATTGACTCCCAGGAAGCGGAAGCTTGCCACCCTTTCTACACAGTCCCCATTTATGAATAATGGTTGGATCTCTGCCTTTTTCCTTCTGAAGTCTATTATGAGTTCTTTGGTTTTTGAAGTGTTGAGGAGGAGGTTATTGGCCTTACACCATGACGTCAGCTGCTCCACCTCGTCTCTGTACGTAGACTCGTCTCCCTTGGAAATGAGCCCCACCACTGTGGTGTCATCTGCAAATTTCACAAAGATGTTGCTGTGGTGGCGAGGAGTGCAGTCGTGTGTGTAGAGAGAGTAGAGCAGTGGACTGAGCACACAGCCCTGGGGTGAGCCAGTGCTGAGACTCAGGGCTGAGGATGTGTGATGGCCAACTCTGACTCTCTGTCTACGGCCCGAGAGGAAGCTATTGATCCACATGCAGGTGCTGTATGGAAGCCCCAGGTCTTGTAGCTTGGCCACCAGTTTGTGTGGAAGGATGGTGTTAAAAGCTGAGCAGTAATCCACGAAGAGCATCCGCACATAGCTACCATGCTCTTCCAGGTGAGTTAATGCAGCATGGAGTGCTGTGGCTACAGCGTCTTCCGTGGATCGGTTTGCTCTGTAGGCAAACTGGTGTGGATCCAGGCTGCGGGGCAGGGCTGCTGTGATGTGTCTGCGGACCAGCTTCTCAAAGCATTTCATTACCACTGGGGTGAGTGCCACCGGTCTGTAGTCATTCAGGCCGGTGATGTGGGGCTTCTTAGGCAAGGGGACTATGGTGGAGGACTTCAGGCAGAGTGGGACAGTCGCCTGTGCGAGGGATTTGTTGAAAATCCTGGTGAAGATCCCAGCCAGCTGTCCTGCACAATCCCTCAATATTCGACCTGGCACACCATCAGGACCCGCCGCCTTCCTCGGGTTAACAGCCTGCAGCATGCGCCTCACCTCGTGCTGTTGTTGTTGTTGTTTTAATTGGATAAACTTAAATCAATGACCTGAAGAGTTATCAGCTAATGGCCAGCTGCTAAATTAAAATTTACTTACCAGAAGAAAATGACCAAAAACAAAATGCTACCACCTGTCGTTGAACTGTAAATAACGTTCTCTGGTATGTACTGTCCCAAAAAAGTTCCACTATTTTCTTTACATTTTGATTCTATAGAGTGATTTTTGAAAGTGGTCGGTGTCAGGCCCAAGAAACTATCTACAGCAGATGAACAGCATCAGAAAGCCATGGCCTTAAACAAAATCCAGCAAAGACAAAGGACCTCAGAGATGCATCTGGCCCTTCAGCTGATCCATCTACTGTTCACTGAAGCCTCATCAGAAATGGCCTCACTGGAGCGTAGCTGTCAAGAAAACTTTCTTAAAGAAGGAAACAGACTGGATTGTAAATCAGTAGCAACAGGTCTTATGAAGTAATAAATCTTATTTTGACATTTTTGGTTCAAATGGTCATCAGTATGTGCACAGAAGGAAAGCTGAAAAGTACAACAGGGGTTGTATACAGACATCTCTAAAACATGTTGAGGGGTCTGCCATGTTTTCAGCCAGTGGTGTTGGAGAGGTTGTCAAAATTTATACAATTATGATTGCAGAAAAATACCACCAGATTTAGATCCACCAATCAGTGCCACCTGGAAAACATCTGACTGGCATCCTTCGTTGTTTGCTCTGATGCCCAAACTGCCAAAGCAGTAAAAGCATACCTGGATAGAGAAACACAATGGGGCAGAAGTCATGTATTCCCCGGAGTCCATGTATGTTTGCAGATTTTAATAAATTGATTCACTCACTTTTCAATTTTTCTAGCAAAATATAAAGGTTAACCTTTAACTTTTTTAGCAACTACTGTTTTCCATGAGAGGATTAAAATTGTTCTACTTTGGCTCTGGTACTAAATGACCGAAACTTGTGAGGAGATTTGAAGAATCCCCAAATACAAGACATGTAGATAAGTGAATAACTACAAGTATTTACACTGTGATGGGCAAATTGAATCAAGGCAGGACTTACACTGAAACAGACAGGAAGTTACAAGAATACACAAAGGCCAGCAACAACAAAATAAAACAGGAAACAGCTCGACAGGAAGCCAACATCACATCAACAGGTATTGTGTTGAAAACATACCACGTCTTCATGTTAACCGGTGAGGTGTTGGGGTCATTCTGTAGAGCAAGTTAGTCCATTTCTCAGTGCTTCAGACACATGACAAATTTAGGCCAGATCCTCGGGCATTCTCATGTCGGGTTCATTATTAATTCAGATACATTTTGCACAAATCAGGATGATTTAAGTGATTTAGCAGCTGTGAGCAGCAAATTAATACAAAACCTTTTGTGACCTGTCATCACAGGATTGATTTTGCCTCACTGGCATATGTCATCGCTTTTTTTAGTATGGCACATGCACTATTAACAAGTGTTACATAACCTTAATCAGAGAAGTAAAGTGAAGCTTTGAGAAACCTCCACGCCAGCAAGTACTTTCTCTTTAATCTTTAATTAAGCATAAGGTGCAGTGTTGATTCATCCTTTCTCAACGAGATCTATTTTTAGCCAGCGTCGCCCACTCCTCCCCTCTCTGGGGAGGTAGGGGAAGCCTTTAAAAGCGAAGAAGAGGCTACCCAACAGTCCTGTCAAAGAGTGATTGGATTGAGGAAGGCCACTTCAAAGCATATGTCTGTTTGGATTGTGACATGCATGCTGTAAAATAATCATGGTGTCGGCAGCATGTGACTTCTTGTGCTTGATATCATTCTAGAGAATCAGGGAATATGATTAGAGATGTGGCATATCGAAACAGGAAGCGTTCTTGATTCATAATTCATGTGCTTTGGCACTTGATGTTGGCCCTGCCATCAAGCTAACATTGTGCACTAAGAACCCAGAACAAGTGAAATGTCATTGCATATCAGCATTTCTCACTGTGACATGATGAAGACAATAATGAATAACCAATGAATATTTTAGGACTGTACATCACACCATGCCCATTTCAGCTGGAGCTGGTCTTACTTCAAGTAGCTGGAAGTCATCTCCTGGCCATTTTTATCACCAAATTTGCTACCATTTAGAAAATACTGAGTTTGCATCAGCTATAGGCTTATGGAATAATGCTAGTGGTATTATAAGATAAGATAAGATAAGATAAGATAAGATAACCTTTATTAGTCCCACACGTGGGAAATTTGTTTTGTCACAGCAGGAAGTGGACAGTGCAAAAGTTATGACGCAAAAATTAGAATACAATAAGAATAAATACTGTACACAGCTGTACAGAATAGAATAAAATAATATACTATATACAGTAGAATAAAATAGAATAAAAATATACAATAAGATAAAAATAGAATACGAATGCTATATACAACTGAGTAAAAATACAACGATGCCAGAAAAGATTATTGCACTTAGTGTTATTGCACATGTGTGGATGTGTGTGTTTGTTCAGTTAAAGTCTTTGTTGTGGAGTCTGACAGCAGTGGGGAGGAAAGACCTGCGAAATCTCTCCGTCCCACACCGTGGGTGCCGCAGTCTCCCACTGAAGGAGCTGCTCAGTGCTGTCACAGTCTGCTGCATGGGGTGGGAGACGTTGTCCATCAGGGATGACAGCTTAGCCGCCATTCTCCTGTCACTCACCACCTCCACTGGGTCCAGAGGGCATCCTAGAACAGAGCTGGCCCTTCGGATCACCCTGTTCAGTCTCTTCCTGTCCCCAGCAGAGATGCTGCCGCCCCAGCAGACCACACCATAAAAGATAGCAGAAGCCACCACAGAGTCATAGAAGGTCTTCAGGAGTGGGCCCTCCACCCCAAACGACCTGAGTCTCCGCAGCAGGTACAGCCTGCTCTGCCCTTTCCTGTAGAGGGCGTCTGAGTTATGAGTCCAGTCCAGTCTGTTGTTCAGATGAACACCAAGGTACCTGTAGCTGTCCACAGCCTCAATGTCCATACCCTGGATGTTCAGTGGTTGCAGTGGAGAATGCTTGTGCCTGCGGAAGTCTACCACCAGCTCCTTGGTTTTACTGGCGTTGATCTGGAGGTAGTTCAGCTGGCACCAGTCCACAAAGTCTTGAGTCAGTCCTCTGTACTCCTTGTCGTCCCCATCAGTGATGAGGCCGACTATTGCAGAGTCATCAGAGAACTTCTGCAGGAAGCACTGGGTGGAATTGTGGGAGAAGTCTGCAGTGTAGATGGTGAAGAGGAACGGAGCCAGAACCGTTCCCTGTGGGGCCCCCGTACTGCAGACGACCCTGTCCGACACACAGCCCTGAGTCCTCACATACTGTGGTCGGTCGGTGAGGTAGTCCAAAATCCAGGTAGTGAGGTGATGGTCCACTCCAGAGTTCTCCAGCTTGTCCTTCAGAACCGAGGGAAGAATAGTGTTGAAGGCACTGGAGAAATCAAAGAACATGATTCTCACAGTGCTTCCAGCGGTCTCCAGGTGTAAGCCCAATATCAAGCACCAGCATGGAGTGACCACTAAAGGATTGGCTGGGGGTTTTGGGAAATGGGCTTTCTAACCAAGAGTTAAATGAGAAGATCGATCTCAAATCAGTTCAATAAGTGAGGAGCAAGACTCGGGAGGCAGGTAATTTGGTTTAGCATACAGGCAGCAGAGGTAAGGAAGATGAACATGGCTCTACCCAAACATAAAGTGGATCTAATATGCTCTACATTTCCAATTAGGCACTCCATTAAGACAGCTGTGCATTATTCACAGTTAATAAATCCTTATTAAACCCTTTATTTAATATCACCTATTTTGCAGCACCTCGGTTGAGCATGTGCTTGAAAGAGGCCATATTACCTTCTGTCCTTTTAAGTTTCCCACTTCCCTACAAAGTCCACTTTCCTCTGATAGGTCAACTTCTGGAAACCTTGCTGAGGTGTAGCACCCAGTGAAAATGAGCTCCACTTTCTCTTCTCACCAGTGTGGAGGCTCAAAAACAGACAGCAGAGCTACTAAACCTACAAATGATAACTTCCTGAATCCAAAACTGATCTTGAACAAGCAGCCTGGGCAGCAACAGGAGTGCAGAAAATATGGCAAATATGTTTGTTTCTTGTTTGTTAGCTTTCAGTCACTAATCAATTTTGTTAAGCTACTTGTATGTGTATTTGTAGGAAATGTGCTAAAATTCAGACAGACTTAGGAGGTAAAGTATGTGGTAAAGCTATGTTGCCAAACATTCATATGATAGAATATGTTAAATGGCTGTTATACCACTCCAAGCTCAAGTATGTTTACTCAGTGAATTAACAGTTTCAGGAAATCAACAGCAAACTGTGGTGAGCAACTGCAGGGCGCTCTGTTGTTAGCCACAATAACTGTCAGTTTTACATTTTAAAAAGAAATGCATGAGTACAAAAAAGATTAATCCAATCAGTTGTTCCAGCTTTTTTATATAAATAACCTTCTATAAACAAGTACTTGGTGACAGGGGGAATCTGCACCAAAGGGTTGGGGGTGAGGGGAACGAGGAAAAGGAGAACAAAGGCAGACGGGAAGAAAATACTCACTGTAGGAGATGAGACACAATTTAGTGACATGCAATAGTAGCATTTAAACAAATGGCGAGTCAAAGCTTTAGAGAATTGACTTGTTTTGGTGCATAATCTTTATAGTTCCAGACAAAGACAAGCTACATATCTCCAGCTTATCCCAACTGCTACCTCTTGCAAATTAGCTTAAACCTGTAAAAGCACATGCTACGTTGGTCAGCTTTCATAAATTGAACAGGACAGCAGAAGTCTGTATTTTGACAATGTTTGCCTACCCTGAGAGACCCGTGGGATTTGATCACCTGTCGGCTTTTCCTCATTGGCTGCCAGGGCCACCTACCTTCAAGCAAACACATGAGCTGTATTTGAAAAGCTGTGACTGATGAAAGCACGCTACTGATGGGTTTCATTTATCTATTTAATTATTTTTGTCTAAAATCTTCATTTACTCATGGCTGTTGATTAAACTATTGACAGTCCATTATCCAGGAGCAGGAAATGAGTAAACAAGGATGCTGCCTTTCTCGTCACTCATCGGTGGCTTTTCTAAATCACTGCAGACAGACTAGGTGTAGCTGTCACAGTGGTCCAATAGTCTCAGCTGCTTTTGTGCCATCTGGGTCACATAGGCCCGTCGCCCATGGTAACAACACCCCCTCCCTGGTCTGCCTCCGTGGTAACCCCATTTTCACTTCACATCAGAGCCGTTGCACTGCTCTTATGTTGGTCAGATGCATTTTCTTTTCTTTCTTTTTTTTTCATTTTAGCAGGTTTGTGAAGACTTACCTAATGGATAGTGGATTTTCACAGCACTTTAACATCCTTCATGTGATCATCAGCTAAAGGTGTGATGTCAAACTAAAAGCAAAAGAATTGGGGGGGGGGGGGGGGGGGGGGGGGGGTTCTGATGGTGCATTGCATCATGTTTGCTGTAAATGAAAAGGAAAACTGGATGTGTGTTCATCCTGTGGGAATTGTTGCACTGCCACAGCAGAGGGTGGATGATCCAATACATTTTATTCTGATTAAAAGACTCAAGGGAAATTGATAAATTAACACAAATATGCTGAAGCTTGAACAGCATAAAACTAAATGCTAAAACTAAATAATTATTTATGGGCTTTTATCCATATTTAGATGGGGGGGCGTTGTGTCATGTGCAACAATGCATGCTATAAATCAAGTTTTCCAATTGTCACTTTGTATTTGGCAAAAGAGAATATTGTTAATTTATGATGAAACAAGAGGATTTCAATATAAGCAAAAAACTAAATTCATGATTCATATAGCACCAAATCACAACAACAGTCACCTCTGTGAGCTTTATATCGTAAGTTGTGCTGTCAGCGTTAATCTCGTTAACATGACGTTAACGCCATAACCGCATTAACACGGCAAATCTCCGTTAACGAGTTAACGCGGATCGCCCCGCGCATGGGGCTGGACGGCGCTAACGCATTAACGAGCTAACCGCGCTAACACGTTAACGAGATTAACGCTGACAGCACTAATTGTAAGGTAAAGACGTACAATAATAAAGAGAGAACTCCAACAATCAGACAACCCCCAAACACTTCGCGACAGTGAGAAGGAAAAACTCCCTTTTAACAGGAAGAAACCATCCCTAACTATAAGGCTTTATGAGAAAGTATATTTCTGAGCCTGATCGTAAAAGTAGAGGGTACGGTGTATGTTTTATGTAATAATGATAATAATACATTTTATTTGAAAGAGCCTTTCAGAACACTCAAGGACACTGTACACAGTAGCAACATAAAAGCAAGCAGTTTACACAATCATAAAAGACATAAAACAAATTTAAAATAGCCGAGTGGAGAGTTTATGTGGGATAAGCTATTTTGAACAAGTGAGTTTTGAGTTGGGACTTAAAGAGAGAGAAGGAAGAGATATTTCTTAAATCAGGTAGGGATCTAAACTAAAAGTTGGTTCCATCCTAGAGAGACCTGAAAGCTGAAGGCTCTGCCTCCTATTCCTTGAAGTGATATTATGGTACTATGAGGCCTTTAAGAAAAGATAAGGCCTGTAGATTCAAAGCCTTGTATGTGAGGAAAAGGATTTTAAATTAAATTCTGGATTTTTTTTACATGTATCTGTACCCATCTGCTGTCACCACTGACTTTAAAGCGGTGACTTTATTAAAAAATAAATAAATTTTAACCAAAAACCTGGAGACGCAGAACCTGTGGGCGTGTGACAACATGATGCATTCTGAGTGAAAGCAGCAGCAAGTCTCCGATTATTTAATCCTGGTGTTGTTGTTGTGACACTGAAGCTAAACCAGCAAAGAAACCATCTGACTGTCATGATGCCTTGGCCTGTTTCTTTTAATCGCTAAAAGATGTTTCAGTTGCACAAAATTAGGTGACTTAAATGCAATGTGGAAGCAAGAAAATGTATATTTTTATCTGATGAGTAGCGAAGGGAGAAGGAAAGGACCAAGAGAGTGGGAATTCACACTCTGTGAGGCTTCACATTTTGTGATGAAACCAGTATAAGCTTAACACTTCATCTAAAGTAATGCAATATATATTTATATTCTTCTTCTGTTCAGCAGTTTGGATGTGATAAATGTGATGAACTGATGGACTGATATGGATGGGATCCAGCAGCCTTGTATCTGCAGGGAAACAGTGTACTAATTTTAACTGCATGTTAATCTGAGTGAATTGGGTAGATGCCACTGCACAGCCCATGTGTCTATTGTGTATTTCCAGCTCCGCGTTGAGAAGAAGCGCCATCCGCGCTTGGCAGCTCTCCACTGGTGATGGCACGAAGCTAAACTTTTTGAATTTCAAATAAAGAACGTGTTGAATGTGGAAATATTACCAAACAAACCCTCCCTCCATATCTCTTTCTGTCTGTGGGGGTGCAGGAAAGTTTACACGATGCCAAACTGAGGAAGCACCAGGTATGAATTGGTAAGCCTCTGAGTGTGATGAGGATAATTGAGGCAGGTGGGAGTGTTTCCTTCAGGTGTACAGCGACATCTGAGTCATCTACCGTTGCCATTCACTCAGTAGCTTTGAGACATTGATCGAGTGCCTGGATCAATTCATGAAAGCTCAAGTGGCAGAGATTTTGAGAGATTTCCTGTTGGAAAATCCTCCTAGGAACTTTTTTCTATACTAAACTTAAACAGGAAATGCTTCAGATTTTGGAATGTACTTTTTATTTGTACTTTCTACTCTGTTTGGACAAAGATAACATTTACAGAATATAGTGACAGAGGCCAGTTTATGGGAGTTAGACCCCCTTTTTTTTCCTCCGATGCTCCAAAGTATATAATTGGGTCTGTTTATAACTAAGGGTTGTTTGAGGGCCTGTTTGAATTGTTTTGTTTGATTGTGTTATCCTGTTGGAAGCAGCCATTAGAAGATGGGTACAAGCAAATGTCCCCCACACAATTACACCAGCCTGAGCCACTGATTCTAAGCATGATTGATCCATGTTTTCCTGGTGTCTACACCAAAGACAACATCGAGACTCATCCAGACCAGGCAGCATTTTTCCATCTACTGATGTCCAGTTTTGCAGAGCCTGTGTGAATTGTAAGCCTCAGTTTCCTGTTCTGGCTGACACAAGTGCCACCCAGTGTGGTCTTTTACTGCTGTAGCTTATCAGCAGCAAGGTTTGACAAACAATTTCAAGGGGAATCAGACCTGTTGTTTGACTATGCTGTTTATTTTAACTCACCCCTCAGTGAATTTGCCAGTTTGCTTAGAATCAGTATCTAGAATCACTCGTCTAAAAGATGCTGAATTCAGAGAATCATTGGCTGGATGGTCATTAGTAATTTTGTTTTGCTCTGATGTTCTTTCTGGACTTGTCAAGATCTGCAGGCACAGATCGTCTGTTTGCAGAGAGGATCCAAAATTATTATTTTTTTAACAAAAAGCTAGCTGTTTATTAGGGCTGCATGGAAATGCAAAGCAAAAGCAAGAGGAGACTGGATGTTCACTTATAAGAAGCTAATCTGAAAATCTCAAACTAGCACAGAGAGAGCATGGAGGATGGAGACAAACAGAAGATCTGGCAAGGGACAAAGGGGAACAGACACAACATATACACATGAGGAGACATGCATGGAAAGTGGAGATGCATGAGAACACCGGAGGGACAAATCAGGCATAACATGACAGGGGAAGCAAAACTGGACACAATGCACATGAGACAAGGATGACAAAATAAAACGGGAAGTAACACAAACACGCGCACTGACACTAGGATGGGAATAAGCAAACACGACAGGTTGAGGAGGAACAAGGAAACAGGTAAGGGAGACACAAACAGGAAAGAAATGTGAGACAGAGAGGGAATAAACAGAGCAAATAAACACAGAGGACACGGCAGACTCTCACAGGAGAGACACAGGGATAAGACAAAGACAAGAAGCCATGAACCAGAAATACAAATAAACTCAAAGACATAAAGAGAACCGAAATCAAGACTTGAAGTTAAATCAACTTCAAAAGTAAAGGAAAAAACCATGACTTCAAAAATAAACTCAAAATGCTGCGTCAGAGACCGAGCACCCTGACAAGATCACAAACACAACCGGAAGAACTGAGAATGAAAGAACGTGGAGGAAAACACAACCGAACCATGAAAGCAGAGTGTGAAAAAATATCTTGTGGCATTCCTCGGTTTCAACACATTATTACACATGACATGACATCACCACAACGAATCACCCAGTGACTCACTGATATCTTGTTAATTTAAACTCACAAGTCTGCATTTTTCTGGGATGAGCGAGGCGACTTAGTCATCCAAGAAATTCAGTTTGAAAGAATATTAATGGAGCCACTCAACAAATAATAGCTTTAGATTTGATGTTTGTTTAATTCATTAAATCCATCCATTAAAGAAAAACAGGTGGGGTTGTAAGCTACTAGTAAAGCTTCTGTAAGGTGTAATACATAAAGAGCTGTAACACAAATAGAGTCTTCTCTAATGTAGGATGCACACATTAGTGTGTCACACGACTCATTTGTACAACCTACAGCAGTTATTATTGACTAAGAATTATTTCAAGGTTGTGGGTATTAAAAAGCTGTTTCTTTAACAAGACTAAAAGTAAGAGCTGCTGTTTGGAAAATATGAAACAAGTGCCTGTTGAAAAAGTCCAGGTGAAGCCAGATGTGTCTGAGACACGAAACAAAGTCAGGTAAAGCCTCAAATCAAAGAATAGCATTGTTGTATTCAGTGCAATTCATTAGTAAGTGAAAATTATGGTGAGTTTCAAAGTTTTACTAATATATATATGTGGTTTTGTGCATGTATAATGACAGTTTATCTGTTTAGATCCGCTTCTGGTAAAATGAAATATGCTTTTATTGTCACAATCTGTCGGACAGCGACTGCAGTCAGTCCAAATCAGAGCATGACTGTGTGGACATGGAAACAGCCAAACAGAGACTGAGAGGGCTGGATGCTCAATCGCTGGGAAACCAGTTACTTATCCAGCTACTTGAAATCACCAAAGCCAAAAATGCCATCGCCAGGCAACCACTGATTTATTTATTTTTTTCCTCTTGTTGCAAGTTGGTCGCCATCCTATTTTTACTCTAGTGTGACTGAGCCGTAAACAAGCTCACATATACTGACAAAATAATAGTATAAAAACACCTTCTATTTAAAAGAAAACTTGAAGAATAACATGTAGAAAGGTTTGTTTTCTTTCTAAAATGGAAACAGACACACAAAAGAAGTCATGGCCGTGACAGCTGTCAGCATCACAGTCCAATATGGTTCGCTTTTGCTTCTGTTCACTCTCAGAGATGTTGCATTACATCGAGTCCCACGATGCCACGATGAATAAAGCATGAGAGAAACACGGGGAAAGTTGTTGGCTTAGCCAAAGATATGCAGCCACTTCTCTCTGCCCTAGATTTCGGGCACTGCGAGTCATTTTATCTTATAATGTGTTCCCCTCTGTCCTGTCGTTTGCTTTCACCATCTCTAAGTTCATTAATCAGAGCTGATGGACGTCGTGCAAACTACTTTAGTTTTCATATTTCAATAAATGTGAACATTTTTACTATAATTAATACTAATGCTGCACCCACTGAGGAGCTCCCAGGAAACTGATTTTTTTAAAGTCAGAAGAGGTTTAAATAATTGGCTAAAAAGCCGGCTGTGAAACTTGACAATCCTTCAGCAATAATGGAAAGAGCATTTTAATAACCACATGTTTTAATATCGCTCAGGTTCCTAAAATGGCTTTATGTAACCTTGCTAATTGTTTTTCTTTGCTGAACTAGATGAAGTCTGGTTTTAACATTTAGTCCCAGACAGCGACTCGACCCACGTATGCACTGCATCTTTATTTAACCCCTAAACGTCTGGTGTATCCTATGAGTTTTTGAGACTCGCATATCATCAGTGCGATGCTGCACAGTACATTTTTAAGCAGTAATAATATAATAATAATTAATAATATAATTTTTTAGATTGTCAGAGCATTCAATAAGCACTCAATTATCATGGTTTGGGGCTTTAAAGGGTTAAATCTATGCACGTGCATATGCATATTTTATTTTGTTTATATCCGTTTTTGCCTTTTGGCATACTGCAAATGAGTAGCCAGCAGACTTCCTGGACAGGGTGGGTCTGCTTTACTGATCTCCAGGGTAGCGGTGTGAAACAGACATAAACAGTCATTGTGTCAGTCAGGGCTGGGGCCAAAAGACCACAACAACAGCATCAGCAACAGTGTCGAGCTGGGATGGGTACGTAACCTCCTCCACTCCCCGGCCATGTCGCAGCAGTTAAATATAGGGCAGCGGGTCGATCAGATGATCTCTGCAGATGCAGAGCAGCAGGAGCATTTTCATCATTTCATTTCTTCCAAGAAACATAACAGAGTGGGGTGAATGGTGGGAGGGGGACAAGTGATTTAAACAGGTCATTAAAATCCACACATTGCTATACACGTTACGACTGAGCAGTTTATGTCCATCTCACAGCTGAAGCATCGGTTGTGTTTAAATGCTCTTTCATCTCTGAGGAAGTTTCTATTTACTGATCGCAGTTACTCAAAAACTCCAGAGAACTTTCTTCCTCGCTGTACTGAACCTTTGAACAGGCTGAGCAAACGATTGTGGATCCACATCAATATTCAGTGACGAAGCCGCTGAGCAGGGAGACGTGCGAGCACCCGGTCAGCTGTACGTAACCTCAAGATGTCCATTTCAACCACAGTATGGACTTTATGAGAGGCACTCGCCTTTTTAAGGAGCCACAGTGTGTCTTTTGTCCTGGCTTCCTCCCCTCACCCCCAACCGGTCACCGTAGATGGCTGCCCCACCCTGAGCCTGGTTCTGCTAGAAGTTTCACAAATGTTTCAGATCATCAAACAAATACACGATCTGTGACTTGACCTTAAAAATTCAGTTCATGCTGGAAAACCCTCCAACGTGGCTGAATTACAACACGGTGCTGTAGAAGACTCTCTCCCACAATCGATATGTGATCCATTGTTGATCTGCCCACAGCTGTTGTCACTAACAGCGCACTCGCTTACATCACTGTCCTGAGACATTCTCGCAATCACGGTTTTAGTAACGGTAATATAATTACCGTTTTTGTAATAGTAATCCCTTACTTTACTCGTTACTTGAAAAAAGTAATCAGATTACAGTAACGCATTGCCACACACTGATTGTATAAACAATGTTTTTATTGTATCAGCGGTCTGGTTGTTGTCTGTCACATACACAAAACAAACCCCAGGGAGGCACTTCTCACTGCTCGGCTGCAGTCCCTCGGAGGGCCTTACCGTCTTTGACATTTGAGCCACAGGGTGATGGAAGCTGTGTTAGAAAGACGCAGCAGTGAGCGCCCATCCAGACGGGACAACACGCAGCTCAGCCCTCGACTCCTGCCAACAAATAATTCATACCGCTAACATTTACTTTGTTCAAACGCTGTCCGGCCTTTCTCCCCCGCCCTGTCTGTGAACCCCAAAGCACACGTCTGAGCTGAATGAAATGTCTAAGTGAAGCACGCAGTTAAAGACTGAAAGTTTACAGGAGCTTTTAGAGTTTTTATGCTGTGGGCGAGGAGAAGATCCACCACAGAGCTGATAATCTTTAAATAGAAATACAAAGACGTAGCTTGAAATCAGCTTTATAGTGAGTAAGTATACCTGAACTCGACAAAAGTCCAACAGTTAAATAAAAAGGAGACAGGATGCTTTGAAATTAAATTTCACAAGACAACATAACCCAGAGGTTTAGAGAGCTCCAGCAGTGAAGCCCCACCAGGAAGAAATGCATGTTGGCAGCCTTACAAAGACGAAAGAGGACTGTGAAATTTCAAGGCTTCAATTCCCAGAAATGATGTAACGTTGCCTCAATAAAACTCGCTGCTTGGACCTGAATCTTATCTTTGAGGCTACAGGGCTGGAAACTAGAGTTCAAACAACGATGTGCAGAGCTCTGCACAAATTAAAAATCCAAACAAAGTCAATGAAAAGTCGTGAAGAACGAGTCGATCAAAAGGCTTCATTCTTTATCTTCTTCAGCGGTCTCGTCGAGGGTCGGAGGTCATGTGCTCCGTGGGCGAAGGCGCAGCTTTCAGCCTGCAGGGGGCAGCCCTGAGGGTGGTGAGCGTGAAACCAGCAGAGGCGAGTTTTCAGGGCACCCGGGGTGACGGGCTTCCTTTTAACATCCGCCCTGAAGGGCATCTTCTCCCGCCAGTCTCTTATGTAGACACGCCCTCCTTCAACTAAAGAGTGACAAGAGGGAGACACAAAATCTATCAGACTCAAACGCTCCTCCCAAAAGATACAAATAAATATTTTCTTAAAAGACAGAAATTAGGAGAAGAACACAACATAGATGCCTGGCTGTCAGGGCACCGGGTAGAAAAAGTCATGTCTGCGCTGACCCCCACAGGTTATAAGCTTCTCACCTTTCGAGAGTCGTGCACATTTTTATCTATTATCAGAAAGAAATGTCAACTTTGTTTCTATCTCAAGTCTGACTTTGCTTGCACTCTAAGCAATTTCTGTAGGGGAGGGGATCCAATTTTCTCAAACTGATCCCTCGAGACCAACCAAATTCCAAATGACGATGGTAAAAGCGCTCATTTCCCCTCTTTTTCAATCAACAAAAGCCCAGTGTGATGCCATGACGCCAAGCAAATTAACTCTTTGCATTGGACGATTCAAGAGTTTTGGCAAGCACAAGTACGCTTAAATATGCTTTGATGTCAGTGTTGTGGTTACGGGGGGGGAAGAAAAGGAAGGCATACTTCTCACCCTGCTGTCTGACACTTTTAACCAGGAACAGCAGCAAAACACACTGCTTTACGGTCAACGACAGTACGACTTCCAGGACTGCATTTTAAAAAGTGTTTGTCCAGTTATGTTGAAAGAATTGTGGCCTGGATTGTTGTTTCCAAATTGTGGTTCTGAGCGTGAGACGTTTTCGTGAGTGAATAAAATTTGGAAAAAAAAAGATGTTGCTGCCATGTTTATCTTTAGAAATAGTAGCTTTTAAAAAAGTCTTAAAAGCATACACTGTAGTTAAAAGATGTCAACATATGGGTAAAATTTTGCAACCTGGAACGAGGCCATCGCCACCTTATGGTTTTAAAGAAGTGCCCATACCAGGAGGTGGGACTAATGCTAGCTAGCAAGCTAGTATGAAAACAAACAAAATGTTCGTAATGGAAAAACTGGACAGCTGACTCCTCTGAGGGCTTTTTGTACTGACGAACACCGAACGAGCAAGGTGCAAGCAATAAAGCATGAACTGTATTCTAATTAAGACGTTCTTTTAAGGATCTATTAAAGAAGACTTGAAACCAAAATTACCAGTTTACTCAAGTCATAAATCAAACGAGAAGTAGGGTAACTTTGAAATATCCCCAGAAAGTAGGGTTAAGGCCTCCATCTTTTATATACAGTCTATGATTTAAATTGTTGGAAAATAAAAATTCAAACAAAATCTTTTTTTAAAAAGAAGCTAATGGTTTTTTATTTAACACCCTTTCTGTTACTCATATAACCTCCAGTATCTTTCTCACTGTCACTGGTTTCATTTAAGCACTATATTGTACTTAATGAACAGTCTAGTTCTCAACAATACAACTTTCAAATGAACCATCTACGAGAACGTAGAGAAGCGTGCAGAAAAGCTACCTCTAAATACTTGATGATTGTTCCTCAGAAGCGTCTGAAGACCTCCGCACTCTTTCTTCAGGAGCCGCAGGGTTTCCTGCCCCAACAGCCCCGCAACCTCGCTCACAGAAAGGCTGCCTGAAGGGCAGGGAAGAGGGACAAACAATGAAAGATGGGAGTTATACATGTGCAGGAAGAGGTCTATTGATTTTATAATCATCAATGCATTAACACAGTGCTTCAGCATGCACAGAGATCGTTTTTATCCAGCATTTCAGACAAAGAACCACTCGGCTTGAGTTGATGTTACCGGCTGTTCTATGACAAGAAAATGCGAGCAAAGCTATATATACACATAGTATATAAAGATTGGTTTACAGTAGAGAGTAGCTTGTCAGAGTGTTTGTCAGAGCTGTAAAGTATGCTCAGTTAAAGCCGTTCCAACAAGCTGTCGGGGCAGCTGGAACGCGTTTTGCCAGAGTAGCCATTTGAGAGCCTGAATCATTTTTGTCAACTCTCCACTGGGGCAGAGATTTTAGAAAGGAAAAGGAGAATATGTACAGTTTTAACCTCTAGGATTAGCATAGTATAGATGACAAACCCCTTTGTAGTCACACATACTTTCGCACTATGGTTATAAAGATCTTTTGGCATTTCTGGCCTTGCCCTTTTTACACCACAAGGGAATTCAATCTGAGCTGACCTTTGGTTTATACAAATGACAAACTTCCTCCTTTCTCTGACGTATTGGAGGGAGAGACACACCGCATGATTTCATAACTATATTTGACTTAAATCTGCATCTTCAGTGATATCTTCATCGTACTTCTGTGGTCACTCGCTGCAATCCCTGCTGGCTTAGAGATGATATGAATACTGAATATGAATGAAAAGCACCGTCTGACCCTCTGATCCAAAACTCAGTTTTCCGAAAACTGTTCAGTTTCAAACTCTTCTGCTTGTCAGGTCTCTGAACCTTGTCTTTCTGCCGTTGAAATTCATCGAAAAACATATTGTCCACCCAAATACATCCTAATTTTAGTTGGCCAAATTGCTGCGTTAATCCCTAAAATATGCGACACACTCCCACATTCACAGACACTAGCACAGCCAAACCCAGTCGTATGCTGCAGAGTGTGAAACTGGGCAGACTCTCATCCCACAGCTCTGACGCCAGGGAGCTCCAGGCCTTGATATAATATCAATACACCGTTTAGAGCTGCCCTTTACTGCCTACAATGTTAATGGGGATTAATGGGATAGGGACAGTATTGACAGAGTAGATTCAGCTTGGACTAAGACCAGGTGCAGATGAGAATTAATGACTTGGCTTAAAGTACAGTTGGATTTGCTTGTTTGAAACGATGCCTGTTGTGTAGGATTGCTTTTGTTGTGCTGAAGAAAAAAAGAAAAAAAAAAAAAAGAGAAAAGAGCTCAGCTGTGATTTCCATCTTTGCAAAAACTGCAACTCTCACAAGGCGTGTAAAGATGACAGGACATATTTCTGAGGGATTACATACTTTTAGGGTAATATTTGTCTTGATGAGCAGAGGAGGGGTAGTGGACATGGAGCTGCCCAGGCAGGAGGAATAGAGGGAGGCCACAGAGAAGATTCATGAATGTAGAGAAGGAGGACATGCAGAGGGTTGGGGTGACAGAAGAGGTTGGAGGCTGGTGATTTGTTGTGGTGACCCCTAAATGGAGAAGCCAAAAGAAGAAGAAGAAATCTATATACTTCTGGAGGAATCATAGGGTTTGGAGACAATGGAAATGCTATGATTCTGCAAACCATTTAACTTGAGCATAAAATGGTCACTCAGACAAACAACAACAGAAGTCTCGCTTTTTTCCATCACATTTGAGATCTCTTAATCGGTCTCTCTGTACACGGCTGCCCCACGTCTCTCTTTGCAACCTCACCGCTAGCTCACAGAGCAATAAACACAGCAGAGAGAGAGGAAAGGAGACAGGCTACTGCTGTGCCAGGAGAGCAAGATGTCCCTGCAATGCAAAGGAATAAGTACGCGAGCTTTTTGCTAAACCTTTAAAAAAAAAATCTATTTACAAGGTGATGAAAAGTTGGCAAATGATCTGGCAAAGGTGCAAAGCTAATAACAATCAGGTGAACTGAAACATGAACTTGCTATAATATGATGCCACCGTGTTGCCTGGCAACCTAAAAAAAAAAAAAAGGGACTACTGGCATTTATATAGTAATGCAGGACACTGACATGTACTAGAACCAATAATTACATTATTATTGCTAATAAACGTAAATATGCATGCTTGCTGAATCCTCTTATAGCACCCAATAAATAATATTTACACTCATCCTCATATATCTATGGCTCGAGCATGTGGCTTACACATTTCCCTGCCAAGCGAAAGATCCCCCGGTTCAGTCTGGGAGGAGACACAAATCCCTTTGGGGTTGTGTCAGGAAGTGCATCCAGCACATCCAGATCAAACGTGCGGAGCTACCTGCTGTGGTGACCCTTTGCGAATAAGGGAGCATCTGAAAGCAACTTTAAAACCGGCCTTTATATGAATGACATTTTGGAGACAAAAGCAAAAGTATACAAAAAACAAAAACAACCCAAAAAACTCCGTTTGGATTTTTTCAAACCAACAATCTGAAAAATATTTGGTTTAAACTGAAGGAAAGCAGAAAATGTTCCAGCATGTGAAAGAGTGAAGTGAAGCGTTCACTCATCAAAAACACACCGTGCCCTTCCACTGAGTACAATAGCGTGTTTACTGTCCCTCTGACATTTTACTGAGTTGACATTTAGTGTCGCTCGATGTACAGCTACACACAGATTTTCATTCTCGGCGTGATTACATAACTCTGTGACTCAGCACTACAGCCCGCATGAATTAGTAACTTGCTTCATATTTACAGTGTCTCAGAAGAGCTGTGAGATATTTTTAAGTTTAATGCACAGGAAGCACAATATATGCAACTGATATAAGCAGCAGAGACACTAAGATGTTTTAACTTGCTCAGTGCAAACCTTTTAAATAGAAGAACTTGTCCCAAATAAAAAAGGAAAGAGTCTGATTGATGTTAAATAGGAATTTTCATTTCAAAGAATTACTATAAATCACTGAGTATCAGTCTTATGATACAAACCCAACAATAGCTGGCCAAACAGGAAAAATACTGACTCTTATGCATAGTGAAAACCTGCTTATTTCTGACAGTTTCAGAGCTTAATGAGTATTATTTGTTTGTATTTACAGTAAAAGAGATAAAAAGAAAAGATAAAAGAACATCGTCTGACGTCGCACCAGAGCCATAAAGCCACAGAAACAAAATGATCATAAAATATCCGCTTAAGTGCCAAAAAGGGAAACATCACCATACTGAAAATGATTAGACTTTTTGAAGATGCATTAAAGAGCAGACAGAAACTAAACTCCAAAGCACTTTAAATGACTCCGAGACCCATCTGGATTTATTTAACATGCGCTGGCTCCCTCTGAATTTGGCCTTTGTTCGTACACAGCAGATAACTGGTAGGAATCCCTCAATACAAATGCGTGCTCATGCATAAATCATAGATGGTGGTGCATTATTCATGCAGTCATCTCCATACAGAGTTACACTCTCCCTTTATTCACTCTCCCTAAAATTTTCTACCTTTAATTCCACCGACACCCCGACAAGAAACGTTCTGTTTTAATAATAGCAGGCTTCGTGCCCTTATCTCGTTCATAACGTGTGACTGTGTGTGAGTGTGTGTGTCAGCGGGGCTGCAGAGGTGTTGACAAAGGTGATTGCGTGGGTGCTGTGAAAGTAAATGTGTGTGCGTGTCTGTGGGTGTTTGATACGGGCTGCGTGGTACGCAGCTGGCGGAGGGTGTGGCAGAGTTCAAAGAGGCGTCGCTCTGTGTCATCAGGTCTCACCGGCTGATGCTGAGGGGCAGGATTGTAATCAGCGAGGTGGGGGGGTCAGACGGGATGATGGACGAAGAATGAAATTCAAAGTTCAGGCAGTAGGTGCTGCGGATGTAATGGTGTAGCTGGTGAGTTTTAAAAAGTGCTGACGCCATATGTAACGATTGATTGTGACGGTGTCGTTTCAGAGGCATCGGGTTACATCTGCACCGCACCATACGAGGTAAAAAGCACTCACTATGTAACTGATCAAAGGCATAGACTGTGTACAAAAGATGGAAGTAGCCTCGGGGGTTGAAAAGTGACCACAGTAGGGAAATGCCCCAAACCTGCATTCTTTGTAATGGACAGCAGAGGCACCAAAGCACAACAACAGTTGCCTCAATGTGCTTTATATTATAAGGTAAAGACTCTACAATAATAAAGACAAAACCTTAATCAGATGACCCCCTGTGAGCAAGCACTTGGTGACAGTGGGAAGGAAAAACTCCCTTTTAACAGGAAGAAACCCCCAGCAGAACCAGGCTCAGGGAGGGGCGGCCATCTGTTGGGGGTGAGGGGAGGGAGACGGGGGAAAAGGCACACTGTGGAAATCCAGAGTGGTGCATAAAAACAAAGGGTGAACGAACAAGAAACACTCAACAAGCCCCTGGCAACCCAGCAGCGTAACTAAGGGAGCACTCAGGGTTACCTGATCTAGCCTTAACTATAATCGTTATCAAAAAAGGAAAGTTGAGAGCGTGTCTGTCTCCCACATTCAAATGCTTGCACGCTTCAATAAATCACTGGACCCGTTTCTCATTTTCCCAGCAAAATATAAAGAAACGAGGTGTGGCTGAAGACTTTAGCAGAGTGCTGTACACCAATGTGGTGAATACATTAGAGGCAACGAGATGTCCACTAATAGCCAACCATTAGCTTCGAAGCAAAGGGAGAGTAGTGAATCTGTATCCTGTATATGTGGACAAGGCTTAAATAGTGTGGTTCACAACAGCTGCTTATCCACAGACATTAACATCCACCTACCAGCCCTTATACAGCTTTCTTACATCATATACACTTTCAAGCTCATCTAACGTTCTTCTCACCTCTCCAGCAGAAAACACATTATAAAGTCATTTTGCCTTTAATTACAGGTTGATACACTTAATCACAGTGAGAGAAGTTAATAAAAAAATAGGGTGATAGATGTTTTTGATATGCTAAGACTGGGTCATTTACATAGCGCCAAATCACAACAGCGGTTGCCTTGAGATGCTTTTTTTTGGTAAAGACAATAATTAATAATAACTGTGTTATAATATAAAAACGTGACAATGTCTTTAAAAGCTGTTTTTGGTGCGAATAATTGGTCAATTTAGCCGACTGCTAGGTGGTAGTTAGGCAACATGATGACATCATAATATCTCATCTAGACAAGAACCTTCAGGGGCCTAAGATGCATCTGAGCGCCAGGTCTTGATGCTCAGACCGGGCACTCAGATGCATCACACAGAGAGTCTTTCTGTCCTACAGGCAAATAGGAACACCTCACAGATACTGATCCTATTCTGGATTTGATCTCAACCTGTGACTCAGTTCAGCAGCGACTCATGTCAATCGTTTTACCTCCTTGGTTCCAGTCACGGCAGGATCCTTCTCCATCGCCCGCGGTCATTCCCAGAAGAGCATTAGCAACCCGCAGAACAACACCGTCAACAAAGTCCCGCGGGAGAGCAGCACAATTTCGCACCGCTTCGACGCGATCTCGCGGCTGGAACCCGGCTCCCCAGGAGCTCCCGGGGGTGCCGTTACAGCTTCCGTCCCCATTGCAACAGTCCTCGTCATTACTGACGTCTGACCTCTGAACTGTGACCCCGGGAGCAGTGCAGCGGCTGTGGATGTAATGAGCCCTTTGTTGCTCTACCTCAGGTTCATCAGATAACTGATAGTTTCTTGACTTTCCTAAAAGACACACCTGTGGGAAAAAAAAGAAAAAAAAAAAGAGAGCAGAGTGTGAGGGCGACTCCCTGTTTGGTTGTCTTTTCTTGTTATTAAGTTCAAAGAAATCATACTTTTTCTTTCCATTTGAAAATGTTCCCATGAAATAATTTTGTGGGAGAGCTTTTGCTGATATGAGCAAACTGAGTGTTACTGATGAGCAAACAGCAAAGCCCAGAAAATAATAGCTTGTTCTTTTTATGGCCACGAGTATATTGTAGCTATTAATGGCTACCCGCTAACAGATTTATTGTTCCCTCTGGGATTATAAAGACATCCTTGATTTATTGTACGTCTACACTAAACGAAGCCCAGGTGGAGAAAAGGCTGGGACGCACAGCTGTATGATTTACTTCAGCCATCCACTGATCATAGCGCTGAGAAGTGTTTCCACATAATCCCAGGATTGCAAAAACATGTAATGAAGTTACTGACTTCAAGCTAATCGCATGACAGCAGCTGGTCAAGACAACCTGATGAAGGTCCAAGCTGTTTCGAGCTGACAGGAAGGTAACAGTAACTTAAATAGCCACTCATTTCAACCGAGGTGCAGAAAGGCATCTCAGTGCACAACAGATCCAGCCTTGAAGCAGTTGGGCTACAGCAGCAGAAGACCCTACTAGCTGACAGGAAGCTGAGGCTACAGTTCACACAGACTTTCCAAACACACAGCAGACTGGAAAACCATCGCCTGATCCCGTCTCAGTTTCTGTTGTGACATTCAGACGGAGTCAGTATATGGTGTAAACATGAAAGCATGGATCCTGCCTCGGATCAACAGGAAGTCTTGGCACACTCAGTACTAACCAAATGTTAAACACCCCAATCTGCATGTGTTTTGTTGTTGACCATGTCCATACATTCATGACCACAGTGTAACACTCCATGTCGCAAAGCTCAACGTGACAGCGAGTTCCCTGTACTCTAAAGTCCTCCACAGTCACCAGATCTCAACCCAACAGAGCAGCTTTGTGATGCGGTGAAACGGCAGATTCTCATCACGGATGTGCAGCAACTGTGATGCTGTCTTGGCAACGTAGCCCTTTTGTGCTATTCTGAAAGAAGAGTTATAACTTTCAGATCTGTGCAGGGGAGAGATGCAGTTGAGGTGCATTATGGGAAACGTCATAACTAAGGTGTGTTTTAATTTTCACAAACTTTTTTACAACCATTTCAAACCTGCACCTATTACAGAACCCCACCAAACGGATTTCTCTCTTTATTTCTTTCCCTCGCTGTCTTGTATTAATTATTTGATAGCTGACAGCAGAGCTGCGCGGTAGACGGGTGGAGAGAGAAGAAGAATTCACGAATTGCTGAACTAATACAATGTGATTTGTTCTGGAGCACAGACTGAAAGAAGAAGGAAAAAAAAAACAGAGGCCGGGGTCAAACAAATGTTTACAACAAGTCAGATGGATTTGCTGTGAAGCCGCCTCCACTCTGTTTCTGTCAGCCTACCCGTTTAGTAGAAGGTATTCTCAAACAGTCTTCGTCAGTGTTGAAGCCACAGACTTGGCTGACCTCAGCGATGAAGTCGATGTATTCCTTGTACTGAGACTTCTTACACTGGCGTCTCTGGTATTTTCCACAGAAGTCGAAGAAACAGCAGGGGAGGACAAAGTAGCGGCAGGAATAAGACGACCTATAATTTGAAAAAGAAGGGACAAAATAAATCTACACAGTGCCGATCATTACTCTTTAATGCAGTCAGACTACAGAGGACTTGTTTTACTTAAGCATTTTTCCACCTTTACTCAAACTGTTCAGACAGGAAGCGACACACACAAGAAATCATCATCTGCAGTCTCAAACAAGGAGAAATCTGACTCCTCACGCTGAGGCTCAACATCGCCATCAGGTGGCCGTTTCAGTAAACACACACACACACACACTCTTCACACATCACCCCCTGCCCATAATGTTATTCCAAAACTGGAGAGATCAGCTGGCACTTGAGCTGCTGAGTGTGATTGTGTCTCCTGATGACTCGCCTGGCTGCTATAACGGGGATCCACGGTGTGAGCTCGTCCGAATGGTTCCCAATCAGCCAGTCTGTACCCGGGAATAAGAAGCTCTCGCTGGGAGTAATTGCCTTTTCCTGAAATAGCACAGACCCAAAGAGTACAAGAGGTCCTTAGAGCAGGAGGGATGCACACCGGTCTAATTTAATATCATTTAATAGAAATAAGTATTTTTATCTGCTTAGACTTTTATTTGAGATGCATTTAAAGTTTTGGTTTGGGTTTTTTTCTTAGTGGGCTCAAATATTTTTTATAATTGCAATTAGAAAACAACTACAAGATCCCAACAACTTTTTTTAGAGAGTTTATATAAATCCTTTCATATTTAACAGATGGCCCTGACACCAACATCACAAATGATGAGAGTTAAGAGCCTGTGAAGTCCAGAGAGCTTCCGAATAAAGGTTGAGGACTGAGTACAGCTGCCCCGGGGGCGCAGAGAGATTGTTCTACCACATCCGCTCCGCTAAAATCGGTCAATAATAGATGACCTGAAATGGAAGCAGTCAGCAGCTTGTTGTTAAATGAGCGACTGAGGACAGGAGGCAGACGGGAGAAAGCGGCGTTTTCAGGGCAGGTTTCTCTGGAAATGTGTGTGTCCACATGTGTATGCAAGCTTCTGTGGTAGTATTTTCTTTGTGCATCTTATTACAATCATAAAAGCAAGAATCTCTTAAGTAAACTACAAGAAATGTACAGTGCTGTGAAAAACTATTAGTCCACAGAATATTGGAAAATATTCTGTGGACTGATGAGACAAAATTTGAACTTTTTGGAACGTTTGAGTCCCGTTACATCTGGCATAAATCGAACAAAGCAATTCATAAAAAGAACGTCACACATGGGACGACCGTCAAGTTATGCCCTAAATCTCAAGATCTGAAACACACCAGCAGGTCCGCCTCTAAGTAGCTCAGATAACGGCACTGTTGCCTCACCGTCGCACACGTCCAGGTTTGTAACCCACCATGTTGTCAGGCCTTTCTGTGTGGAGTCTGCATGCTCTCTCTGTGTGACCTAGTCAAAGTGTGGACCTGAATCCAATTGAGATGCTTTGGCGTGACTTTAAACAAGCAGTTCATGCTGGAAACACCTTAAATGTGGCTAAATTAAAACTATTCTGCAAAGATGAGTGGGGCTAAAATTCCTCCACGCTGATGTGAGACTCACTGCCAGTTATCACAATCACTTGATTGCAGTTTTTGCTGCCAAGGGTGGCAAAACCGCATTCATAGGTTTAGGAGGGCAATTACTTTTCCACACAGGGCCGTGTATGCTTGGATAGATTTTCGTTGCCCTGAATAAATTAAATCCTCATTTCAAAACTGCACTTTTTATTTATTCAGGTTGTCTTTTTCTAATTTCTAAACACATAAGAAAGAGGAAAAAGACTTTTTCACAGCACTGCAGGTGTAAAATTCTCCCTGATCATTACTTTTACATCTTTATGAATGCTTCATTGTACTTTTTAATTACAATAAATTGAAGCACAAAGTGAGGACACGGAGTCGAACGTTTCATGCTCGGCTCGCTCACCTCCAGCAGAGTCTGGGGGCCGTACATGTCCCAGATCTTCCTCCTGCGAACATCGATGCCCCTTCCAGGGTGCTGTAACACAAGATGCCTGATGGTCAGAGAGGCTAATCAACCTCAAACACATTCACACACTCAGCCAAGTCAGATCAAAAACATTAAAATTTAGAATGTACCCCTTAACGACAATGGCCGGCCGATATGTTTCTACTACCAGATCTGGACCTGCCCCGGCGTTTTCCCCTGTCTATAAAAGTCCACTGTTTACCTCAGCTGCTGAGTGAGAGATGTCCATCTTTATTTACGCTTTACTTTGTCAAAGGAGATCGATACGGGTTGAGCTGCTGTTTTTACCGCTGTTAGCTCCTGTTAGCCAACAAAGTTGGAATCAAACACTTACTGAATAAACTCGCATCCAATGTGAGATGCAATCAAACTGTTTATCAGAGGGAAAGTGTGACCTTTAAACTCTACGTTATACTAACTGCTGTTGTTGCCAGCTCATTGATACGAGGGTCGCATTTCTAATCTGTAGAAAATATGTAATTGGGACAATATCTGGAATAAATCAGCATAGTTATGAAAAGTTTTGTCTTCAGTTCAGGAAACAAGGTATGAGATGTTGGTTTGGAAAAATATTCAGCGATGCTTCATCTCCTGCTTTGCGTTTGTGTGGGAGCCCCGTCAAGAACCTGTCCATTATCCATTATGCTAGCAGTGTCCAAGCTTTCTTTTTTTTTTTTTCATACCGCACCTCCCCTGCAATGGCTCTGCGCCCCCCCTAGGGGGCGGGCCCCACACTTTGGGAAGCTCTGCACTAACTAACTCCTATACATTTTTAATGGATCCATTCTAAGTTTATATGAACATATCAGTTTGTTGAAAGAGACACTAATCTATGTATATTTATGAGTACAACACTCTTTTTTTTAAAAGGAAATTACTGACTGTACCTTTAAGACAGCGCTTCTGGCTTTCCTAAAGTTAGTGTGAAATGTTTTATATGTGACCACCATATACAGGGTTATCAAATATGAAGAGTGTTCTCATACTGTGGATGATTTTGAGGACTTTGTGGGCTTTGGGTGAGAATGTAACCAGGAAGTAGCTGCTGTTTGTTTGAATTTAGAAGAAAATCAGTGTTCAGTCACCAGTGTGCAGAACAAAAGCTGAGGATTCAGTCACTCATAACAAAGATCAAACACTCGGTCCAGCGTGACGATCTGGCCTAATAAACTGCTGCTTTTACATGAATTCATCAAGCACTGAACTCACCCCTTCATTGGTCAGAATGTGAACCAAGAGGCCATTTCCACAGCCGAGGTCCACAAAGGACTGCCTGGCAGTCAGACCTTTCTCTGCTCTCTCCTCGGCCCACAGCACCTGCAGCAGCACGGTGACACAGACTCATGGTTAGGGAGTGACAAATGCTGCTGATACTCGTAACCTACAAATGGATTCCTAAGGTCAAAGGTCATTTTTCACATTCAGGTTGATTGATTTAGCTTAAGTTGCATGACCCTCTGACACCTGACATAAGGTCATGTGAGTTATTAGCTGTTTTTACCTGCACACACAGTACCTGTATGGACGTATTTGTTAATTATTTCAAAGGCTAATTCAAGTATAATCGTGATAGGATCCACTCATTTGGTGAAAAGAAGATTATTGGAAGGTTTGAACTAACCAGGAGATACGTAGCAATAGCAACATCCTCATACACAAACTTTTCAGGATCTGTAACCTCAGGCCAAACCTGGAAACAGTGTGAGAAATATATATGAATATATCAACACAAGAGAATAGGACGTAAACAAAAGAATAAACAAGCCTCACATCATCCAGTCTCCTCACCTTCACCATGGCCTTGTACTTGTCCTTCAGCTGTTGGTACATGAGGCTGTACTTCTCCACTGGCAGCAGAGACAACGTGCTCCTGAACTCGCTACTCCTGCACTCGGTGGCCCAGCGCACCAGTTTAGGCAGCAGGTCAGAGGACAGCCAGGGCAGCTTGGGGTAGGCGACGCCATCAGAGAACCAGGAATCGACCGACAGCGCACACAACTCCAGGGACCTGCAGATAAAGCACAAGTCATCTACAGTGTTGTGCTCATTTTATGCTAACTATACTAACATGTATATTAACTGAGAGTTTGTGACGTCGCTGCTCCGAGTTCACTTATATCAATATCAGGAGGATTTTTAAATATGAAAAAATAATTTTAAATATTAATAAGAAAAAGGAGATAAACCCAAAACAAATTAAAAAAAAACAGAGACAATGTAACAAAGTTTGAACAATAAGAATAACAACTCTAAATTATATTCTGTGGTTTAAATTTTCTTATTGCTGTTGACAGTGAATGTCAGACCCATTTTTAAACATCAGTGGTGGACTACAAAAATAATAATAATACTAGATGGTGAAGACCCTCAAAAAAACCCTAATAACTTGTCTTTCATTCATACACCCACTGTTAGAAGAAATCAAGACTCAGACCAGACGAGATTTTCCAGTCTTTTCTTGTCCAGTGAAATGCAGCCTCAGTTTTAACAGGAGTGGCACCTGGATTGGTCTTCTGCTGTAGTAGACGATCCACTTAAATGTTTAATATGTTGTGCACTCAGAGATGCTCTTCGGCATATTTTTTGTTATAACAAGTGTCTATTTGAGTTACTTTTGGCTTCCTATCAGCTCGAAGAGGTCTGGACATACTCTGACCTCTGACAAAAAGAAGCAGAGCTGCAGCTCATTGGATATTTTTTCTTTTTCCACTCCATTCCCAGTAAACTCTAGAAATGCCAGCAGATCAGCAGTTTCTGAAATATTCCAACCTATACGTATGGCACCAACAACAATGCCATGCTCAAAGTCACTTAAATCACCTTTCTTCCTCATTCTGATGCTCAGTTTGAACATCAGGATTGTATAATCAACCAGTAAACTATCGTCCAAAACAAGGCATTTCGTCCTGTATGTTCTAATGTGCTGTAAAGATGATGACTGCAGACTCACCATTCCTCACAGTCCTGATTGCAGAGCTGAATCTGATAAATGTTGCCTTTCCTCAGAGACGCTTTTCCCTCTGCATCCTCTTCAAATGGAATAAAGGTCACTCGCTGTCTACCAAAGTCTGCAGAGAACAAGAGAGAAGGCATTAGAAAGAAATATAACTGATACAACAGTTTGCAGAAGTGAGAAGCTCTTACCTTTCAGGATAATTTCTTTATGCAGGTTTGTCCCATAACAGTTTACTTTGGGAATAAATGTCCTGACGCTGGAGGACCATGGTTTGTCGGCTTCGTGGGCAGCTGAGGCCCCAGTGATCATGAAGAGCAGCGCATCTGTGAAGAGTTCAGGATCATGCAGCAGGAGCCGTAGGTCGTCTTGGTCCACATCTTTGCTGTCTGTCTCTTTAACTCCACAAAGACGCTTGTTTACAACATGAGGTTTCTTTATCCACACGTCTACGGCTGACCAGAAGCCATCGGGGAGACTCTTACATCCTCCCGGGAACTTTATATCGAAGAGCTTTGGCATAACTGAGCAAGCGAAGCATGTGTGTTTACAATCACTGAATCAACTTCCGGACAGGAGGGTTTTTGTTGTTTTTTTGGGGGGGGGGGGGTGCGCCGATATATGTTTCCAAGAACAATGAAATGAAAAACGGATCATTTACGATAAATCCTACTTTGGTCCAAAAACCTTTTAAGAGCTTTATTTAAAAGAAAAAGCGAGAGGCAGCTAGAAAAACGCACTACTATGTCGCTGAGTGATGACGTTTACACCAGCGACAAAACTCTATCATCTACGCGGCATGCCCAATAGAGGGTGCTGTTTATCTTTGTCTGTAATGACTCTGTAGTCATTCAGGGGTTTAGGGGGATGTTTTTGTTTTGTTTTTTGTTTTACTAAATAGCGAACAAGTCAAAAAGAAATCACTAAAAGTATAAGAAGATTATTTGTAGCCTTCACTAAAGCTGTTTTTGTACTGTGATGAGCTCTGAAACCTGACTGAAACTCTTCAAATAATAAACATCGGCAGATGATCAGTATGCTGTTTTACAAGGTTGGAGATTGGCCTAAGAAAGCTAGGTCAACTGATGGCTTTTTAAGCAACGATTTAACTTCTACCAGCTTGGATGTCTGTGGTATAAAGTAAAAGTAACGAACACAGTGTTGGAGTGTTGCACAGTATAGCAGATTAATGTGATTTTTAGCAGATGATGCTTAGATTCATTCACCGAATTCCTCCTTCGTACCAACTTTATAATATCTATTATACGTTAGTATGAACATTGTAGTGTCAGTGTAGAGGATGGATGCAGTAGCACAGATCAACTGATCACAGCTTGTGCATTAAGAAAATCTGCTGGCACTCTCTATAGAACCTATTCTGAGTTGTGAGTTCTGGCCCTTCCTGAACCATTTCAACTGATTTTAGGATTAGTCGACACTAGTATATAGATTTCTTCATAAAATTAAGGCAAATCATCAAAATAATCTCAGCTCTTCATGTTTCTTCTCGCTGTCTTCAAGCTTGGACTCTTCCCTTTCTTCTCTTTCAGCATTTGTGCATTTCTTTGGCAGGCTTTATCAAACATTGTGTACAAGCCTTGATTTTTTTTCTTTCCATGTCTTGAAGCTTGCTTTGTATCTCTTTATTTAAGCTTACAATTCTTGAATTTTGCACTTCATAAGTTGGTGTGCTGCCTCCTGCTGTTCTTTGTCTTTCAACTGTTGAGTATTTCATCTCACTGATTCTTCCAACATTACTTGCAGCCCTTCATTTTTCTTCTCTTCCACTTGAAGCTTGCACTTCATCACTTGGTGTATAGCTTCCATATTATGAATTTGCACTGCAAATGTTATTGTATTTCCTCCTGCTGTTCATTCTCATACAACATTTGTTTATTTCTTTGATGTGCTTCATCAATCATGTCTTGGATCTTGATCTCCATCTCAGTGCTTCTTGCTTCTCTTGTTTTCAGTTCAGCTTCCATATCTTGAAGCTTACATTGCTGTTGGTGTATTTCCTGCTGCTCCTCTTTCTCTTTCATCACACATTTTTTGCAGGCCTTTATTTTTGTTCTCCATGTCTTGGAGCTCTGACTACACGTCACGATACTTCTTGTCCACCTGAGTTTTTTCCACATGCCTTTCTTTAATCCTGTTCTCCAGGTGGAGTTTTTCCCTCACTACATTTATCAAATGCTTTTCTGAGTGCTACAAATCCACTCCACTCAGGAGCGATGGGGTGAGCCTTTTTTCATGTTTTTTTTTTTTAGTATCTCAATGCTACAATTCTTCTAAGAATCTGAATGTTTTCGAATTCTTCTTAGTTGATACTGAATGATTGATGGCTGTGAACATCAAAGCTGCAAACAAACAGACGCTTGGGCTGAAAATGGAACTTTACTCTGCCTACTTATAAGTTCAGACCAAAGAAAGGTGAATTTTATATCCTAAAAATCTCCCAAGGCTGCTGCTGAGGTCAACACTACATGTGCAAATTAGCTGGTCACATGACACTTTTGAATAGGAGGTTTTTTTTCTATTTTATTTTATTTTATTGGAAGAATTATAAATAAAGTTACAATCTCTGCAATTATTGTGACATTCATATTATTATTCACCGACTCATTAACATATTTATTTTCAGTGGTCATCACATATAGAAAACTGCACATATAGAATCAAAAGTCAAATCTAATAAGAACAGGTCAAATGTGACTTTGTGATTTTGCTAGCATTTCAAAGGGTTTTTCCTGCTGGACGTTATTATCCCGATTCCACAGTGTCCTCTCGATCTCCCTTTTTCCTGAATGAGTGTGTCAGGACACCTTCTTGCTGGGATGAGCTGTAGGAGCTTCTCCTCACCTGGCGCTGCTGACTCAAACTGGCACACAAACTGTCCATCATTAGTTACCTGCACGTGTACGAATCAGCTCTTCATCCACTCATGTCCAGCTCAGTGCTGCACTCAGTAACTAGTGCAGCTCTAGGAAATCATCTTCATTGGCTGTTTTTCTCCATCGCTCTTAGATCCCCTCTGCTGTGCCCGTCTAAAAGAAAACTAACTGTCTGGGAAAAACTTTGTTCACCTGCCTGCCTTTGGCTCAAACCTGTTCTCTTGTGTAATCAAACCTGGTTCCTCTCTCACCGTCTGCCTTTGGGTCCAAAACCCAGTGCCCATTTTGACTGTAACAATGAACTGAACTGAAATCTAACCTACAACACCAAAAACGGTGCACCATCTTTGTCCCATGGGAGACGTATTATGTCTCTGTTAAAAATACAAGTTGTGGACATTTTCGAAGGTTTGACCCTTTAAACTTTTTTTAAAAAGGAAGAAATTTGGGCGACACCATGTGTCCTCCAGCAAATATTTCCTCTGTGGTCCCATTAAAGATGGATTAAAACATGACCTTGAGTTCTCTGTTCCTTGGCCATAATGCACAGGATAAACAGCTCACTGTGTGAAGAAAGGTTGATTAAAGAAAAGAAGAAGAATCTTAAAAAGAAAGAAAGAAATAATGGCCCAGACTTCAGGAATCGCTAATCAAATATATAAAAGTTTTGATTCATTCATAAGCGTGATCACTCCTGGGCTATGGTTTAAATCTATGTTACAGCTATAAGCACTAAAAGAGATTTTAAAAAATAAATTTTCTGTTGTCTACATGGTCGCCTTTACCTCTACACCGAAACAGAAAATAAGAACAGTCAGGGGTTAAAGTGAGATTTGGCAAGTGGTACAGTGTGTACACACCACTGACACAAACGGTTTGAAATAACAAGATGTTGAATGAACTTGTCAAAGTCTCCATTCTTTAGCCGTCTTCCATATATCTTATTTCTCTTTATGAGGCTCTTTAAGATAATTAACATTTTCTGACAGGGTGAACCCAGCCCAGCCCAGAGGAAGCACTGGCTCCAAGTCTCTTATTTCTTTTATTTACTCTATAAATATGAGTCTGACTGTGTGTGAGTTACAGTGACAGTGAAGACTATTATATTTCTTTCTGCTTCTGGTCTTTTCAGTTCAGACGTGTCATTTTTCATTTTCACGGCAATGATTTGTCCGTGTAGAGTTGCAAAACACAAGAGCTTGTGAATGTGAGAACTTGTAAAAATTAACTAAAAAACATAAATATATGAGTCAAATATTTCTGTGTGTAAATAGCAGTCTACATATTACAAAATATTTTTTCTGTAACTCATTTCAAAAATACAAGTTCACATATACGAGCTCTCACACTGTTCAACATATTTATCTTCAATAAGTCATGTTTCCCCTTTATTTTTATTATCTGTCTCTTTTTCATCCCCTTTTGTTTGTTGTTCAGTGTTTTGGATGGATACTGCCTGTCTTGCTGTGATATGAGCTTCCAGCTAAGCTTGTGTCGTATAAATGAGAGTTATGCCCAGTGTAACAGAAAACCATCAGATTTAGGAGAACAGGAAACATCTCTCAAGATTCAAGATTCAAGAGCTTTATTGTCAATACAGTAGTATACACAGTGTACCGAAATGCTGTTCCCCACCGGTGCATTTATAAATATATAAGGGATATATCTACACACACTTCCTGTCAGCCTCTAGCCTCTCATCACTTGCTGGAAACAACACATTTCTGTCTAAATACATGTGTAATGGGTTATTATTGTCCTGCATGACTTAAGAAATTTGATGACACCATAATTTGTCATCTCATTATGTCGTAATGTTTCTATTGTTTGTCTGAAGCTAATGACAGAAAAAAAAAAACCAAACATATTCCTGAAAGAGGTCTAAGTCATCACAAGCCTGTTGTGACTGTTAAGCCGTAGCCGAGCTGGAAGCGCTTGAAAGAAGTGGTAACAGATTACTTTTAGGGCGATCATGTGTGCACGGTCCTATAGGCTGGTCCACTGTCAGGGTTGTATAACCGAGGCAGGCTGGCAGAGAGGAGTAAAGTAGGAGAGACTGTACCAGGAAGTGCAAAGTTCTATCTGTGCTGCCTGCTTTGCATTCAAATGCAACTTGAGAGGCTAAAAATCTCGTCCAACTGGTTCAGCAACAACAGGCATGGAGGAAAGGAAGACTGAAACGGAAAACCATCTGTGACACTTCATATGACTCAAACCTAATAGCAGGTTTAATCCATGCTCAGTCTTGAGAGTAACACAATGGTGCTAATTACACTGTGGTAACAGTTTGTACTCTAGTATTCATTAACTTAAATTAATCACAACACTATTCACGTGGAGTAGTGTTATGATTCAGTATGGTCATTTCCTGATCAAGGCAAGTAATACATTCAGTAACACAGTCAGAGATTCAAACTAAAAGTAATTTAACGACATATTAATTAAACCTTCTAATCTTTTTGAAAGTTGTCTTTTTTATATTTTTATATTGTTTCCATTATCATTATAATAATTATTATTATTCATAGCAAACATCTAGCCTAGCAGTTTTTGCCAGGCCTATGGCGCTTTATCATGTATGGATAATTCATCTTGTGATTCTTAATATCCTCAGTATACAGTGACAAAAACTTGGTTGTTTACAAACTCTTTAACAAAAAAGTATATTTATCTTCTTTTCAAGCTATAGTCAATGTCTGATCAAAAGTAATCACATTACAAGCAGTACATGTATTAGTAAGACAACACACATCGAATGAACCAAATTCTGTCACATATGCAAGTTTTGAGAGAATTAAGTTACATACAACATATGTTCAATGTGGAATGATGATTATTATTATAATTATTACAATCAACATCAGCAACTTACACTTTTCTGAAACTTTAAGCAGTTTTAGCTGCCTAATGTTTATCTGCCAATAAATTGACCTACTCTTAAGTGCACATAAGCTAAGTGCACATAAGAAAAGCTATTAGCTTCAAAGCTAACGTTAAAATAAAATGAGCTAATATTTTAACTAAAATAAGACAGACTTTATTTTGCTTTATCAGCTTCACTAAACTGTCGACCCTTATATATTAGTTTTTATTTAGAGATCGTTTTATACAAATAAACTTAATGAAAACAGTTTTAGTTGAGCTCAAACCACTGTAGCAGACAAAATATTACAACTTAAGTCATTTTAATATAGTAGCTATATAATTACATTTTCTGTCTAAAAAATACTTACAAGTGATTTAATATTTATACTTAAACATGAAATCATATTGTTTAGTAAGTATTCATATAGCACGTTTAAATGTGCTATTGATTTATTTCTCTATTTATTTTTTTACAATAAAATTAACTAAAATAAAGAACTTCCCAACGATTGACACATTAATACATTTACATCACTCAGACCACATGGGGTGAAGCCTGACTTGGTTATGCTAACCCTTTCAGGTTTACTCTTGTGTTCAAAGCTCAGGTGAGAGGAGTGACGGAGGGGTGTGGTCTAGTGAGGTAAAGGAAAGAGGTGGGGGAGGAACCCGAAGACTTACAGGTAGATGACTTATCCACTTGTCTCCGGGAAACACAATAATATCGGGCAAACCTGTGAGTAAAAACACCCCGGATCTGTCACATGGTGATTTAAGAAGAGCGGGTTTCGGGCTCAGACAGAAGCTTTGATTTGAAGCGAAGCACCGTCGTCGACGTCGTTACAGGTTTCACCGCAAACATGGAGCACTTGTCTCGAAGCGTCTGTGGCTAAGAGAGAGCCACCAACCGGCGACTAAATCGTTTTAACAAGAACTCAATAATATAAGTAAGTTTGCAGAATTTTTTTTAATTATCATCATTATTATTAAGAAATGTGAAACTGTGTTAAATGCACCTTTTGTAATCGACTGTCATTTCCTTTGTAGAATAATTAAGAACAAATTCTGAGAGTTAATGTCTTTGTTAGAGTACTGTGTAGTTTACTTACATGTTGCTTTTATGCTAGCGTGTTTCACTACATAAAATACGCCACTTTTTAGTAATTTTTTACATTTAATTGGCAGCTGTGTTTTCAATACAGCTACAAAATATATAATCATTGTATTAAAATAGATGCACGCAGCTTACTAATAATTAAACCGCCAAGCTATTTATATGGCAGATCCAGAAAGGCAACTAATATAATGCCACATAAACTACATTATCTTTTTTTCCTCGGAGTACTCAGTTATTTGTCTACTTACACACTGTACATATTAGTATGCTAACTAATTACTGCTTTTTTGCCCAGGTAAGTAATTAAATCTCTTAATGGACATACTGTCCTTTTTTCAGAGGCACACCCTGCACCCTTTCAATCACAGATCAGTGTCTGTGGACTATAATATTTCAGTCACGACTAAAAATATGCACTTTCTTTGGAAAGTAATCCTCCTCTGCACTTCCTTGTCAGTTTCATCTTGCTTCATTCTTAAGTTGCTGCAGTGTAAACATATGCACCTGTACTGGATATTTGAAGTTGGGAAGGGAAAAAAAAAAGCTGCCTGTGTGATTAAAGGTGGGGGAGTGCTACACGTGACTGTTGAGCCACATTAGGCTAACATAGTTGAACTCCTTGGGTTCACGTGCCATTAGACTGAGAGGAGATTTCAGCAGCTGGGCGACAGGTTAAATATTCATCACTGTGTACACAAAGACAATGTTTACCGGTGTGCATTTTTGTGTGTGTGTGCTTTCATTAATTAACTAATCTGCAGGGAATTGAGTTGATTTGAACTTGCAGTAAGTGCTCATTTAATTGGGAGTTGTCCCTAGAAAATTTAGTGCAAGCCCAGGCTAGTACCCTCTTGCACCCTTTGCATGGCTGTTAGAATGAGGAAAACTAAGTAGTTGCTAAGTCTAGGTGTTTTTTGTTTTGTTTTTTCCTCAGAAGAGCTGACGGGGAATGTTGAAGGCCTTCCCTGTCTCATTCCTGCTCGGCTTAGTTTGGTGATAAGCAAGTGTTTTATGGCGGTACAGTCTTCCAGTGAACTAAACAGCACGGCTCATAAAAGAAGAATTTGCTGACATTTAACATTTCGTTTCTTGTAGTGAGGAAGTTATTCAAATTCACACACTCCTTCTGTTTCACTCACAAAGATCTTCAAAACTATCAGCACTAACGACGGTAAATTTGAACTAAATATGACCAGAGTCCTTAAATCAGTCGCAGTCATGCAACTGTTTCAGAGGTATTACAACGCACATTATAACTTCTGCAGTTACATAAATGCTGTGCGAACAGGATCCGGTTAGACTGGTGCCCCTAAACCTCAGACAAGCTAAAGTTTCCAACTGTGTTTTTCACAGAGCACCAGGATCGTTGCCTATGAGGTTCAAAATTAGTCACGCACAAGCATCGACTCGTCTTTTTATGAGGTCCAATTTTGAAGGCTAGACTGGATGTGACTAAGAAACTGAGGGACAAAGCGGCAAGGTGGCAACATGTGCATCAAAAGTCAGCCCCAGATTAAAGTAGACATGAAAGACTACATGTATAAAGGCTCATTTACACCATGGAGCCCTGCTTTCGAGAATGTTACAGATCCGACTCTGTCTGTGAAGCTGGATTTAAGAAATAAATGTTGAAAATGGAAGTTTTTAGAGCATGTGTAACGCCATCTAGTTTAAGTAGAGAACGTGACATCACTGGGTTGGTTGGTTGCTGCTAATATTTTACATGAGCTAACTAGTGAACAGTAACTAATAAAAAGCAGTTAAAAGGGTCATTTCTGTGCTGCTCCTGGCTGAAGCAAAGAGTTTTTTTGTTAAAAAAGCAAGGATAGGCTGTTCACATTCACTCTCTGTCTCTAAAGCAGTAAATGGTTCTTCAGTGTTTGCTAGCTGCACTCAAACAGGAAATCCACCTGTTAGCTGTAATGTTTGGGTTTGTAAACCACTTTGTAAATGACGAGTGTGGAGGAGAGCCTGTTTGAGGCAGGTGCACTGGTGGTTCAGCAGACTGTCGAGCTAGAGTCTGATACAGATACTTTTTCGTCGTTGTGTCAGGTGTACTGAGCGGTCCAATCAGGAAGATGTGACCAGCAGTGTTTTATGCAGTAATGTAGTCTTTCTTTTCCCGAGCACATCTAAACAACTTACAACATAACAGCTTACTACATGCAAATGTTGAAGACCATTCCACGTCAGCTTCACTCTTCAGACTCAAAAGCCATGTCCATCTTTTAGATACAGACCTTGGTCGCAAGTATTTATTTCTTTTTCTTTTTTTATGCAACGTCATGCTGGTATGTGTTTGCGGTACCTTTGTTTCATTTTCACTTATCTGCGTCTTCCATTATGTTTTACCCTACTATGTCTCATTGTGACATGATTTGTGTATCTGACGAAGTGTGAGCCATATGCAAAAATAATATATATATATATATATATATATATATATATATATATATATATATATATATATATATATATATATATATATATATATATATATATATATATATATATATATATATATATATATATATATATAAAAATAAATATAAAAATAAAATTTTTATTATTGGTGTGATATCATCGACTAAAACAAAATTAGATTTTCCAGGAGAAAGGAAAAACAGGCCAGAAATTCTCTCCACTGTCTTATAACCTCTGACCTATAACCCCAACAGGAAGGTCAGCCAGGTCATGGTGATGGACCAGGACACTCAATGGCTATACCAACTCCTAGCTGAAGTCCAGCTGGAGAAGTTTTACCTGCGCCTCAGAGATGGCCTCAATATCACTCGCATTGAGCACTTCGGCTACGTCAAAGAGGCCGATCTGGAGCAGATAGGAATCAGCAAACCTGGTGAGCCTGATCATCTTCTCTGATCATTCATCCTGGGTGTAAATAAATAGGAACCGCTCCCCCTGACTGAAAACATTTCCCCTTAGGCTCAGTAATGGAGGTATGGTTAGTCACAAAAGAAAGACGGGCTTTAAGTGGCCCTCAAACAAAAGCATTGTCCCCTGTTTACCTGCAGTAATCAGTGTAGGCCTTATTTATCGATGAATTTAAAACCTGTTTGCATAAAGAGTCTAACACAAAAGAAATCTTTCTCTTAGCCACATCTTCTGGCCTCTCAGACTTCCCCCTAATTTAAAATAATAAGAAATGTTATCTAATGCAAATGAATTCACTTTGTTTGCATGCTTAAGTTAATATGGTTAATAACGGCTAAGATTATTAACATACAAGCGCTACTTAGTTTTCAACATACTGTAACACAGAGCAGCAACTATTGCATAGGTTTATTATCAATTATTATTTGAAAATTTTACAGTTATTTATTTAGCGTGTACCATTTCAGAAGGGTGTAGAATAAGGAAAGCGACAATTACTTACTGAGAAACTGCTGATTTAAATATATTTCATATACAGTCACAGAAAATGCAAACATGTCTGTATTTTCTTTCTTGCAGGACAAAGAAGACTATGGGACGCTCTAAAACGCTACAAGTCAAGCGTGCGCGTGCGGTCACGGGTGCCGAAGGTCCGAAACACTTCATTTGCATTAGCTTTGTTACGGAGTGTTATGTGTTAACTGTCTTTCTTAAGCCTGATATTCAATTTGTCATTTTTATTGATTTAATGATGCACACAGGTGTTCAGTGGGGAGCCGTTAACCGGAGGTGGTCAAGCACAGGGCCAGGAAGTCGGTGTCCGGGCTCTTCCTTGTCTTATCCAAGACAGTGAGCTGATTCTGGCGGAGAGGCTGGGCTCTGGGTCATTTGGGGTGGTGAAGAGGGGAGAGTGGCATACACCCACTGGAAGAGTGGTGAGAAGCCGTTTTACAGATCTGCTGGACTTTCTCTATAGATGTTGTCAGACCGGAAACTGAAGTCGTGACCAAAACTTTTGGCAGTGGCACAAAGTTTGTCTTTAACAATTAATAATTGTTTTGGCTTTTACAAAGATTCCACAAGTTTTAAAAACTGTTATTGGCAAATGGTTTTGGACAGGACTGTTTACAAAAAGGTGGACATAATCACCATAACATCACTCCAATTCATCCATTGGAATGTAATTGTGTTGTGCAAGGTCTTGCTACCTTGCTAATCAAGCTAGCAAGCTTGGTTAGCAAGGTACATCCACTGGCTAAAGTATAACTCGCATAGTACACTCACAAAAAACTGGAGCACATACTTCTTTAGCAGACTGTTAGTATAATTAATCACATAGCATTCCGTGTTAGTCAGGAAGCTAAATTAAAAGCGCTCCAAAAATGACTCAGTGAAGGTCAAAGTTTGCTCATAGCGGATAGCTATAGCTGCCAGAGTAAACATGTGCTTGTCAGTCAGAGAGGCCATACTCCTCAGTTTAAACCTTAATAATGTATAAATCTGTGAGTTAAAAAAAATCACCCTCTGTGCCACCGTTATAAAGGGAAATAATTGACTGTTTTTGTGTGTGTGTGTGTGTGTGTGTGTGTGTGTGTGGGGGGGGGTCCTTAGAAGAACTGCAGTTTATGGCCCTTGTGTATAAGCTTAACTTTTTTGCCACTTGATTGCACCTTGCAAACCAAACTTGCTAAGGTTAGTTGATAACTTATCCTTCCATCCTTACACCCTAGATATTGTTAGCCATTGCTTAAAAAAACAAGAAAAGAAAGAAAGAAAATACCAGCAGGTGACTTCAGGGTAGCACCGTTTACCTTTCGTGTTCTTTTTTTATGATTATACCCTGGAACAGTAGGCGTGTACACACCCTTGCTGCCTCCCTTTGGCTTGTTAAAGTGAGGTGTCGGTCTGTATGCCTGATTAAAACTGAGCATCTGTCTTTATCCCCTTCCTCTCCTCAGTTGGCTGTGGCAGTTAAATCGCTGAGGAGCAGTATGTCGAGGCAGGCGGACACACTGAAAGACTTTCTTCAAGAAGTAACCGTCATGCAATCTTTAGACCACCCCAACATCATACGACTCTATGGTGTGGTGCTCACACAGCCCCTCAAGATGGTAAACTAGAAACAGTTTGTTGATCTATTCAAACTACTGTGTTTTGTAGGAGCCAGATTTCTTTTAAAAATCCTTTTTATTCTTTTTATCTAGGTAACAGAGCTGGCCGCCTTGGGCTCACTTTACGACACCCTGCGTGCACGTCAGTATGAGTTCTCTCTGGTCCGCCTTTGGCTCTTTGCTATGCAGATTGTGTCAGGCATGGAGTACCTGGAGAGCAGGAGATTCATCCACAGGGACCTGGCTGCAAGAAATGTACTGCTGGCATCCAAGGATATGGTGAAGATCGGGGACTTTGGTCTGATGCGAGGCCTGAACCAGGAGAAAGATCACTACATCATGTCGGCACACAGACGGATACCGTTTGCATGGTGGGCAGTTGGGTGAAATTTGAAGCTTGAGTGGGAAATAATTAGAAATCTTGTTAGAGTCACAACAGATTCTCACTAATAACACCAATAACTCTTTCTTTTGCTTCTGGTTTGTCTGCCTCCCTTCTCTCCAGGTGTGCTCCAGAGAGTCTTCGCATCGGCTCTTTCTCCCTTTCCTCAGACGTGTGGATGTTTGGTGTCACTCTCTGGGAAATGTTCACCTATTGTGAAGAGCCTTGGTTTGGTCTGTCGGGCCGGCAGGTAAGCACTTGTCAGAACACTGACGCCATGCTTTTTCTGTATTTGTGTGCATGCCGGCAAGGTATTTGTCATTCATGTTTGGAATGTGTATCACCGCCCTTATGTTGTTTGTTTTTCTGGCATGCTCTATGACTCAGTGTGTTAGCATCACTGACATTCACTCTTCAACTAGATATTATGGCGGGTAGAGCGGGAGGGCGAACGCCTGGAGAAGCCACCTGATTGCCCTCTGGAGCTATACACTGTAATGCGAAAGTGCTGGGCATGCAATGCTGCAGACAGACCCAGCTTTGCCCAGCTCAGCGCGATGGTGGCGGAGGTCTGAAGCTTTTCTTGTCCTTTTCATTTAAAAAAAAATCAAAGAAGAGATTGCTGTTCTTGCCTCATGAATATGCCTGAAAGTCTGCGCACTTTTCTGCACGTCACATCAATTCTTTCCTGTCTTCCTCCACAGGCTAAACCCAGAGAGGTGCAAGCAATAAGAGAATTTGCAGAACCCAGAAAGCTCACACTTTTGCCCAACGACCTTGTGACTGTCATCGACCACAGGTGGGTGAGCGAAAGGTGGGTGGGTGGGACGAAAGAGGAGTAAAGGAAAAACTTTAGCTCGCACAATGGACCTTTGTTGAGATGAGACGGGGATTTGAACCAGCCCGCTCTTAAAGAGACATTCCACTCTTGGCGAGTCCTCGAATGCATGTCACTTTGCTGAACAGGTCGAGCAGCTTTGAAACTCTCCTCCCTGTGTTGTTTTTATTTTACGTAACACGTCTGATGGGTCTATTGGTATTACCTGCGTCATGATTAGTCTTTTCTTCCACCAATCTGGTTGAATATAAATCTGAAAAACTTCATGAAGTTTGTTGTTTCCGACACACAAAAATCTACAAATAAAGGTATTGTAGTCATGCAGGGAAAGGCCAAAGTTAAATAAGATTATCCCACAGCAAGTATTCTCTTCAGAAGTGACTGACAATGCTGGAAGTTAAGCCCACTGATGTAATGTAACTCCTTACGTGATACAGACTGCCGTGACATGGTATCCAGGCAACAATAGTGCTTTTGTAGTATAGTTAAGTTTTATTTATTTATTTGTTTACCACGGGTTTATTGTGACGTCTGCAAACAGAATGAGTAATGGTCCAGTTTCACTTAACCTCACTTTGTTTAGCAAAGCGAGTAGTTAATGTAATCCCATGGAGCGTTTCATATTACATCATTATCAGAATTTATTATATTTTGTTTAATGGAAGCATAATCATTGTGCTAATCATTATACTGTTTTTTCACTGTAAATGACCACCAAGTAAGCTGATTACACATAACTCTCAGCTACTTTAGAGGGAAGCTTTATGTCAGTGGAAGGCCTCATTTAGATTTCTGCAGGGAGCCTGCGATGTAACCTACATAGGTGGCCAAGGTCTTGCCAGCATTATGTGTTAATTACCTCGTGGGCTTGTTTTGGTTTTATGTGCGGTGCCAGCTGATAGAAACAAATAAAATGCTGGGATTTTTTTTTCTACTGGGACCCCAACTCTCAGTGGAAGTCATTTATTTTACTGACTTCTGTTTGGCATGTAGGAAATTCGTTTCCTTATTAACCAGTTGTTTTCCCTTTCTCCTTGCAGTCTGGAGCTGAGTGAGTGGAGGGGGCAGAACCAGAGGACGTTGGCCATCGGCTGGTTTCCTGCAAGCCTCACTGTCCCATCACTCCCCTCAGCTGCTGCTGCAGCTGCCGCAGTGTCCTCCGGCAGCTCCGGGCCTAACCCTGGTGGCTACATCTCAACCCCAGTAAAGGGCAGTTTGCAACACACCGGGCACGGAGACGTCAACCCTGAGCGCTCCTGGGGAACGCCTGAGAACCCGGACGAGTCAGTGATAACCCTCATTCACTCCTCCCTAACGTTGTTTTTTAAAATATCTTTGAGTCTTTAATAATTTTGGGGTGGTTGCTTCTTCATAATGTGTTGACCAGATACAAAATCAGGTCAACACATCAGGTGAAAAAGAGGTTTCAGTGATAACTCTGAGTTATTCTAACTGACAAGTTTTGTGTCCTGGAAAGAAAAAAATGTACATTTTTCATCTCAGGTCCCTGAGTCACTGAGTTTTATTGTACAATGATAAGCACAGCACTCAGCTGTTTCCTGTTTTTAGTTAATATACTTTGTAAACTAAAGATGTCAGTCTAATGCGTTTACTGTGGTGACCTGTGCAGAGCTGGTGGCGGCTGGAGGTCAGGACCCAGCAGGGAGAAGGAGGGATCCAATCTGCAGAAAATGGCAGGTAGGAACTAAGAATACATGTGGGTTTAAAATGTAGTGATCAAAACCACCAGGTACAGCTCTGAGAAATACAAAGTCAGCATTAAAAAAAAATAGAATAGACTGTCATTATATTAATATTGCAGGGTTTTTTTTCCAAGGCTGAAGGCAAGACTTGATCATTTCATATATATGTTATTATATTTGTACAATTATGCTTTCATTTATTTGCAAATGCAATCTTAACTCTTAAAAGTTTAGACTTTTATAAAGCTTCAAATTCATGTCAGCCAGAAATTGCTCACTTTTGTTTAGCAACTCTGCCCCCTGGTGGCTCAATCAGGAAGCTTGGTAGGAGCTGGAATGCGGAATAACGGTGCTGTGTGGAGTTTGGATACTGCCATTGTGCCTCTGTGGGCTCACTCTGGATACTCCCACTGCTTTCTCCCACAGTCCAAAGAGGACTGTGTTGAATGCATGCATGTTAGATTAACTGGGGATTCTACAGACTGGTGATCTGTGATAGCTGGTAGATGATTGAGCACCACCACAACCCTGAATTCAATTAGCAGTAAAGGAAATGCATGTATGAAGGGAAAATGATTAATGTGTGAACTAATATGTTGGTTTTCTGAAGAGCAATAAGCAGCACTTGCTCTGCTTTTTGTCTTAACTGTCTGACTAGTGTATAAATTTAATCTACTTGATAGTTTTTACACATTAAAAATATTTTTCTTTGTCTTCAGCTATGACTAGGAGCCTGGAGTCAGTCTTGGGTGGACATCGGCCCCGAGCTCATACAGTAGGGGTGTTCAGAGTGGATCAGCACGGAAGACTCCTTCCTCCTGTGATGCCGACTCACAGTGCGGTGATGCAACAGGATCCTCGTCGGCTGAGCGAGGCTAGTATCGCTGCCCCTCCTCGACCGCCACCTCCCAACCTGAAAGCGCTTCGAAAAATCCAAAGGATTAACCAAGGCCAGGGCAGCGCGTTGCCCCAGCAAATGGTTCCCCCTACACAACCCCAGCCTCAGCAGGTTGTTGGGGGTTCCAACCTCGCCAAAATGGCCCAGCTGGCACGCTCTACCCCACAGCTGGATGAGTACTCGGACAGCAGGGAGAGAGATCGGGAGCGAATAAGAGAACGGGAGAAAGGGCCTCAGAACACAAAAGAGGGTCTCATTGCACAGGCAAGTGATGCAATTCCTACAGATCAACATGATTTTTATGCCTTTTATAGTGATAAAACTGAATTTAGATAAAAAGTGAAGGTCAGTAAAACCTGTTCGTGGAAACAAATGCTTACCTGAAAAATGTCGCATGGTATAAAAAAGAAAACATTTTATATTCAAACAAAGCAAAGGTCAACTTCACTGTGACATCATATATTGTGCAAAACTCATTTTCTGGCTATTGTTGAATCATAGACAGTATAAAACATGGGCATAGCTTCTGCTTTTAAAAAAATGTGCAAGTGTCTCAAACCTGCATTATATCTGAAGGCCAACAGATGGCGGTAGCTGTGGTTGCAAAACGAGTTCAAGTCCACATCAGCTTTTTAGCAACCAAGGCTACGTTCACACTGCAGGTCTTAATGCTCAATTCCCATTTTTTTTTGATCAAATATGATTTTTTTTATTATTATTTTTTTTGTCTGCTCGTTCACACTACAAATAAAATGTGACAGCAAACGCGCTCCTGTGTGAACCCTCAAAGCGGCCCGCATGCCACATAAAAGGACAGAAGGACAAATTGCGGCCATATTTCGCCAATTAAATTCCTTCAGAGTTTACACTGATGTAAACTACAGCTTGTCTGGTTGGTAGTAATTCCAGTTTTCCTGCTCACTGTCTGCTGTTCTCATTGCTCTGTTCAGATTATGGAGGCGGTACATGGCGTGACCACGGACGAGGTTCATAACGCACTTCAACGAAATGACTGGAACCCAGTACGAGCTGAACAGCAACTAAAGGTCAGACCATCAAATTAAAATAAAAAAATTTTAATCGCACTTGCCTGTACCTGTTCTGTGAAGCTAATGATAAAATATGAGCCAAAGGAATCCAGTTTATACATGTAAAATATAAATGGCCATCAAGGGAAGTCAAAACAGTATATGTACGATATAAGAGACAAAGTAATAATGTTAACATATACTGCTTATCCAGCATACACATAAACAGTAACAATAGTCAAAATATGCACATTAATACAGCACAAGTCTTGTTTTGTGCACTTTGTTAGTTGGAGATAAAGGCAGGTGGTATATTTCTAACTCATGATATGAATTTTGCAGAAGGTCCTCGAGTTGAAAGCTCGGGACCATTATTGTTTTAGTTATGGCAATAAAAAAAAAAAAAAGGTTTTGCAACCACCCTTCCTCATCACATCAGCTTTTTTGGAACCAACATGGTGACAGCGTAAATGCTTATCTCAAGACTACAAAAGAGGAATTCAGAAACAGATTGGTACAATACACGGGTCACAGAAGTAGGTCACTCGTCCCATAGATTTTGTATTATGGCAGCTATTTATCGTCCGGTTTGTGCACTTAATGCTAGGACATCACAGGGCAGCACAGTGGTGAGTTTAATATGTAACCAACAGTAAATCTGTGTCCAGAGTAGCCCTACCAGGAAATCCAGCTGTGCTTTACAGGCTTGTTCATGCATGTTAAAGAAATACTTATTAACTATAAACTTACCATCAAGTATTTAAAGAGAGGAAATCTGCAGGCTGTGTACATGTTATATGCAGCTTACGATAAACTTTTGCTTGTGTTTGTGCTGCTTCCATACCCACAGTGGGTTTTTTTTGTCCTTCTGAACTTGCTCCTCTTGTTTCTCTCTGCAGATGGAGCAGCTGTACTCGCTGAGCCTCTGCTCCAGAGAGGACTGCGTCAAGATCCTCGCCAAACACCAGTGGAACCTGCAGTTTGCCAGCCGCTATCTAATCCGAGTGACGACCAGCGACAGGCCCGGCCCGCCCTAGAGGGGTTGGCCTCTTACCAGCCCAGACAGAAGAGTCTGAAGAGATTTGAGGCAGCCACCGTGACACACTCCAACACTTGGAGCCCCTCAACTACAGGAGCACATGAAAATAGAAAAATGAAGGCAGACAAAGACAAAACTGACTAATATTTTTGAGAAGCTTAGAAACATGACATGTGATAAAATGACATGATGTGGTGTTATATAGCACTTCTTTTGCACATAGGTTTTCTGTTTTAATACATTTGTACATATTGTAGTAGAAACTTTGTTAAATAAAACTGATCTCTGGTGGCCTGAACACAGGATCTCAGCTCTGTGGCTCTTTAGTTCTCTAAGAGAGGCTCTTACCTTTGTCCTACTGCCTGCTAAGATTGACCCTGTGTACACTGACACGTTACAACTGGTTTAAACAATGTTAGGTGATCATGCATTTAAAAAAACTACAAAGCCATGCCTCAGTGTTCCTGAGGGATGGATGGATGGACATGTGCAGACATTTTCTGAAATAATATATATGAACATCTCACATGATCCCAGGAGATGGAGCACTAAGATTTGATATCTAATCTGGGGGCACTTTGATCGTCTTCCACTCATGCTTCTGAACCAGGGAATGGATCTAAAAAGATAACTTCCTGTTAATAGGTATATAGTATAGAACTTCAGACTGAAGTGTGGATGCCATCAAAGTGTGGATGAATATGTACATATATAATTATGCATGCACATATAACACATTTGGTTGGTGATGGCAAACAGCTAGCAACCAAATTTAAAAAGAACAAAAAAACAAGTCAATTGATTCAGTTAAGATTCTGGTCTCCTCTCTAGTTCTCTGTACCAGCAGTCATAACTGCACCAACTCTTTCCAGGGACTTAGGAACTACAGTGTTTCGTGCAAGCTTTGCCTGTGGGGTTTTCCAACCATTCTGAGGCCAGATCAATGCTCACTAACCTCAACATCTGCTTTTAAATTTTTCCCTCAACCTGCATTTTCTCTCTGTCATTACGCAGGCACATGTTCAAACTAGAGATGGACCGATTCGATATTGCGTATCTGTATCGGTCCGATACTGACCTAAATTATTGGATCGGATATCGGAGAGAAATATAAAAATGTAATCCGATCCATTAAATATCAAAAAAGCACCTCACAAAACTTGCGACACGGCGTAACTCTGCTCATAACCGTAGCACTTTGGAGCAGTGTGCTCACGTGATAGAGCGGCTGTGTGTATTTGTAGCCTCGCTACCAAACCTGCATTTCATCTCTGTGAAAGTTATCCCAGAGAGAAGTAAAGCAAGTGTGTAAGTTCATCTCTGAATGTTTGTAAAGCATTCCCATGTTAAGCTTAACAACCGATATATGGAGCGACTGCCTCTTCTCTCTCCCTCCCTCTCCTGCTGCTACTTCAATCATGAAACTGATTAATGATCAGTTTCATTTCTGTCTGTCTCTCTTCTTTGTTTTTGGCCCACTTTGCACCAGAAAGAGGAAACCAGCGGCTGAACAACAGCAGCACGTTTAAGCTTGATAAGCTGTTGTTAGAATTTATTTAATATTACTTTCTACTCCAGGATCTTTTTCTACGCAGCTGACAGCTGGTAACTGTGCAGGGGCGGATCTAGCAAAGTTTAGCCAGGGGGGCCGATAGGGCATGAACAGGGAAAAGGGGGCACAAAGAGATACTTTTCTTTATTCTCATTTAAAATGTCGAGCTTTTAATAAATAATTATCTGACACCCAAAGTTTTAATCTGATGTAAAATGTATAGAAGTCCTTTACTGTATATAGTAACTGTTAAGTCTAATATATATACCCTAGTAAGCTGTAGTACTTTTTCCTTTGGGAAGATACCATCTGTGCAGTCTGCAGTTCTGTAAAAGAAAGATGTTGAATCTATTTAATTATTCTTGAAAAATAATTTATTTCTGTGCATTTTTTTCCACACTGCATCAAATTAAAGTTGATTACATCGATTAAGCATCATGAGGTGGAGGGTGGGGGGTGGTTCCCCATTTTCTTTGCTGGGAGTTTGCAACCCTATTAGTTAGGTTGCTTAATATTTCTGCTAAGTACTCTTTAAATTACCAGAATAGGGAGGATGGAGTAGGTTTAAGTTTATTAGTTGATCAGTTTTGCTGAACTATGAAATATTTTGGGTGCAGTGTATTTTTTACATACAGGTATAACAGAATAGCTTTAGTGTTGTTGTTTATTTAAACTTGAGTATTAACTTATACAAAATGCAGCAATATATTTAAAAAAAACAGTTTTATTGATTAAAAAACACTATATCGGATTCATATCGGTATCGGCAGATATCCAAATTTATGATATCGGTATCGGACATAAAAAAGTGGTATCGTGCCATCTCTAGTTTTAATTTTAAAAAAATAATTATCTCTTTCTAAATCATTACAATTATGTGATCTAACTGGTACTGAAAGGGTTACATTTCAAAAGTATGTCTTTTTGCCCCCTTTTCCCTGTTCATGCCCTATCGGCCGTAATAACATGGGAATGGAAGTGCCACTGGTTGCCTTTCCTCATAAGAGCCATCCCTCAAGATTTTCTCCATTTATAGCAATGCATTATCAGGGATTGTAACATCTAGTCCTTTTGCTGAATATGTTGATTCATGTTCATTATGTTCATTATGTCCATTCACGTTTTCTTCAGTTTTTGTTCTACTGCAGAATATTTTTAAGGCTATCTGCTATTAAAAGCCAGGCCAGGCTGATGATTAAGTTTAACATTGCCTACAATATTGCCAAGGGGTGCCAAAAAACTTTAAGCACAAGCACTTTTTCAGTAACTTATCTTTTTTGCAGAATGGTGCTCCAAATAAAGAACTTTGTGTTCACAAGATTGTTAGTTAATCATTTACAAATCAATATTGTTTGTATGCACAGCAATTTAAAAAAAAAGTGAATATGTAAAACAGTGGGGTTCAGCGATTCGGGTGAAAAATTTGGGTGCACCTAACTTTTGTGCTGGTGCACCTAAGAAAAAAAGTTAGGCGCACCAGTGCAATCATGGCAAAAGTTAGTCTGGAGCCCAGTACATAACAGGAAAACACCTTCATCGCAGGGCATCCCCCAATGTTTTCGTTTTCTTCTGTTATGAAAACACACTGCTGCAATTGTTGGCCTCTCCGATTTTCTCAAAGAACATGAAATCCTGCAGAGCAACGCCAAAAGTATTCGATTGTTTTATTCAGCAACACACCACATATTTCAAAATCAACAATGTCCATCTACATCGTGAGGAACGAGGAAGCAGGCGCCCACCAGCACAGCTTTCATCTTCACGTCCAAGTCCAGCGGGAACTGGATGCCAAAGTTACTGGTGTCAGTGAAGGTTTCCTTCAGAAGGCCGCCCCACTGCCTGCTGATGCGACCAATGGGGGTGTCGCCATCTTTCCCCTTGAGCTGAACAACAATAAGAATACCAGCGTTCGTCAGCCACAATTGCTTTCTTAAACACTCAAAACTGTTCACATTGTTGCTGATTTGTTTAAATTTGTTTTGCCTTCTTACTGAGAAATATGAGCTTAATGTGCAGTTAGCTTACCAGGAGATAAAACAGCTTTTTTGGTTCTGTATGAAAGGTAACACAATCTGACCACCAGCAGCACTAAGGATCATTCACTTGGTGTCAAACTAATGGGAAAAATGTGTTTCCGTGAATGCTCTTTAGTGTTGGAAAAGTAACTGGACGAGTGGGAGAAAATACTGACAAGCAAGCTCACCAAGACACAAGAAGATTACGTAATAAACAAAAATCAGGCTCTGCTGCAATCCTGGGAGATTAGCTGACCTGATCTGCTGTTTAAGCTGCTTTAGCCTGCCTACAATTGCAATTCACCTGCAAGCTGCTTTGCAACAAACCTCCACCAAAGCTCCTCTTTTTATAATTATTAACTGCCCAATTATTAGTTGACTTAATTAAAATCATCATCAACATTTCTGTGACTGTTACCAGTCCTGTTTAGATTATCTGAGTGGATCTGTAACAAATCACTGTTGGCTGATGGATGAAATTTACTCAGAGTTCGGTTTCCCCCCACAAACAACGACCCTCTGAGCTCACCTCAAAGTTGACATCTCCACAGCAGTTGCAGGCAAAGCAGGGCCCCTCCAGTCTCATGAGTGTCTCCTTGTTTGCTCCCTGGATGGAAAACTTTGGCAGGAAAGGGTGCCAGTCCTGTTTGACGTACCCTATGGTGGTCCCAGGTGGAGCCTGGACCTCCATCTGTTGGTCACATAGTTAGTTAGACACATAGTAGCTCTGCACAAAATTAGAAAGCTATTTCACAGAGCTTCGTTTGATGTTCTAAACAGGCTGTAGAACAGTGTTTAATGGGTGATCACAAAGATCTTGAATCAAATGCTTTCCCTAAATTTGGCCTCAAGACCATCTTCTTGAGCATGCCTGGATGGACTACGGTTAGTAGCTGTTAATTTTTTGACTGCTCACTGGAAGCCTCCTTTTAACTGCTTACACTGTGCACTCTGTACATTTCACCATAAAACTCAAACGTGCATAAAAAGCAAATACCAGTGTCCTTGTCAAACTGACTCCAATTTCACATCAATGATCACTAATGATACAGGCAGGGCCTGCAGCTCCAATCGACTGTCAATGCAGAGAACATTAATCTGCATGCAGCTGGTTCCAGGACAGAGCACACTGATAACTCAGAGCAGTTTCTTTGGTCACCTGGACCAATCAGCAGTAAATTAGCCCACTTCCCACCCTAAAAACTACTTTAAATCCAGCAGGGTTAACAGAGGCAGGCGAATAAAGCAGACTTGTATAGCAGCTCCACTAAAAACATTCCTGAAGAATAGAAGTAAATCCTGAACAGGAGATGAGCTGTTGTAAGTGTAAGTGTCACAAAATAAACTACAGAGCTCACGTTTCTCTTAAAATCTTCAGATTTTTCCTTTAATTTCTACATTACATTAAAAAAAAAAATCATTGCCCCTTATAAAACTGTAATGTCTTGATTTATTTGCCTTTATCTGATCTAACTTTTGTATCTATCTTTATTTAATCAAAAAAAGTGATTAGGTATGTCTTAACAGAAAGTAAAGAGTTTATTCTTCCCTATTTGAGTCTCTTCAGATATTTGCTATAGCTAAAGATTAACCAGCACATCTAGATCAAATACAATAATCCAGATATGATGGATGAGTACTCAGATTTCACACCAAAAATGCTTTTGACCGGGAACAATATTGGTCTAGGTGTGGTAAATGAATGCAATATGACTCCATTAACCTCTTTCAACACTAGCCAAGTCACTTCTACTCAAACACAGAAACATTAGAGTGGACTGACCTCTTGCAGGTAGCAGGGGCAACAGCAGGAGGAGCAGCGGAAAGGCCTGATGAGACGGATAACCTCCCTGTCCATGTTGTCCTTTATTTTCATGTCGAAGCTGCGCAGAGAGCCGTAACAGTTCCTTTCGCAGCAGTCACTCTTCTCTTTGGCCTCGTAGATCTTTTGACCCAGACTGTTTTTGATTTCATACTGTCTGTTTTTCTCAAAACCGATGAATGCTGGGCGTGGTTGGGAGAAGAGAAGGGAAAACGGTGAGCAATGAAGTAACAATAAGTAAGGAATTTCAAGGGCAGATATAATTTTTCTTCCATTCGTTTTCATCTTGAAAGGCTTTAAGCCTCACACACTGCTGCTTATGAGCTGCTGAAGGATTAAATATTCTGTGTTGTACAAGATGCACGCCTCACCTTCGACTTTCTGATGGATCAGGATCTGGTCAATCTAAAACCGAAGGAGAGAAAGCAAACTGAAAATAAAGCAACTCTGTGGCACATCCTGCAATCTGAAAGTCTCTTCCTTCTAAAAACAATTAAAAGCACATATCAGGCATTTTCAATGCAAATGACCTTCCCATATAAAAATTCATTCTTTAAGCCATAGAGTATTTCAGCTCCATCAGACTCTGCTGGTTAAACAAACATACCTTCTTTCTCTTTGTCTGCAAAGCTAATCAAGCACTAATGTGTATATAATGCAAGCTTGGGAGGTGTTTCCTTTAATATTTGCACAAATAAATCCTATAGAGGGATTTTTAAAAGAAAATTTTTTGAATGTGATCTTTAACTGGGTTCAAATGGCCAACGGGACTGACCTCGCGTATTATTTTAAAAAGGAAACTGACTTTGGTGTCACACATTTCCAAATCCGAGATGAGATTAATGATCACCAAATAGTGCAGCAAACTACTGTACAAGTATTTCAATGGTGAGCCAATAACAGAACTACAAAATGCTACTTTTACCCACAACAGTCTTAAACATGTGACCTTTTCTCTTACTAAGAGGTCTATGAGAGATCCAGGAACTGTATCTGTTCACCCCCATGGCCAGCAGCTTTTCAGGTTCATACCAAATCCAAATAAAATGGGAGGATTAAATGAGTCATCCGGCCCCCTTCCTTCCGGTTAGCGTATAGCCTCAGGGTGCTGGACGTGGGGTGAAACCCTCCATGCATGGTAAGGAGCTTTCTTGTCTTGATGTCAGTGGCTTCCCTCTCTTTGTTACCATCCGACTACACTTCTCCAGCCCGAACAACATTCCGATGTCATTGCTGCATATCCTGTTGGTGTGGATCAGTGAATCGATGTCTCGTTCACTCTTGGCATACAGCTTGATGTCATCCATGTACAGGAGGTGGCTGACAACTGCTCCGTTCCGTAGTCGGTATCCGTAGCCAGTCTTGTTAATGATCTCACTGAGGGGGTTCAGGCCTATGCAGAACAGCAGTGGGGACAGAGCACCTCCTTGGTAGATCCCGCACTTGATGGTGACTTGTGCTATGGGCTTGAAGTTGGCCTCCAGTGTTGTCGGCTACATCCCCATTGAGTTCCCGATGAAGGCTCTCAGGGTCCTGTTGATCTTGTACAATTCTAGGCATTCCAGGATCCAGGTGTGGGGCATTGAGTCATAGGCCTTCTTGTAATCAATCCACTGCACAGGTTGGTCAGTCTGGTCTTGCAGTCTCGGCTGACTGCTTGGTCTGCCAGTAGCTGGTGTTTTGTCCCTCTGGTATTCTTGCCCATCCCTTTCTGTGCCCCGCTCATGTATTGACCCATGTGCCTGTTCATCTTTGCCGCTATGATGCCTGACAGGAGCTTCCACGTGGTGCTGAGGCAGGTTATTGGTCGGTAGTTGGAGGGGACCGGTCCCTTCTGGCCACTGAGCATTGCCGTTATGGGTTGCGTCCTTCTCCCATATGCTCTTCCAGTATTGTTCTGCCTCCAGCCTTGGTGGTGCTGTTCTCTTATTGTTCCCTTGCCACTGAGAGTACACCTTTGCTGGTTCCGTGGAGAACAGCTGGTTTATTCTCCTGCCTTCTATCTCTCTGGTGTACCTCCTCAAGCGGCTGGCCAAGGCTGTGAGTCTTTGCTTGGCAGTTTCCAAGACCTCAGGTATGGACAGCTTCCTGTACTTCTTAGGCACCTTCCTCATCGCGGCTTTCTGCAACTCCGATAGTTGGCTAACCTCCCTCCGTGCTACCTTGATCTTAGCCTCTAGCCTCCTTCTCCATGGAGGGTACTGCCCCTTGTGGCTGTTCAGCTTGTAGCCAAGCATCTCACTGATCACTGCTGCCGAATTGTAGATCAGCTTGTTAGTGTCGGTAATCGTGGTTGTAGGTATTGCCCGTAGTGTAGGGCTGAACGATATATCGCATTTGCGATAATATCGCGACATGATCAAGTGCAATTTTCTAACCGCAAAGGCTGCGATTATACTGCGATTATAAGGCTGTCCAAATTACTACCATATCCCAGAATTCATAGCGCGGCCCAGCCAAACTCCAGTTTCCAGCAATGGCGGCCGCTACTAAGTTTTAAAATTACTCATACTAATCTTTCTGGGTCACAAAATAAACTTTTAACATATTTTCAGGCGAGAAAGTAGTTGTGTAAACATCAAATATCTGCTCGGTTTATCAAGATATCCCATATTTGCAAAAGTGCTTCGACGTTTTCAGAGGCGTCTGCTACCCACCAGCTCGACAGCTAGCCGGGAGCTCGAGGATTACTGATGCGGCCGAGAACGGCACAACTCCCGGCACATCATTTTCAGATCACCGCGGAGTTTCGCTGCTCGGGTTAAACGTGATATATAAGTCACTTAGACAACCTAAAAATGTTATTGTTGGGCTTTTTTCAGTGTTTTGTTTGTTCGTGAGTAAATCGGTTTGGCTGAGATTAAAGTTATTAGATTAGATAAAATAAAACTTTATTAATCCCCCGGGTGGGTTCCTCCTTGGTTTTCACACAGCTGACTAAACGTCAAACAGAAAACTTATTAAACAGAAGTATGAGACAGTCGAGAATTTACACCAGTGTCTGGTTATATTTTAGATAGCAAGAAGCAGACGGCCGAGTTTATTAAACTCCACCGAGACAGCGGTGACGCTAATCAGAAGGCTAGACCGTCCAATTTCACGCCTTTAAACTTTAAAGGCATGTTTGTGTGTGTGTTTATACAATTGCTATTATGTTTGCACTTTATGTGTAATGTTACTGACTGCAGAGATCAGTAAGATGTGTGTATTTTTTATTTATTAGTTTTATTTATTTAATATTATTTTTTAATTGAATGACTGTCTAGTAGTTCACAGATGTCGAAAAACTGAGTGTGGTAAAGCCACTGATTTTTTTTATGTATATTTCTGCAATCTGCACATTGTACTGACTTTCATTTTAATGTTTACACCAGGGTTCCTTGTCAGCACTTTATGCTCAGATGTTTGTAAGCTAAAAATAAACTATTGTGTATGTTCAAATATACTGTTGTGATTGAAGAAGTTAAATAAAAATGTCAGTCATCAATTCATGCATCACCTCATGTCATCATAACAGAGGTCTGTCTTCCAGGAAAGAACAGTTTAAAATTAATGTAATATAGTATTGGCCATACTATATGATGTATTGCTTGTCTTTGTTTAATAATACAGAAGACAAAGACCTTAAAAAATAATCGCATATTGCATCGCAATCGCAATATTGGGGCAAAAAATCGCAATTAGATTATTTTCCATAATCGTTCAGCCCTACCGTAGTGCTGCATTAACATCATCTAGCAGACCTTCTGAGGGTACTTCACGTAATATTGGTAACCGGCTACGGGGGATCCAGGTTTCAAGCTTGGCCATAATCCTTTCTTTCAGGTCAGTTCCTCTCGCACTCAACAATCCTTCTCCTATCGCACTTGGGGCTTGGTACCCAATTAGGGGTGGGTTTTTATAATGGATTCATCGATTAAAATCGATTCTGGCTTGGATAACGTAAAATCGATTCATTAAAATCCTAAATCGATTTTTTAATATAAATTTATTTTGTCCGAAATGCCAGAATCTCTAGTGACATCTCACAAAATTTCAAGAACCACCAAACAGTAAATGAGAGCAGGTACAGGGATTCTGCACATAGACTTAAACACACAGCGGATCAGAATCAGTTAGATGTCGCCTTTCTCACAGTCGGGGCTGAAAGCCGACAGCTCGCTGATCCGGGTCCGCGCTTTGTGTTCACGCCCTTTATGCGCTGATTCTAAAGCTGTTAGTTTGATCTCTCTCCAAACAATATTGACCGAACCAGCAGCAAAAGAAGATCCAAACGCTTCACATAAACATCGTCATGAATTCACTCTTTTACTGTTTTGCTTCCATTGCCATGCGCAGCTCTCTCCCTCTCTCCCTCCCCCTCTCTCCCTCCCCCTCTCTCTCGAACAGTTTTGCTTTCTTCATTATTCGCTTGCTTGTTACGCACAAGTCTACTGTTGTTTACAGCGCTGTCGGCCGCTGTTTTTTTCCCTTTTACATTCTTCCGAAAAGAAAACCTCATTTCTGCTGTTCAATACTGAACAAATTGAAACTTTTTAAAATTATTCAAAATGCAAAACGCTTAACCGTGTCTCTAATAAAACTGCTGTAACGTCAGAGGTAATGTTCATTAATTAATGGTTTTCTTTCGTTTTCGATGTACTGCAGAATATTTTTATAAAATCCCAGGCCAGGAAAATCACCTACATGTTTTTCTGTGTTTTATCTTCAGCTACTTTGACACAAAGGCATCTGCTGTGATGCTCACACCTTGGATAAGTCTTGCGAGTGTCAGCTTCCTTTTTATAGATACAAAAATATGTAAATGTTCTGATCTGAATTATATTTCTGACTGTCAAAATTTCCCAGATTTAAATCGAATCGAATTGAATCGAATTAAATCGAATCATGGATCGAATCGATTCGGGACCTTGTGAATCGGAATTGAATCGATTCTAGAAATCAGTGACGATACCCAGCCCTAATATATATATATATATATATATATATATATATATATATATATATATATATATATAAAATGCGATTCTGATCAAAATTCATGACATTTAACAAGACACTGAACCAATGCCACAGCACTCACAATCACCTGATTGCAATGATTTTTTATTCTGCCAGTGGTTCCCAAACTTTTTTTGCCGGGCCCCCCTTTGTTTTACAAGAAAGATTTTCGCGCCTCCCCGAACATTTTTCGTGTTGTTCGCGCCCCCGCGAACACGCACACGCACCCACACATCCTCCAACCACACACACTCATATTTTGCTCCATTGCGGTTTATTTCACACCTCAAACATTTAGTAAACAATTAAGCAAATACAAGTAATCTGCAATAAATTACAGGTAGTAAGAAAATAAACTACTAACTCTTTTACGCTAACGTCTGCACCTACACTGGTATTTTTGAAAACGCAGCTGTTTCGTCCACACGTAAACAGCGTTTCGAATCACCGAAAACTGAGATTTTTCAAAACTCCTTTTTTGTGTTTATGTGTGGACGAGGAATACAGAGTTCGTCACGCAATGTCAAAGGTATGTGCCTTTTTTCACGTCACGCTGTGCGCCACGTTATTGTTTACATGAGAATTGCAGAATGGCAGATAGAGACAAAATACTGTTAATCTGACTATCTGCAGGTTTTACACGCTTACATACACGCACGCAGTTACAGTCCCTCCATTTACAAAGGCAGATGTGATTATTTTACGTGTAGTTGTTTTTTTTCCCTGTGTAATAATATTCAACATTGCTATCAATACATTTTTCAAAAAATGCCTCTCTGTGCAAAATGGGTTCAAAAACATAAACAGCTGTGGGATACTGTTTGTCCGTGATTTGAACAGGTGGAACAAATCGTGGCAGGATCAGCCTGATATTATTTGTATCCCGCTGTAACTTTACTGTATACAGAGCTAACATCTCCAAAATGTCAGGAGTAGTTAGTTATTACAGCAAGTGTTTGTGAACTAAAAATCACAAATGTGGGATACTGTTTGTCCATGATTTAAACAGCCCAGCGCTGCTCCCAACAAAGGGAAAACCAATTCTGCAGGGGAGACCTACCTCGGCACTTGTGCAGGTGAAACCAAAGGGCAGATATGCTTCACCATATTTTCTAGTCCTAGGCTTAGAATGAAGTTGGTTTGGAAACATATTCAGCTATGCTTCATCTCCTGCTTTGCGTTTCTGTAGGCGCCCGTGCTAGCAGTGTCCAAGCGTTTTGTTTCCCCCCCCCCCTTTTCATCCCGTGCCCCCCCCTGCCATGGCTCTGCCCCCCCCCCCCCCCCCCCGGGGATGGGCCCCACAGTTTGGGAAGGTCTCTACTATCCAATGACTGATATAACACTAATAGAAAGAAATAACTAGATAGATGAAAGAAAGACGTGAACAAGTGGAGCCTACAGTGAATTTTCAGAGCTCATCTTGGAAAAGCAAAATATGTTTGGCACAAGAGTGCATTCAGATCATAATTGTGACTCCAAAAGCTGCTGAACAGGACAGCATATAAAACAAAACAACAAAAAACTGCACTGGTTTAACCTTTCTCTGCCCTACCTGTGTGAGGTACTCAAGTCCAGGTGGGACACCAACGGGGACTGCTGGACCTCCAGGAGCTGGTGAAATCCCCCCTGATGGGCCACCGTATTCAGGGCCTGGAGCTGGTCCTATGGGTACTGGCTGGTACATGACCGTAGGCTGTTTTTTATAGCCCATGTTGAAGCCCGGTGGATGGCCATGACTGGGGTGTTCATATCCAGGAGAAACTGGACATGTACCTCCACCGGGCTGAGACATGGGGTAGGATGACTGGTTTGGAGCACCTGGGTAAACTGGAGGGGAAATCTGTTCAGATATACTGACAGTCTGATTTGACTGAATTTGAATATATGAGCTCGGTTGTCACCATACAAACTATGACAGTCAAACTTGAGAAAGTAGAGCTCAATATTTACCAATATTTAGCACAAATAAGAAATACAAGGGGGAAATGTAAGAGATCACAAAAAACTAAAACAATCCATCAACTCTGAGTATGAATGACAATATAAATATACACACATAAAAACTACGCTACATATATATACCGGTATATAAATTCCCCTCTCTATCCTTCAAGCTCGGGTCCTCTATCAGAGGCCTGGGAACCTGAGGGTCCTGCGAAGTATCTTAGCTGTTCCTAGCACTCTTCTGGACAGAGATCTCTGATGTTTTTCCTGGATTTGCTGGAGCCACTTGCTTAGCTAGTTACCACTGGGATCACTGTTACCTTCATCCTCCACATCTTCTCCAGCTCTTCTCTGAGCCCTTGGTATTTCTCAAGTTTCTTGTGTTCCTTCTTCCTGATGTTGCTGTCATTCGGACCTGCTACATCGATCACTATGGCCGTCTTCTTCTGTTTATCTACCACCACTATGTCCGGTTGGTTAGCCACCACCATTTTGTCCGTCTGTATCTGGAAGTCCCACAGATTAGCTCGGTCCTTCTCCACCACCATAGTTGGCATTTCCCATTTTGACCTTGCGACTTCCAGGCCATAGTCAGCACAGATGTTTCTGTATACTATGCCGGCCACTTGGTTATGGCATACCATGTATGCCCTGCCAGCTAGCATCGTGCACCCTGCTGTTATGTGCTGGATTGTCTCAGGGGCATCTTTACACAGCCTGCACCTGGGGTCTTGCCTGGTGTGATAGACCCCAGCCTCTATGGATCTTGTACTCAGAGTTTGTTCTTGTGCTGCCATGATTAGTGCCTCTGTGCTGTCTTTCAGTCCAGCTTTGTCCAGCCACTGGTAGGATTTCTGGATATCAGCCACCTCTTCTATCTGCCGGCGGTACATACTGTGCAGGGTCCTGTCCCTCCAGGATGGTGCCTCCACTTCCTCGGATTTCTGCTGCCTGAGGTATTCACTGAGCACGTGGTCGGTTGGGGCCATCTTCCTGATGTATTCACGGATGTTCACTGCCTCATCCTGGACTGTGGTGCTGACACTCACTAGTCCCTGGCCTCCTTTCTTCCGCTTAGCGTACAGCCTCAGGGTGCTGGACTTGGGGTGAACAGCAGTCTAAGGACCCAGGGCTCATGTATTTTTTGGATATGTTTATTATTCCGTATGTTGTGTTTTGGTGGTTTTCTTTCCTTTTTTCCTCCTTCCTGTGTGTGTGATCATACGCGCTCCCGGATTTTTTGGGTCGCTGAGGGGACTGTGACCCGGAGGTGTTCCCGCACTGGAGGCTGTTGCACCTTCTGCTCGTTAGCCTTCACCAGCTGCAGCTGATGTCCTGCTTAGGAAGGTGGCGGGGCTCCAGTCAGTGCGGGATTATACTATGTTAACCCTGTAAAGTACCTCTGTTGATGGGTGTTTGTGTGAACGACATTGCTACTGTGGGTTTCCTGCTGAGCTGTGTGTGGTTTTGTGTCACCAGGAGTCGGGAGTGAAGAGCGTCGTCTCAAGGGGAAATCACGGAGCAGAATCGGGTTTTGTAGTTGTCACCTTTTTCACTGTTTATGGACACGTGCACTGTGTGGGATTCACAGAGGAATCGCCACTGGAGGCTGGATCTGTACATAGTTGTTGTTCTTCCACTCACTATAAATAAATCCACTGTCCTTCACTATAAGAGTCCAGCGTTTGGGTCCCACTTTCCTCAACTCCACGGTCTGCCATTGCTGACCGTGACAGTGATAACAAGTGAGTAGTTTTTCTTTTGGGGGGTGGACCGGATTTTTTTCTCACATTTTTAAAACACTCTTACATCTTCATATTTTCTCCCAATGAAGAAAGGAAAACAGTCAGCACAAATGTGAAATACAGTTACTTACCAGGAGCAGACATGGTGCAGAGCTTTTCTGGGTGGAGGAAGAAAAATAAGGTCACACTTCCCGACGCAATCCTATGGAAATTCTGTGGAAAACTGAAAGGATAAAGGGAAGAAGAAGAGAAAAAAGGGGGAGGGGTGGGTGAGATAGAAACCAGCAGGAGGAGGGTGCACAGAGAGCGACAGTTGCACAAACATGAATGCTTAACCTTAATCGGTTATGCCCTCAAGGCGAGCGACTCGAAGTTGTGTGTAAATGTGCCCTGTCTGGGATCCTGACACAAAGCTTCACGGATAATATTCAGAGACAACCCAGAGGTGCAAAACAATCCTGACAAAGTTGGGTTCCAACTTGTGGCCCTTTTGTCCCTGATGGAGACCTACATTATGAAAATCAAAGGATTGGGCGTGCCCCGTGTCAGCGCAGGACTTGCAGCTAATGGAGCCCTTTTTTCCCCATTTATATGTCATTAAAGTACACTCAGGTTCCCATTAGAGCTCATTAAAAAGAAAAACACCTACAGCTTCTTAAAGCCCACGAGCATCTCCTGCCTCGTGAACACTCTTTATGTCGTAGTAAAAGAAAGAATAAGAAAAAAATATGTCTGTGAAGGTTCTCAGTCATCCAGGTCATCGTACTCTAAGGAGCTTGGACAGAAACGCGTCTGGACATCTTTAAGTTTCTTGAAGACGTTTCTCCAACCATCTGAGAAGCTTCTTCAGTTCTAAGAGCAAATCTGGGACTCTCCACCATTTGCTCTTAGAACCCAAGAAGCTTCTCAGGTGATAGAAGAAATGTCTTCAAGAAACTTAAAGAAGTCCAGATGCTTTCTTTCCAAGCTCCTTAGAATAAGAAAAATAAGGTCATGAACAGCACACACACTCACACAAAAATATCTCACCTCTCTGGCTGTTTCCCTTGAAGTGCCTTGAAGTGCCAACGACAAGAAACGAAACTTAAGTGGGGGGAAAGCAGAGGGTTCCTGCCCACTTTCTCTAACCTGTGCTGTAAGCCTCTCATCCTCTCACTTCTCTCTAGTCTCCTCCCCCTTTCCAGGATTTTAAAGCTAAGGTTTTGGTGGATCATTGAGCTGTGAACACGAGTGTTTTAGTGCACTGGGCGGGAAGAGGAGACTGGCGTCACCAGAGTAGACTTGTAGTCAAGACCGCCTAATCCGAGACCAAGACAAGACCAAGACCAGAGGGTATCGAGACCAAGACAAGACCAAGACCAGAGGGTATCGAGACCAAGACAAGACCAAGTTGAGACGAGACCGAGACAAAAAAAGTCTTTAAACTGCAGCCAGATGCTATTCTATATACATATGCAGGACACCTTAAACTACTTTTTTAATTAAGCAGCAAGGCAGAACAAAGTCGGGCCTGTATCAAGACACGAGGACTAAACCCCAATTCAACCAGACCCAGAACTGATCCAGAATTAAAACAGGACTACAACAGTTCAAAATCAGGACTACTGAGGACTTAACCAAGACAGAACAAGAATCAGAACTAGATGATAGCACTAAAAATCATCATAGACCTGCACTACACTTATTTTTTTAATTCTACCAAAGTACAATATTTAGATTGAGAAAAGTTTATATAATTATTTAGCCTCGTTGTGCAAACAAGCCTGCAAAACTTAATAAATATTTGAAAAGTAACAAATGGTATCTAAAAAGAAACACTAGGTACATGTTCTGATGAGTTTTGGCAAACAACCATTTGACTAACATGTGTGTCTCACCTGCTCTTGTTCCATCTCTGTTCTGTCCTCATTCTCTCTCTCCCTCTCTGTTCCTCTCTCTCCCTCTTTGTGCTGACAATCAAGCCAAACACCAACATCATCAAATATACAGTTGAAACCAGATATTTATGTACTCTTCAGATATGTCTATGAAGGTTCTCAGTCATCCAGGTCATCGTAGTCAAAGGAGCTTGCAAAGAAAAGCGTCTGGACTTCTTTAAGTTACTTGAAGACGTTTCACCTCTCATCCGAGAAGCTTCTTCAGTTCTAAGGTCAAATGGTGGAGAGTCCCAGATATAAACCTAGTGGGAGAAACCCCCCACAGAGGGACAAAAGGACCCCCTGATGATCCTCTAATCGCCTGAGCCAAGGTGTGAAACTGGGTGTGGATCCCAGTCAGCCAGAGTTTCGGGTGTGTTCATTGTGAAACCTGGCCCCACCTTATCATGCGAATTCCTGAGATCAGATGGCTCAGGATGTGAGTGGGCGTTAAGGCGTCTGGGAAGGGATCTCAAAACTGGATTATAGATGGCAGACATTTTGCTAGATCCGCCCCTGCACAGTTACAGCCGTCAGCTGCGTAGAAAAAGATCCTGGAGTAGAAAGTAATATTAAATAAATTCTAACAACAGCTTATCAAGCTTAAACGTGCTGCTGTTGTTCAGCCGCTGGTTTCCTCTTTCTGGTGCAAAGTGGGCCAAAAACAAAGAAGAGAGACAGACAGAAATGAAACTGATCATTAATCAGTTTCATGGCTGAAGTAGCAGCAGGAGAGGGAGGGAGAGAGAAGAGGCAGTCGCTCCATATATCGGTTGTTAAGCTTAACATGGGAATGCTTTACAAACATTCAGAGATCAACTTACACACTTGCTTTACTTCTCTCTGGGATAACTTCCTCAGAGATGAAATGCAGGTTTGGTAGCGAGGCTACAAATACACACAGCTGCTCTATCACGTGAGCACACTGCTCCAAAGTGCTACGGTTATGAGCAGAGTTACGCCGTGTCGCAAGTTTTGTGAGGTGCTTTTTTGATATTTAATGGATCGGATTACATTTTTTTATTTTTCTCCGATATCCGATCCAGTAATTTAGGATCGGTCCATCTCTAATCTAAACCAGACATAACCCCAGCCTCAGCAGGTTGTCGGGGGTAGAGCGTGGTGCCTCAATACTGTGGAGTGGAGCAGGTGCCATCCAGCTGGATGAGTACTCTGACAGCAGGAGAGAGATCAGGAGCGAATAAGAGAACGGGAACACAAGAGAGGGTCTCATTGCACAGGCAAGTGATGAGATTCCTACTGATCAACATGATTTTATGCCTTTATCAAGGTTCAAGGTTCAAGGTTCTTTATTTGTCACATGCATAGTTATACAAGTATAACACACAGTGAAATGTAGTCTGACACGCTCCTCGACATGTGCAAAAATTGGGGGGGGGGGGGGGGGGGGGGGTGGAGGTGTTTATGGTGATAAAACTGAAATTATTTAGATCCAAAGTGAAGGTCAGACCTCCTGTTCATGCAGTTTTTGTGAAACACCTGTAGGGAAACAAGTGCTCACTTGAAAAATGTCTTACGTTATAAAAAGAAAACATTTTATGACCAAAAAAATTAAAGGTCAACATCACTGTAACATCATGTGTTGTGCAGAAACCCTTTTCTGGCTATTACTGAACCATACACAGTATAAAACATGGGCATAGCTTCCGCTTTGGAAAAAAAATGAAGGCAATGTGGAAGTGTCTCAAATCTACATTCTATCTGAAGGCCAACAGATGGTAGCTGTGGTTGCAAAACGAGTTCCAGTCATATAGAAGGGTATGGGGACACAGCTTCCTGTGAGCAAACACTTTGCTCCTGAGTTTATGGGCTCAGTAAGTCATAGTAAGTCATTTGAGAGTCATATTGAATAAAAATGGTGCCTTGGTCAAATTCTATTTCAAAACGGAGAATTATCTGTGGTATAAAGCCACACGTTCATTGGCTAATTTTTTCAATCACAGGTTACCCACATTGCCATTGAGCAATGGTTTTGCAACCTGCCTTTCTCACAACATCAGCTTTTTAGCAACCAAGATGGTGACAGCGTAAACCAACAGATGATGTCACCCTGCCTAAATCCATCTTCTGTCCTGTACATGTACTGAACACTATAAAAGACAGAAGAACAAATTGCGGCCATATTTACACCGATGTAAACGACAGCTTGTCTGGTTGGTAGTAATTCCAGTATTCCTGCTCACTGTCTGCTGTTCTCATTTCTCTGTTCAGGTTATGGAGGCGGTACATGGCGTGACCACGGACGAGGTTCATAAAGCACTTCAATGAAATGACTGGAACCCAGTGCGAGCTGAACAGCAACTAAAGGTCAGACCATCAAATAAAGAAAAAAAAAATCCCACTTGCCTGTTTTTTTGAAGCTAATGATAAAATATAAGCCATCGGAATCTATTTTATACATGTAAAATATAAATGGCCATCAAGGAAAATCAAAACAATATATGCTCTATATAAAAAGGCATTAAAAAAAAAAAGTAATAATGTTTACATATACTGAAGGTGGGCGAAGACAAAACTGACTAATATTCTTGAAACAGCTTAGAAGAAAGATGACATGATGTGGTTTTAAATAGCACGTCTTTTGCACATAGGTTTTCTGTTTTAATACATTTGTAAATATTGTAGTAGAAACTGATCTCTGGTGGCCTGAACACAGGATCTCAGCTCTGTGGCTCTTTAGTTCTCTAAGAGAGGCTCTTACCTTTGTCCTACTGCCTGCTAAGATTGACCCTGTGTACACCGACACGCTACAACTGGTTTAAATATTTGCACAGCAATAGCAGGTAAAATATTAGGTGATCATGTATGAAAACAAACTCCAAAGCCATGCCTCAGTGTTCTTGAGGGATGGGTGGACATGTGCAGACATGTTCTGAAATACTATACATGAACATTTCACATGCTCCCAGGAGATGGAGCACTAAGATTTTGTATCTAACCCAGTAGCACTGCTGTTGTCTTTCACTCATGCTTCTGAACAACAGCATGGATATAAATAACTTTCTGTTAATAGGCAAATAGTACAGAAAGTTCAGACTGAAGTGAGGATGCCATTCAACAGTTAAAAAAAATAAAATTGGCTAAAAGCACGATTTGAATGGAGCTCGTTTTGAGGCGGAGCAGGAGGGACTAGATTTCCCCTACTAAACCAAAGCTCATTTTCTCCAAGTGCAACCAGATGGTCCACATTTAGGCCGACAGAGCACCTTCCCCAGATTTTCCTGCAGCATCACGTGGGCAGAAAAACAAGAGACGATTGTGCTTTTAATAAAGGCTTATCGTTGCATTTGTTTATTTGAGAAATACATCGTTGCTTGTATATGTAAAAATGTCCAATCACAAGAAAAGTGTTACAAAACATTTTTGATAAAAAACACAGGAAACATGTTGCAGCCCCTCCCAGCTGTACATATATGATAGAAAGAAAAAAAAAGCTTCCAGAGGAACAGTAAACTGTGAGTGCGCAACTTAAATCAACTGTACATGCTTTGGTTAGTACTGGCCACTCAGCATATACATATATCTATGCATGCACATACAATACATTTGGTTGGTGATGGCAAACAGCTAGCTGGATTTGAAAGCACTTGTGGCAACCAGGTCTCACGCTGGAGGCGTGCCCAGAACAAGAGTGATTATTAAACACAGAAGTGCAACATTAACCTCTCATCTATCAAACACTGTAGAGCAAAGCAACCAAATTTAAAAAAAAAACAAAAAACAAAAAAACAAGTCAATTGATTCAGTTAAGATTCTGGTCTCCTCTCTAGTTCTCTGTACCAGCAGTCATAACTGCACCAACTCTTTCCAGGGACTTAGGAACTACAGTGTTTCGTGCAAGCTTTGCCTGTGGGGTTTTCCAACCATTCTGAGGCCAGATCAATGCTCACTAACCTCAACATCTGCTTTTAAATTTTTCCCTCAGCCTGCATTTTCTCTCTCCCCTATGTCATTACGCAGGCACATGTTCAAACACAGTGGTATGTGAAGGAAACTGGATGGTGAGGTGTCACCGGCAACCACCAAACTCCATAAAGGGAGCACAGGATCATTTAGAGTAAAGCCTGTGCAACAGCTTTGCATCATGCACCATGGCTGAAGACATGTTGCTGAATAAAAAGAGTGCACTTTGGTAAAAATGTGTGATTCACAACTTCACACCAATAAAGGCAACACATCCCTAAACAAGTGACAGCGGCTAACTAGTTCAGACTTTTTTGTAAGGCAGTCAACTAACTGCACAATTAGGACAAGGCAGGTACTGTCTGTACGTAGGCACAGTAGAGCTTTGGGCTAAATGCTAAAACCTCAACAGTGGCACATGTTAACAACAGGTTGTTTAGTAGTTAAGATGCTTGCCATTTCAACCATCTAAGTTAGCATGTCTACATGCTAGTACGATGTCACTTCCTTATGTGGGCTAAATGCTAAACAGCCAGTTTACTGTGGCTAAATGTTTCCCATAAGCTTTAGTTAATGACAAAAAGACTTAGGGTGATGCACCTCCTGGCTGTAGTTAGCATTTAGCCCAAACTGAGCTTAAAGATAAACTATTTACATGGATGATAAAATAATGTCAGGCAGGTTTAATGATGAGCATATCTGCAATTATACTTCAGTGTATTTACACGCTAACATTTGCACATGATGCCACCCTGAGCTAAACAACCAGAGCGGGATTCCCGTGGCTAACGTCGAGGTTTTCTATATGGCTTCTGATAAGTGACAAAAAGATTAAAAGCTGTGCTAGTGGCTCTGTGTAGTGGAACTGTGGTCCACAAGTGGTTAGCGCCAAATGCTTATGCTAAGACATAGGTGTCAAACTCTGGCCCACGGGCCAAATTAAGAAAAGATTCATTCTTATATCTGGAGGAAGTTTTTTTTTTTTTTTTTTTTTTTTTCTTTCAATAAATATTAATGTTAGCCCGCGACTTTGTTCCAGTTTTGAATTTTGGCCCACTGTGTATTTGAGTTTGACACCCCTGTGCTAAGATATTCACAGTGACATTGATATAATGAAGCCAAGGCAGGTTTAAGGCTTACCATGTCAAGCATCATATCTTAGCGTGTTTTGCATGCCAACACTTGCTGATTAACACTAAATACAGCCTACAGTGGAGGCTCAAAGGAATGTAATAGGTTTGGTAGAGCATACACCAAAGTAATAAACAAAAGCCAACTTTTAAATTAAAAAAAATATCTGTACACAGATTATGATGATCATCATACCAAAGCAATGGACTGACAGATCGACTCTGCCACCATTTAACTGGATAAATGAAGGCAAAGCAATGAATACATCTTCTACAAAACAGTATTGTACTTCTACTAGATATACTGTTATATCTTTATAAAGCTCGAGCAAGCACATAAAATTACTAACAATAAAAGACAAACTGATTGTGACAAAAAAGAAGAAAGAAATGAAATGTGAACACAAGTGCAGCAAAACACATTCAAAAGGATGCGTGTCCACACCTGTTTCCAAGTTTAAATTTGGTAGCGTAAATTGCTTGCTATGAATACAGTGATGTGCTTAAAAAGAGGTGAAACATCTACAGAATGTACAGAAACACTGAAAATTTCAGTCTTTGACTTTGGAGAGATTCAAAGTTTTAAATCTAATCAAGAGTTTATTCACTCACAATGAGTTGTATGTGTATATAAATGGATTATGGGACTGGTAACAAATGAACAAAACAATTACAAATGTTACATAACAGGAAAACACCTTCATCATAGGCCGCCCCCCCACGGTTCCTCTTTCCTCTGTTATGAAAACACACTGCTGCGCTGGTTGGCCTCTCCGACTTTCTCAAAGAACATGAAATCCTGCAAAGCAACGTTAAAAGTAATGAATTATTTTATTCAACAACACACCACATATTTCAAAATCAACTATGTTCTTCTAGATTGGGGACTTACGATGAGGAAGCAGGCGCCCATTAGCACAGCTTTCATCTTCACGTCCAAGTCCAGCGGGAACTGGATGCCAAAATTATCTGTGTCAGTGAAGACTTCCTTCAAAAGGCCGCTCCACTGCTTGCTGATGCGACCAATGGGTGTGCCACCATCTTTCCCCTTCAGCTGCAAAAAAAAAAATAATACCAGCGTTCATCACAAGTTGTTAATCCTGTCGCACACACTTTCTTTAAACAATGGAAACAACATCAGCCTTGCTGCTGTTTAAAATTTTCTTGCCTTCTTGCTGAGAAATAAAAGCTTAACATGCACTTATCAGGAGATAAAACAGCTTTTTTGGTCCTTATGAAAGGTAACACAATCTGACCACCAGCAGCACTAAGGATCATTCACTTGGTGTCAAACTAATGGGAAAAATGTGTTTCCGTGAATGCTCTTTAGTGTTGGAAAAGTAACTGGACGAGTGGGAGAAAATACTGACAAGCAAGCTCACCAAGACACAAGAAGATTACGTAATAAAGAAAATCTCAAGCACAACCTTTGTGCAAACAGATGACAAAAAGCAGGCTCTGCTGCAATCCTGGCAGATCAGCTGACCTGATCTGCTATTTAAGCTGCTTTAGCCTCCCTACAATTGCATTTCCCCTGCGTCTAATCACAACTACTTGCAGCCAGTAGTTGTATCATGTCAATTCTCAAGTAATGTGTGCAGGATGTCATGTGGGAAACCAGGAAGTGAGACTAATAGGAAGATTTAATTTTTTCATTGCACAGGCTGGATAGTAGCCTGACTTCGAGGTGTACCCTCATATTTTATGGACAGATAAGAGTCGTATCAACCTTTTCACTAAACTCTACAATAAAGTGAATAGAAAGTGTTTTCCAAAACTATCAACTATTCCTTTGACTTAATTAAAATCATCATCAACATTTCTGTGACTGTTACCAGTCCTGTTTAGATTATCTGAGTGGATCTGTAACAAATCACTGTTGGCTGATGGATGAAATTTACTCAGAGTTCGGTTTCCCCCCACAAACAACGACCCTCTGAGCTCACCTCAAAGTTGACATCTCCACAGCAGTTGCAGGCAAAGCAGGGCCCCTCCAGTCTCATGAGTGTCTCCTTGTTTGCTCCCTGGATGGAAAACTTTGGCAGGAAAGGGTGCCAGTCCTGTTTGACGTACCCTATGGTGGTCCCAGGTGGAGCCTGGACCTCCATCTGTTGGTCACATAGTTAGTTAGACACATAGTAGCTCTGCACAAAATTAGAAAGCTATTTCACAGAGCTTCGTTTGCTCTCTTTCCTGGACACTGACAGCTATAAATAAAACGTCACGCGGTGTCATGCTGGACAGCAGGAATGATAAGTGAGGCTGACTGCTTGATTGTTAAACCATGTAAACAAAGGGAATGCATCTCACATGGTTCCTGTCTGGGCACTAAACCGAGAGCTGCAGTATGATTGGATATCTTCTTAGATTTGTACCATTGGGAACTTTCTGTAGACAGACCACTAACGATGTGATTACACAAGGGCAAAGAGAAAAAGGTCTCAGTGGACGTATGGCAAAGGATCAGGGAGTCTAGGAAATAGTTTGGACAGACAAAAGGGCCATTCATGGTCTTAACAAAACCCTGCCTGAGCAGAGTGGCACACAAAGGCACTGAAACACCGGTCAGCAGCAACCACTCGGCAACAGTAACTCAAGACAAAGAGAGGAAAGGCAAAGGTATGAACCACTGGCACTGTGAGGCTGCAGGTTGTTATGAAGAATGAAGAACTGATAGGCCTCTGTATTTTACATGAGAAAAGACTAACAATTATTTATTACTTTAAACACAGGACTAAGGTTTTCTTCCAGTCTGGCTGTAAGTAGCAGTATCAAATGTCTGTTACATGCACTATAACATGCACTAGACTATGGTGAATTCAAATGTCTTGGGGGCCAGAATTGTCCTGGCAAAGACTCAGATCTGACCCTCTGGACAGCTTTTGAAATGTGAAGGACGACATAATGGACGTGGCTTTTCCTGCTGATACTGACTCTGGCCCGGCCATGCCAGAACCTTGTGATTTAAATTTAAGCTGTAAATGTGTTAGAGACGTGTTGATAAGTAGCTTTTTTACATGTTATTTGGATCTGAGCCACAAGAGCAGGGAGCTCGTGCTTAAAAACAAAGTTATTTTAACATCATCTCCAAGAGAAGCCATAGCGAGTCTGTCCACACAGTCTCCCTGTGTTGAATTCAAGACCTTTAATAAGCATATTTACAGCATGGTACCAAACAGTATCAGCCTTTATGTATTGCATCCCCATTCATAACATCTGTAGAGGTTGTGTTAAATAACCGGTAAATAACCATCTGATACCAGATGTTCTGAGGGAAATTCAAGAAATTAAACTGTCTGCATCTGTTCCACAGTGCATTGACTGCTCACTGGAAGCCTCCTTTTAACTGCTTACACTGTGCACTCTGTACATTTCACCATAAAACTCAAACGTGCATAAAAAGCAAATACCAGTGTCCTTGTCAAACTGACTCCAATTTCACATCAATTATCACTAATGATACAGGCAGGGTCTGCAGCTCCAATCGACTGTCAATGCAGAGAACATTAATCTGCATGCAGCTGGTTCCAGGACAGAGCACACTGATAACTCAGAGCAGTTTCTTTGGTCACCTGGACCAATCAGCAGTAAATTAGCCCACTTCCCACCCTAAAAACTACTTTAAATCCAGCAGGGTTAACAGAGGCAGGCGAATAAATCAGACTTGTATAGCAGCTCCACTAAAAACATTCCTGAAGAATAGAAGTAAATCCTGAACAGGAGATGAGCTGTTGTAAGTGTAAGTGTCACAAAATAAACTACAGAGCTCGCGTTTCTCTTAAAATCTTCAGATTTTTCCTTTAATTTCTACATTACATTAAAAAAAAAATAATCATTGCCCCTTATAAAACTGTAATGTCTTGATTTATTTGCCTTTATCTGATCTAACTTTTGTATCTATCTTTATTTAATCAAAAAAAGTGATTAGGTATGTCTTAACATAAACTACGAACAGAGTGCTACAGAAAGTGAACAGAGTGCTACAGAAAGTAAAGAGTTTATTCTTCCCTATTTGAGTCTCTTCAGATATTTAATATAGCTAAAGATTAACCAGCACATCTAGATCAAATACAATAATCCAGATATGATGGATGAGTACTCAGATTTCACACCAAAAATGCTTTTGACCGGGAACAATATTGGTCTAGGTGTGGTAAATGAATGCAATATGACTCCATTAACCTCTTTCAACACTAGCCAAGTCACTTCTACTCAAACACAGAAACATTAGAGTGGACTGACCTCTTGCAAGCAGCAGGGACACCAGCAGGAGACGCAGCGGAAAGGCCTGATGAGACGGATAACCTCCCTGTCCATGTTGTCCTTTATTTTCATGTCGAAGCTGCGCAGAGAGCCGCAACAGTTCCTGGTGCAGCAGTCATTCTTCTCTTTGGCCTTGTAGATCTTTTGACCCAGACTGTTTTTGATTTCATACTGGTTGTTTGTCTCAAAACCGATGAATGCTGGGCGTGGTTGGGAAAAGAGAAGGGAAAACGGTGAGCAATGAAGTAAAGATAAGTAAGGAATTTCAAGGGCAGATATAATTTTTCTTCCATTCGTTTTCATCTTGAGAGGCTTTAAGCCTCACACACTGCTGCTTATGAGCTGCTGAAGGATTAAATATTCTGTGTTCAACAAGATGCACGCCTCACCTTCCAGGAGTTCGACTTTCTGATGGATCAGGATCTGGTCAATCTAAAACCGAAGGAGAGAAAGCAAACTGAAAATAAAGCAACTCTGTGGCACATCCTGCAATCTGAAAGTCTCTTCCTTCTAAAAACAATTAAAAGCACGTATGACCTCACATATCGTTTTAAAAAGGAAACTGACTTTAGTGTCACAAATCCTAGTTGAGATTAATGATCACCAAAAAGTGCAGCAAACTGCAAGTATTTCAATGGTGAGCCAACAGAACTATAAAACACTACTTTTACCCACTACAGTCTTAAACATGTGACCTTTTCTCTTACTGCTTGGCATGCAACAGATCCAGGAACTGTGTCGGGTTACGCACATGGCCAGCAATTTCTCAAGTTCATACAAATTCCAAGTAAAATGGAAGGATTAACTGAGTCATCGGTCATTGTTAGAAAGTTTACTTCGTGACAAAAAAAAAATTTGTGACATTTAAGAAGACAGTGGAACCAATCGTAGCTCTCAAAATCACCTGACTGCACTGACTTTTCTTTTTTTTTTTTTTAATCTGCCTGTCAGCTTGGATATTGTAATACTAAACATACAATGTAATGCCTGATATAACACTAATAGGAACGAATGACTAGATAGATAAAAGAAAGACGTGAACAAGTGGAGCCTACAGTGAATTTTCAGAGCTCATCTTGGAAAAGCAAAATATGTCTGGCACAAAAGTGCATTCAGATCATAATTGTGACTCCAAAAGCTGCTGAACAGGACAGCATATAAAACAAAACAACAAAAAACTGCACTGGTTTAACCTTTCTCTGCCCTACCTGTGTGAGGTACTCAAGTCCAGGTGGGACACCAACGGGGACTGCTGGACCTCCAGGAGCTGGTGAAATCCCCCCTGGTGGGCCACCGTATTCAGGGCCTGGAGCTGGCCCTATGGGTGCTGGCTGGTACATGACCGCAGGTTGTCCTGAATAGCCCATGTTGAAGCCCGGTGCAGGGGCTTGACTGGGATCTCCATATCCAGGAGGAACTGGATACGGTGCTCCGCCGGGTTGAGACATGGGATAGGGTGGCTGGTTTGGAGCGCCTGGGTAAACTGGAAGGGGGAAAAAAATAGACACAATCAAAACCTGTTCAGATATACCGACAGTCTGATTTGATTGAATTTGAATTCATGAGCTCAGTTGTTGCTGTACAAACTATGACAGTCAAACTTTAGAAAGTAGAGCTCAATTTTACCATAAAACAACCAGAGAATACAAGGAAAATAAATAAAGCTGTAATATGCAAGATAGGGCACAAAAAACTAAAAGACACCATCAACCCTGAGTATGAATGATAATATAAATATACACACATAAAAATGATATAAGAGTCAAAAGCCTGAAGCTGCTGTTTAGGATTATAGACCAGCTGCGTTGACCACGGCTGGTCGTCTCCAGGTTCTTACCTTCCAGTCAGAGCAGAGAGAGAAGCTGAGAGCAGTGATCGCCGAGTGTCTCGCTAGAAGCAGCTACTCTGCTGAGTGTGAGTGCGTGTGTGTGCACGCTGTGAATCATCCGCCCTTTCCCCCCCCCCCCTTTTTTTTTTTTTTTTTTAGTAGACAGGGCAGAGCTAATTGGCCGGTGATTGCAACACAACAGTAATGACCTACCTATACTGGAAAAACTGGATCCATGATATGTTGGAAACCAATTGTCAGTGTTTCCATGGTGGAAAAACTGAATATGTGATGTGAAAACTAAGATTTGGGGATCTTTTGGACAGGAACTGAAGATTCTTACATTAAGTGAGGATTTCAGATAGGAAGAGCGGACGCCGTCAGCACAGGGATATGTAACTTTGTCTCTCACAGTGTTTGCATCTTATTTAAAGCAGCTGTTGCGTTAAATCAACAGAACCATAAGTGCACACTAGTCTCAAGAGGCTAGCAGCCAGCCTACTCTGTGGCTGCCCTGGAGAATGCCACGAGGGGCCATAAGACCCTACACAGGGCCAGTTGCACCTCTGTTGTGTGCTATGGGACTCACTTTCACAAGATTCATAACAATGACTAACTGGGGATTGCTTACTTTTATGAATGTGTAAAACGCTGTTATCAGATAAACTGCAAGGTCCACTGGAACACAGCTGTCCTTATGATCATATGTTATGCCAATAACGTCTAAACTGAGTCGAATGGTTTTGTAATGTCCTTGTTTAAAATGCAAAAATGTGATCATTCTCACTTCATAACGACAACAACGTTGGTCAAAATTATACAGCATTGACCGATCAGTCTTTGGTGTGTAAAAAGACACATTTCCCCTCACTACTACAGTCGTGCACACACGCACGCATATCTCGTTCCATAGTACAGACCTCGTTTAGAACACAGCATTTAAGCCCCACTGTAAAATGTAAAATGTGAGATGTCTGAGATAATGGAAAATCAATGCCGAATTTTATTAACCACCTTCCCTTATCCTGCTTCCAAGAATAAAGGTTAAAAAAAATGTTAATAGTTTCACTATCATAGGACTGCTGCTATGATTTTAACAGACAAGATAAAAAAAAAAAAAAAAGAAATCTGGTGTGGTGGAGAGGCAGAAAATGTAGAAAATTTTAATAGTGCAAGTCTAATGCATCGTGGTGGTCGTTTGTACTTGTACTGAGGACGGTTTCCTTTAGCCCTGAGAACTGTGTGTAAGCCGGCCTGACCTGAAACCCCAATATCACGATGATGGTTATCAACTTCCTCTATTAAGCCGGGCTTTCTGCCTCCCTGTGAGTGTCTCCTACACCAATCAGAGACATTATCAAATGATGATGATAAATGGCGATGATAATAAAAACCTAATGGTGAAACTCCCCACTGTTACAAACAAAAGAGATTAAAGCTGCAGAAACTTGTTGATTTTGCGATTTAGTAAACAGAGCAGTAAAAATCAACATTTTAATTTGAGAAAATTATTGAAACACTGCATGGTGCTCTAGTTTTTTCCCCCCTAACACGACAGCTACACGTTTAACTAATAATAAACATTAACATCCCTTATTGACAAAGGGTAGCTCCACATATTTCAGTGTGACAGATTTATTTTTTTTACTACACCAGGAGATGTGTGTCTCCACCTGGGATCAAAGTGGGGCTCCTCATGCATTAATGAGACACACAGAAAACTCATTTTAAGGTCAACACAGCTTTGTAATCTCGCTTTCCCGTGTTTGTAGTCTTTTCCAATATGAGGGTTTTCTGCTTATTTTAAATATATAAATCTATATAGAAATATAAATGACAAACTGACTTTGGTTAACAGCTCTAGTTTATGACGGGACCCCCAAAAAACAAAATTTACCTTTACCAGATATTCATTTGGGGAAAGTTGTGAACTGCCCAAGGAAGAAAAGACAAAGGAAGCTGAAGACATTTTTGCTCGTAGAGAAATGATTGGTTACTTAATGGCTCACTTTACTACACAGGAAGCATCAACCATAAAGTCACTGCCTTAACACAAATGACGTGACGAGCCTCCTGAGTCACACCTGCTGACAGACCGTCATGTGAAAGTATGTGTGCTGTGCCGTTTTCTAACAGCAGTCAGGACATAATTAAGAAAGAATTTAGAAAGATCAAATTTAGATCAGCTTGTTTTTGCTGACGAGAGCGTCCACATGCCCGTTGGGTTTCTCTCTGAATGTTATATCTGAGCTGCTTTTCTGCACTGTATGTTCTTTACAGATGTGCTTTTTGATGTGAATCGCAGCGAGTATACTGGTAATGGAAAAAAAAAACTAAACAAAAAGGTCTATACACATTTAAATGGAATGGGATGTCAATAAGGGATTTTGGTCTCAAGACTGGCCAAACTGGTTTTTATTCACATCGTGCAATTACCTGAAGCACATGAGTCTAACTTTTCTAAAGGTCACTGGCCTGTGGTTCCCCCCCCCCACACACACACACACACACGACCAAGTAAAAGATTGTGAGAGGAAGGCAGCTGCAGGAGTGCCTGATGATCTTTCCACAGTCTCATCTAGAAAAATTTTACTTCCTCTTGTGAGTGAGCATGGACTCCTATGGAAGGGTGAAAATGCACCATGAGCTCAGCTAAGCAGATCCTCCCTCGGAGTGTCTCCACAGCACTACAAGCACTGGGCGGGGGCAGGGATGGACAACCAGAAGCGAGAAACTACTCAGAAAAGCATTCCTGAAATTATTCCTCCATCAAATTATTAATTAAACCCTGTCCAGAGAAAGACACTCAAAAACGAGGTGGACATGACAGCTAGTACTTTGCCTGGGAAAGAGGAAGGATTCTCCCCCCCATGTTTACTTAATATTATGACTAGTATTGGTTTACATATTCACCTAACAAGCAAAAGATCTCTGGTTGGATCCGGGAGGATCCTTCTAGTGAAGTGACGCCATCACCGATGCAGATTCTGTCCCTGCTCTATTTATGCTCCCCTCACTGCTTTACCACCTATGTGCAGGTCAGGCTCAGTCACCAGTGAGGAATACATGTAAACTATAAAATGATGTTTTCAATCAGTTTGCACTTGATATTCCCACTCAGCAGTAAGGATAAATACAAAGCTGACAACGTTTTGTGTTGTTTTTTTCCCCCCCTCCTGTCTCGGCATTAGAATTGTTGTCTGAATGCCAAAAAATTCCAAAAAGATTTACTTTCATGAGTGGAGCACTACTTTCTTTTGAGTCGTTACAACCACAACGAACAAGACCGGGTGACTGGAAAAGCCCATTTAGTCACGAGTCTGCTGGCAAAGGCTGATGAATGTAATAAAGCCTTGTGGACTACAATTAAAAAACAACCTCTTGTGCCATTTGTGTGTAATGAAAGTTTAAAAAGGAAGTTAGACAGTGTGAAGCTAGTGGTCTGCCTTTGCTCAACATCCCTCTCTTTACTTCACATTTAATAGAAAAGAAAAAAAAAAGAAAAAAAACAGAAAAAAGTGTGGGTGCATCCACTGCGCTGGCATACACAAACAATAGCACCTTTCACCTTTTCCACTCAGTGAGAGAAGTCTGCTGGGCCAAAGACTCTGACGTGTTTTCAAGAAAGTATTCCTGGAATTTCTTGGGGAAGAAAAAATAAAAAACATCCCCCACCTTCAGAAGTCTACTGTGTGGGCTGGACAGTGTGCTCATTATTCAGGCTGTTGGGTTTAGTGGAAAGCTAACGGGGCAAGTGTGAGAAAACTTCTAGCGTGACGTAATGGAAGCAAAGTGTTAAAACTATTAAAGTACGCCACACTGCTCACGTTTTTAAAACACTCTTACGTCTTCATATTTTCGTCCAAAGAAAAAACTGAAAACAAAAGTCAGCATAAATGTGAAATCTAGGCACTTACCAGGAGCAGACATGGTGCAGAGCTTTTCTGGGCGGAGGAAGAAAAATAAGGTCACACTTCCCGCACGGTTTCTATGGGAAACTGAAAGGATAAAGGGAAGAAGAGAAAAAAAGGAGAGGGGTGGGTGTAATAGAAACCAGCAGGACTGGAGGAGGGTGCGCAGAGAGCGACAATAACACAAACGTGAATTTTTAACTTCAATCGGCCATGCGTTCAAGGCGAGCGACTCGAGGTTGTGTGTAAATGTGCCCTATGTGGCATCCCGACACAAAGCTTCACGGATAATATCCAGACACAGACCAGAGGTCCAAAACAATCCTGACAATGTTGGGTTCAAAGTCGTGGCCCTTTTGTCCCTGATGCACAGTATTTCAGACCTAAATCATAAAAATAAAAGGAGTGGGTGTGCCCCGTGTCAGCCCAAGACTGGCAGCTAACTGCCACTAAATGTCAGCATTAAGCTTCTTTTTTTTTTGCCCCTTTAGACGTCATTAAAGTTCCCTCTCATGTTCCCATGAGAGCTTATTAAAGAGAAAAACACCTACAGCTTCTTAAAGTAAAGGTCGCGAGCATCTCCTTCCTCGTGAGCAGTCTTTATGTCGTAGTAAAAGAAAGAAGAAGAAAAAAACACTCGAGCTAAAATATGGTGAGGAACAGCACACACTCACACAAAAATATCTCACCTCAGTGGCTGTTTTCCCTGAAGATCCAGCGACAAGAAATGGAAAGAAAGTGGTGGGAAAGCAGAAGCTTGCTGTGCTCTTCCTTTAACCTGTTAGCTGCAGCTGTGCTGTACGCCTCCCTCCACTTCTTCCTAGTCTCCTCCCCCTTTCCGGGATTTTACATGGGCTAAGGCTTTGGTGGGTCACTGAGATGAGGGCTTTTGTGCACTGGGCGGGAAGAGGAGACCGGCGTCACCAGGGACGTCTAAACTTGTTATCGCTCGCTGCAGATGCGGGAGGAAGACGAGAAGGAGCGGAGCGATCTGTGAAACACTGGGGCAGCTCCGACCACCAGGGGGCGCCAAAATGCCAGAAATCACAGCCACCTTCTCCGGCTCCTCCTCCTCAGGAAACCCAGACACTACAGTAAATACACAGTACATATATGTACATAATGTCACAAGAAAAACAATGGTGTGCTTGGTTTCAACGTAACTTTATTCTTTCATGAGTTATTTACAAGTTTCTCTTTGTTCACAGCCATTGACATGTCGAAGAGGTTAACACGTGAGGAGCGGATTGAAATTGTGGTGATATCTGGTGAACGCAGTAACCGGGTCATTGCAGATAACCAGGTCATTGCAGCAGATTTCAATGCAAAACACCCTACGAGACCACCCATCTCCCATGCTGTGACATTACCAATAAGTTTGATGTGTCACATGGCCCTCTTCCTATTGAAAAAACAAAAGTTGTATCCAAGATGGCCGACTTCTGAATGGCCACCATGGTCACCACCCATCTTCAAGAGTTTACCTCCTCACGTATACTAATGTGCCACAAACAGGACTTAAATATCACCAACCATTCCTATTTTATTACGGTGTATCCATATAAATGGCCCACCCTGTACAATTAATCCAGCTTTAAGAACAATGTAAAAATAAACTTAAACTCAAAATATAATGTTTAAAACTAACTTGTTCTTCTTATTGAGCATTTTCCAATGCTATATTTTTGCTTTTCAAACATAGCAAGAAGTTAAAAAATAGCAATAACTTAATTTAAAACATTACGTAAGGGGAAATTCGAGTATTCATAGAAGCAAGGAAGGATTAGTAGTAAAATGTAGGCTACTTGAACCAAAAATCAAAATAGTCATACTTATATAAGCAGAATGGAAACTTTCAGTTAAATTATTAAATTAAGATTAATTCTAAGATTCAGTAATGGGTAAACACCAATTTTACATTGGTAAGATCTTGTACTGCTGCTGCTATATATAAGCTGATGCAAAACGTTGGACTTTATGGGGCAACTAAAGTGTCCTAAAAAAAATGAACAGGCCAAAAATAAACATATGAGTAGTTTGTATAAAAGTAGAAAGAGAAATGGCTCCCATCAGCAGCTCAGTGTGGTTTGTTTTGGCTGCCTCACTTTGTGCTAGCTCACGGTAAACTCATATGTCTTTGACATACGTTGCTCATTTTGATATTTCTGCTCATCTCTCACAAACACAAATAGCTGAACTTACATTGCATTTCAATGCAGATTCAATCGGGAAAAAAAAATATATATATATATATATATATATATATATTTTTTTTTTTTTTTTTTTTTCTCATTAATATTTTTTGTGAGTGAGGATCGTCTCTGCGAGTCTATATTTGGGACCTGCTGCAATGCCTGATACTTATAGGGCAAAAAGACGGGGCGGAGTGTGTCAGCTCATACACACAGTTAGAGAGAGAGAGAGAGGGCCATACACAGGACACATACTACCAATCACTGTACTGTGCAAAATTGTGAAGCCTCCACTTATTTCTAGTATTTTGCTACCAATGAGCCAGACATAGAAGACCACTAATTTTTCTTTTTAAAAGTGGTCATGAGCAATAGTTTCCAGGCTTTCTGGAGATTTTTCTTTGCTCATTGGTTGCTTTTTCACTCATTTCCAACCCAGTTCTTGTACCTGTCATGCTTTAGGGCTGCGTTTCAGCCAGTGGTGTTGGAGATCTTGTATAAATTAATAGAATTATGGAGGTAGAAGAGTGCCATCAGATTTTGGTTGACCATGCAGTACCATTTCCAAGGAGTTTGATTGGCGACAAGTTCATTATTCAGCATGATAATGATCCCAAACACACTGCCAATGCACTGGATAGAAAAACACACAATGACAATTTTGTGTGTGCAAATTTTACTGTGTGCATTGTGGTTTATGTGATCTGGTTTATTTGCTTTATTGATTGATTGATTTTTTTTATTTTTTGAGAATAGAAAATCAGTAACACTCAATAAACATTAAGCTATTAAACATGATTAAATTTGCCTAGGCATCACTACTCTCCTCTCAGTCTCAAAATGAAAAAACAGGCTCAGATCAAGTGCAAGTAGTCGTATCGTAGCACATCTTTAAAAACCGAAGACGCAGGAGCATTTGTTTGGCTTAATCCTAGCCTTTAGCCTCTAACCAATCCTCTCTACTGAAACCTGTAACCTCTTAAACACGAGAGCCAACAAAATGTCCTAACATCTGAAAGATGATCCTCACGCTTACATCTTCGGGAGGACATTTGGTCCTGTTTTGTAACAAAAGGACACGTACAGTCGCACACCCAGCTCGAGGCTCCTAATGAGGCCTGTCCCCGATAATGGGGGTAATCAGTGCAGCCTATCTGGCCTCTGCCCGTGCTGACATGCTGCCAGCCTTGTCGTGGCTTATTTATACATGACTGATCTATCAACACTGGCTCTATGTTTGGTGAGCCTCAGTGTCCCAAAATAGAAATAATTAGGACAGGGCGGAAAAAGAGGAAAAGTGAAAACGTGTCTCAAAGCGCATACCCTTCGAGTAGACCCCCACCGGCCCCACCCGATCCTCTGCCAATCTCTATCCATCCCAGCTACACTGTCTCTCCTGTGTTTTGTTTTCTGCAGCAGGCCGGCGGGAGGAAGACGGGTGGAGAGGGCTGTCTGTGTGGTCTCAGTGGGGTGGTGATTTGAAGTCGGGCGAAGCAGAGTGCTTTAGATAACCACACACACTGATGCTATCTCTGATTGCTGTGGATGGGTCCTTTTCTTTGGGGATTTACGACACAAAAACAAGCTGACTTACACAAATACTTTAATTAATTAGTAAACTTACTACAGTTTTCATTTGTCAGTAATTATTAATGATCAATTAGGTAATCTAGATACACTTATTTACTGCAAAATGCATTTAAATGGGTTTCTGTAATAACTGAGCAAGTTATGTGTTCACTGGGTGGATGCTAAACAGATAGCGGTTTCCAGCAGAGAGCAAAAGGAGCACAGCATATTTTGTTCTTATCAGAGAGAGAATGAACCTTCATTTGAGATGCTATTTGTCATCTGATGTTTGCACGGTGCAGCAAAAGTCTTTTAATCTTTCAACTCTTTCAAAATAAGTTCCCTGTATGCTGAAGTCTGATTACTATAGGCTGCATAAAGGAACTTGTTTGAAGAAAATGAAGTCTATAGAAACCTGACAGAATAATGCAGCTGAAATAACATAAGCTGAGTTTTCGATGTCTGTAGCTGAATTCACTGCACGAGCTTAGGAGCACCTCTGAATACCATGTTCAAAGAATATAGTTGCTTTACACACAAATGTTAAAACAGTCTCCACAAACAGCAGTGTCTTCTCTGCGCCTGAGTTCCTTTAAGGCGAGGTGGAAAAGTTGTCTTTTAAAATGGTGAGTAAAAAATTGTGTTGTTGTTTTTCAAACATTCACAGATGCTGTATGCTCAAAATACAGCATCTGCAATGGTATGGCGGTACATCAGTGCACATGGCACATCTGTGAAGGCACCACTAATGCTGAACAATATGTGCAGGTTTAGGAGGAACATATGATGCCACCCAAATGACTTTTTCCTTTTCAAGGAAGCCCTTGCTTAATTCAGTGAGAGATGACATGGAGGACATTCAAATGACTCCAGCTGTGGTCAGTGGTTTTGGATCATGACCAGCCTCTGCTCCACTTAACGCACATGCAGCTGAAGACTTTGTCTAACACCTGTTTGAGCTCCACTGCCACAAGGACAGATTACTACCTCATACCACGATACCTGCATTGATTTGACATTTAAGCTCTTCATTGTATCACACTGAGATTCTGAGCTTTTCGCTTTTTTGTCTTAACTGAGCTCCTTGTTTAGTGTAATTTTGTTTTTTGAGCTATTTTCTTCTGTGACAGCTGTGACATAGTAGTAAATAAAGTATGTGTTATCTTATGTTAAGCTATCTTATCCTAAAGAAATCGACATGCTTGCATTTGCAGATCACTTCACGGTTCATAACTCCACCTAAATCTCTGCTTTTGTAAAAACCGGGCTGACGAGCATTCGATGTGATACAGTGTAAAGAGTATAAAGATGTTGTTTTCACTCATGCTTCTCAGCTTCATGCCTGCATAAATGACATGGGAGGATGTAAAGCCTGAGGGTATGCATTACTCCGGGCGAGCTTGTAAACTAAGTGGTCTTATCATACTCTCATCTGTCCGCAGCAGCAATAATGAAAGCGGAGGAGGGCGTGGTGGGGCCGAAGCCATGTGTGTGTGTAGCTGTATGTAAGTGTGTCAGGGCATGTTGTCTGAACCTAAAATCTCTTAAGGTTTTGACAATAATGATTGACAATAATGATGTTAAGGAAGCGAGGCGGCAGGTTTAATTGGCATGTCTGAAGTCACATAGTCTCTCTCACACACACACATACACACACTTAGCCTAAACAGCCCCATAATAGTCCCAAAATATAAACCCACCCTGGAAGCATGGCTACAAATACCCTCCTCTCCACACTGGTCAGCAGAGAGGGACCCGAGACAGCTTAGAGTCGAAATCCAAAGAGAAAACCAGAGATTTTAAGGTGAGCAAAGGGTTTGTTTTCAGATTCATTTTGTTGTGTGACTGCACCCTTACAGGGAATCAAGACTCACAATCTCTCTTTTGCGCTGTGCAGATGCTTGGCTCTAGATGGATGCTGCCCTTCCTGGCTCTTTACCTGCTGCTGGAGGAGATATCTGCTGCTGTCATACCAAGCAGATCCAGAAACAAGAGGGTAAGCCCTTTTTGTTTTTTTTATTAACAGACATTAAATTTATTACCACTTTCGGACAAGCAATTTAAACAGCTACTGGCATTTAATCCTTTTCCATCTTATTGAATGATCTGATTACGTCCTCAGGAGGACACCTTAATGGACCAAGAAGTCTTTTCCCACCTGTTCGATCACTTGGACATGAGCGACCTCTCTGTGGGTGACGCAGGGGGGATGGTGGGAGATGTAGACAATGGCTCCTTTCAGTCAGAGACTTTCATCGCCCCGACAGAACACCTTCCCGCCCAGCGGCAGCACCCGAACCAGCACCAGCATAACCGGAAAGCCAATGAGAAGAGGTTAGGACAAATGGCTCTAGATATTGTCGAACAGTTGGTTATACAGCCACACGTGATAGAGAAAAGGTGTAAATAGTGCAAATTAGCTGTAAATACAGCAACTATGTGCTTATGCAGCTTATATAAACTGACAAGTTATGATTTATGGGGATGATTGTTACTTATATTAGATGTATTAATCCTATGATGTAATTTACAACAAAGGACACTTGTAAATTTGGAGTCAAGTAGATGAAGATGAATATCTTAACGCTTTTGAAGATTTTTAGCTCTTGGCCAAAATACATGTAATTCTGATGTAAAAATGAGAAGATCAAATGATCAGTCCAGAACCAAATGATGTCTTTTGATTTGATGCTTGCACGTATTTGATTCCCTGATGTTGTGTTGAATTCTGACTGCCTTCCTCTCTACAGGAGGAAGGTCGCTCCTCTGGACCCCATCGGCGGCTTTCAAATATCCAGCTTCAGAACCCGAATGGTGAGCGGCAAATGACACTTATCCCCATTTTCCCACCAAATAACCTGCATCGCAGCGACATTTAAATGCCACAAGCTCAACACACTCGCACTGTTGATACATAAAGTATACATGTGGGCCTGAAACATCGATGGCTTTAGCTTTAAACAGAAGTTATTATTCAGATTATTTTTAGCAGACTGCAAAGTAAAAAATATGCAAACAGAACTATATGCTGTCCCATTCAGTGCAAAGAAAGCAATCTATTCCTAAACTTGTATTCTATGAACAAATATCTAATAGTTTAAAATATACATAAATACATATGCTTGAGTCATTGAAGTCATTATTGCTTGAATGGCCTATTTGCATATGCAGTTATCATCTTTCATGGCTTGTGTAAGTTTTCTGTGACACTGGTAGCCATTTCTAGCCCCTACAACAATGCTTCAGCATTAATAATTTAAAAACCTTGCACTTGTCTAATATGAAGAACTGAGCATTTATATATTTGTTTTGCAGGATGAACCAGACCTCCCCAGGGAAGATTATCAGAACTAGAAAGCCTACTAAATATCACGCATGAATTTTTGTATAACTTGGCATTTATTCAGTATCTGTGCCATACTAACGAGTGAGATTCCTGCCAGCTGTCGCCCTCTGCTGGTAGAAGACAAAACCTGACAAACACTGTTGTGTGCCAACACCTAACAAAATGTGATATGTAACTGTTTGTTTTTTGTGTGTCATTTTATTAAAGAAAATTAAAAAAAACTCAACCAGCATGTTCCCAAAGACTTTTATTTTTCAAGCTACAATTAAAGGAAAAAAAACCAAAACAATATCAGACTGCAGAAAATATAGAATTTGCTTGAGTATTCTCTCTTCACTTTCACATATGTACAGTTGTCAAAGAACAGGATATGTACACAGAATTTTAAGTTGTACGGAGAATGCAACTGCTACTGGAGACTTACGATGACTCTCCCACGAACAAAAGAAAAAACGCACATGGTAAAACCAAACAACATAAACAAAATGACAACCTAGACAGCCTCAACTTGTTTTCTGTACACTACAACTTTGTTCTCGATGTGAGACAATCATATGTCCTTTTTCTGATGCGGGGTGCATCTCTAATCACCCCCTTCCTCAGAAAGCCTAGAAATAAAAAATACATATATATATATATATATATTTTTTTAAACAACCATTCATAAACGCGCCTCAGAGCTACTTTGACATCGTAAAGCACGGCAACAAACCAGTCGTCTTACAGCAACGTTCCCCCCGCCCCGATATCAGATGATTTAAATACAAAAAACAAACAAACACATAAGTAAAAACTGACTCACGGTTAATGGCTAACTGATTAATAAGCCGGACTGTGAGAAATACTAAGCACGCTGTCATGAATGCACATGACCAAGTCCGGTTTTCAAAAAAAAAAAAAAAAAAAAAAAAAAAAGCGGGGGTGTATTTAGGTTTTAAAAGTGCACTGCTGAAAGGATAGTTTGAGTACAACTAGATGCATATGAAGATGCAAAGTGATAAATCTTATCCGAGTCAATGAATTGAAACTTCTTATTTCAGGAGGCTTAAAGACAACCCAAGAAAAAGCTGAACACAAACTACCAGAGTACGATCAAAACCAAAACGAACTGCCCGTCTAGCATTATGACGTGCGTATAAAGTAATAACAGGAGTGACATTATCCACCTCTTAACTGACAATGTAAGCTGGGCTTCCCTCTCCCCAACTCTGCATGTGTTGTATTGATTTAAGGTTGGGAATGATTGGACCAAGCTCAGGGTGGTACTCCGGAGACCAAAGGAGAAGGTTTTCACTAATTTGTCAATATGCGCAAGAAATAATTTACAAGTCAAAAGTGGACCTTCAGTCAATATGAGAACTATTGAGAGAAAAAAAAAAAAAGTATATGCACATCACCAGAACTGTAATACTAAAGCCAATCAATGCTGACGTCAATTAAGAACTGTCAATATTGCCTTTTTTTTCCCAGTTCTTCACAGTAGCAAAAGGGGGAACGAAAACTAGACGTGAGGGATAAATAAGAATGGTTGTGATTGTCGAAAGAAATCCAACAAACCGACTTTACAGTTGCCCTCCAGGTGATAGTTTAGGCTGTTTTGGCTGTAGGCATCAAAGAAAGTTAAGTGTCAGACGACAGCAAAAACAGATCAAACGCTCCTTTTCCTCTCCAGTCCTGCTCAGCTTTAAGTGTCTTTTTTGTGTCCCGACCGCCTCAAGTCCCTGCACTTGTGGCAGTAAAAGATGTCGGGAACGTTTGACTTCTTGATCTTTGCGCATGACAAGTGCACCCATATGCCGCACTGGTTGCACTCGATCATCGGCCGTCCCGCGAATGGCTTCCCGCAGTAACAGGTGATCAAGTCCCATGAATCATCCCCTGTGTGGATAAACAGACCAGAGTTACAGGGGGATTATGGTTGTGAGTTGGTTCAAAGTAAGCAACCACCAAGTAAATAACAGACAAAAGGTCAAAATTACAGTGTCTTACCCGATTCCACCATAATGTCTTCATCAGCGATCCATGTCTCACCCTCACTGGAGCTCATTTCTGCTTCCCTGATGGATTCGTCTGGCTGCACCTTCCCCATGCTCTGCATGCTCGAAGAGGAGCCCCCGTGCCCCGGCAGCTCCTCCCTGCCAGCTCGTACCTCGGAGTGCGTATTCCGTGCCTCGGAGTCAGTCTCGCTTTGAGGAGCTGAACTCTTGAGCTTCTTAGCTTTGGGCTGTTTTGAGTTCTTGCTGCGTTTGATGCGGGCTCTTTTCTCACCCTCGCTGCTGCCACTATCTGCTGCTCCCATGGCAGAATCCAGTGATAGCTTTTTCAGTTTTTTGTCCTTCTTGCGCTCTCCCTTAGTGCTGGCCTGGGTCTCATAAAGAGAGTCTTTAAGCTGCATCTTATCCAGCAGGGTGCTGTCAGAGTGCATGCGCCGAATACTTTTGCCCTTATTTGCTCGAGCTTTGCGGACAAATGTATGGATGGTGTGGATGTCGGAGCCCCCATCTGCCCAGGCATTGCCATTGGAGCTGCTCCCTCCACCTCCACCATCTGCTGACAACCCCGAACTGTGTGCAGAGCTGGATGATGTTGGGGACCACGAGCTTTCCTATAAAAGCAGACAAAAACATCTTCTGTCAAAACTGCAAAGTAGTCACTACATCTAATATGATATGTTAAAAAGAAAATGGGGGGGGGGGAGAGAAAAAAAAAGCAACAGCTCACCTCTTTTGGACTGGGGATGTAACCGGCATAAGCCAGGACAAAGCTGCAGAACTTGTTGAAGTCTTCAACAGTCCTCTTCTTCTTCTCTGGGGGCTACAGGAAACATGTCTTTGTTTAAGAGAGTGAAGCTAACCTACACAGCCCTCCACAACAGAGGGCAGCTGAGTCAAATAAAGTGCTCAAATGATAAAAATACTCACCAGAGGTTCCGTTTTACACGTTAACAGTGAATCTGTTGAAGAAAAAAAAAAAAGTCTGTAAGTCACAAGTGACCACTTTTCAACTGCTTAACAGCCACTACATTACAAAGCATTCCGTTGCCGAGAGAGTGGACTAATGCTAGCATTAGCTTGCTAACACGGCTCAATACCTTAATCGGGATTATAAACGATGAAGCGCATGCTGGTCTTATTTGAAAACAGTGTGTTTGTAAAAGCTACGTTAAATTAACGTCCATATTTGACTGAAGGTCAATTGAGCGAAAAAAAAGAAAAAAGAAAAAAAAAGACCAACTAACATCTTCAAGACAACTTCTGCGTCCTTAAACAACGCAACCGGTGTCACTTTGTGACTGCTTGAACTTCACAAAATTAGTGGGTGTGTAAAAATCACTCTAGAAGAAGAGTTCGTTGTTTTCACGCCAAGTTTATAAGGAAAAGTTGACTGGATTGCTAAAAACGCGTCTGTTTGCTGGACACCATGCTTTTGGTACATTTTGTGTGTATGCTAATGCTAGGTGACGTTTAGAGGGGAAGCTAACTGAATGTTATGCAGTTTGTAGCGTTAACGGTAAACGGGCAAGAGAGAGTAACTTCATTTTACTGAGCTTTTACAACGATAGTTTTGCGTGGTCGAAGGCTTAATTTGATATTTTTAAGGGTTGTCTTGTGGCTAACAGCCTCTTGATCAGCTAGCAAACCAAGGTAGCTTTCTTGATACAGTAGTGGGAGGCTCCATAGCAGAGATAGCTTTGTGCTATCGGCTAATGTTAATCGGGCGTGTCGTGCTGGCTACCTTTGAAGTTTGAGCTAATGTCCAAAAAAGGGGGGCATTTTTCTGAATTATATTTTTAAGCCATGTTATCTCAACTGACACGTTAGAGAGGCTTCGGTGAGTTGGTTTGCAACCGTGGCTATGCAGCTATTAAGCTATGTGGTTCGGCGCGTTAATTAACTAGCAAGCTAACGGGAACTGTGTAATAAATGTTAACATCAAATCTATGAACTACAATCACTGTACAAAAAGTTGGAATCACACAGTCTTCACTTTTAAAGAACTTTCATGGTAGTTTAACGACAACACGTCCGACTGTCGGTCAATATCGAGCTGTGACATTATTACAACACACGCAACAACGATGTTAGCCGTAACTCACTTTAGCTTACTGTCCTCAAAACGACAGCTTTACGCGATGAACAGATTAACATCAAGTGAGGACTATTTTTCGTTGGGTTTTGTTGATAGTCCATAAGCATACCTTGGTGTTCAGACATTATGTCAAGCATTGTCGCCTCGCCGACACGGCCTCGATCCGAGAAGCAGAAACAGCAGGCGAGCTAGCCGGAGAGTGGCGGCCGTCGCTCTGCGCCTTCTCCCGGCGTGGCTGCACCTTAGCACCGGGAAACTTTGGCAGCAGAAAGCCAAGTGTGTGGAGGATCGAAGATGCTGTCGTTCAAAGAAACTCCACACTTTGTCGAAGTCGTCCTTGTATTCCCTCTAGGGGGAATCCCAAACGGGGGGCAAACCACCACCGACCTGTCGCCACACTATTAGCCCGACAAAATACTAATACCACCGTCGCTTGTTCACAAATCTCCCACTCTTCGTCAGTGCACTAATCTAACCACAACAGAAGTGTAAACTTTCATTTAATTAACGCTGCGAATCACTGCAGATCCATGACGGAAACTTCCCTCGATGAAGTTTTTCGTTTCTTCGTCGTAGACATACAAAACGACCGAAGTTGGGGCTTTTTATTCCGCACGGTCCTCTTCGTGCGCGGCAGAAGCCTCTTGAGGCTGCCAGCGAAGGGTGTGCTGCAGTGTATGCTGGGTAACGTAGTTTAGTTTTCAGCCTTTCACCAAACGCGTTTACGGGCGTAAACGTTTAATAAACTACATTTTCCTTCATGAAGACGATTGAAGTCACAGGGAACTATGGGATACGAAGTTTTTTTTATTTACTCTAACCACCCCAAACATAGTAGCTAGCGAAATCTGCTGTACTTTCACTGGACAGGGAAAGCTTTATTTTCCTGCGAAACATTACTTGTAGCGACTTTAGGTACTTATAATTGTTAGCTTTAAGCTATGTCGTTCTCGTGAAGGCAAATTACTCATGTTTTCTTAAGTATTCATGTTTTAAATGGCGGTGAAGCAGAGGCAAGCTTACTAGCTGATGCTACCATGTTGTCTGAACTATTGCAAGGCACTGATACTGGGGCGGTTCTTATAATACAAGGTAAATATGTGAACGTTGTCGACCATAAGTATACATTGTTATCAATAATGATGACATTAATTGATGTAATTTATACTTTCATAGATTCTTGTAGTTATTCTGGGCAGCACCTACTTAAGAGCTTCATCAGTGCCGCATTGAACAAGTATGTAACCGTGTTTCCTTGTATACCTATTGTTGCCTAAAATATGTCTAAGTTGTGTATTGGCTTAAACAGTAACTGGCCTGTGCTATGATTTTAGAGAAGAACCTGTCCACGTGCTTGGTTTTGATGTCAGTGAGGAAGAACTGAAAGATGGATTAACAGCATCTACTCAGAGGTATTGAACTTTAATGCTGAAACAGTTATTTGATCAACAACAAATGATGTGATTTTGCTTAAAAGTTTACTTCATCTACCAAGCGAAATGCATAACAGTACCTGCTTTCAATTTTTTCCAGTGTGAACCATTGTTACTCCATTAAAGGAGTGTGTAATGTGTTTTTTCTAATGGCCATATACCATATATAGACTAACCAAAGACCCACACATTGGACAGCTAAATGGAAACATGATACACAAGGAAATACTTGATGTATTTGGTGCACATGGCAGATTCTATTACAGCAGACTATTTTCTTCCTCAGAAGGCCTCGGTCCCTGCCTTCTCAGGGCAAAAACTGAGTTTTCAAAATTCTTTAAAGTTGATGTTTTAAAATTTCAGTCAATTTTAATTTTTCAACACAGCCTGAACTTTCTCATGCAGCTTTCTTGCAATTTCTTTAAGTATTTAGGAAGGACATTCAAAGGTTTTCTTTAGATTTTGTTGTGTTTGCTGTTGAGATGGTCCCACACTGCTTCAGTAATGTGGAAGTCCAAATGTGGATTCATAACTCTATCAGACCTGTTTTCACTGATTTTCAGCCAAGTTCTTGTGTAATCTGGCATACCTCAGCCCTTTCTCACTGTTTCCTTAACAATAGCTTCTTGACAGCCTTCCTTCCGCTGACACCATTTCTGGATCTTTAACATGGAATCAAACGTTCATCTTGTGCTTCTTTTACTTCAGGTTGCACTTTCACAGTGCTTATACGGACCCCCTTGGGTGGACTAATCGGTCGGCTTTTACAGTTCACCAGTTTTGTGTGGAGGAACTCACTCATCTGCTCAAACAAACATCACACCCCAAACCAGTGACTTTAGTAATCGACTCGCTGTCATGGATATTGAGACACATGAGTCCACCTGCTGTCTGCAAGACTCTTCAGCAGCTTAAGAAAGGTGATAATGTATCTTCTGTGTCTCTGTGTGTGTGATTTAAGGCCCATGTATTCAGTAATTTTACAGAATGGGAGGAGGTCTGACTCCCAGCATCTGAGCATGCTTTTAATGCTTTGACCTTTTACCCATCTTTCCCTGAGCCTAATTGACCACAAATCGGATCGCATCAGCATTTCTGTTGTGCGATCTGCAGCGATACAAAACAAAACGTAACGCAGAAAAGATGCTCGTCTTGGCTTCACCCCCAAAAATCTATTAAGTGGTTATCTTTCTTTAAAAAGCATATTATGGATAAAAGGCTCTCTGTGTTCACAGTCCTTCACGGGTGGCTTATTTTTAGTAGGCTGTGCAGCACTTCCCCTGTTTAACGATTACGTTCTGTTTTCATTAGGGGGAGCCGTGAGAGCTGTTATTGGTCTGCTCCACGCAGATATGCACCAGAGGGGTACTGTGGGAAGCGTCTGCCACTTAGCTACTTCAGTTATCACAGTGGCACCTGGAACGAAGGGAGATGAAGCGGTGGCAAAAATAACAAAGCGATCAAAGTTGGGGAAAGTTACGCAAGATGTAAGAAGAGCTTGAACTTTAATTACTATTTTAAATTCCTACAACTTTTATGAAATATTTATTGTTCTGATTTTTGTCATTAGGAGGAGATATTCAGCATCAAAGGGGATTTCTCAGTTACTGTAGTGAGTAAAACCAGCCATGCTGGACGCAGACAGACTGAACCAGAGGAACAGCAGGTACAGCGTAACATGTGTACAACAGCTTCACACATTATATGGATAAATAAGCAAACCTGTTATGACGTAAGTGTCCTTTTTGTGTCTTGTAGATGGACCCAACAGCTAACTTGACCTTCAACATTCGCCTGTCTGACACAGAGCGCGAGGCCAAGGAGAAACTTGCTCTTCCCTTTGTCTTCAGCAAAGAGAAGTCAGACTTTTTTTCAGTGACCACATCTAATATATGTTGATTTTCTTTCTTTCTTTTTAAAACTTTTTTTAACAAACAACCTAAAGATACAGTTCTCTTTTAATCTTGCAGGAAAACCGCTCTGCTGCAATCGGGCCCAGGTTCCGGTCGAATTCTGTATGAACCCGATGCCAACGATGACTACGACCAGGAGGACCCTGATGATGATCTTGATGTTTAGATTTAAGGCAGGAAAATCTGCTGAAGATCCACGTTTCATCTGCTTTTTTTGCCATTGAAGGACTGAAAAGCTTTCAATGCTTTAAACTTATTTCATGTGTGTTATCTGTTGGATATGTACGAGACGTTATCATTTCACTTTTTCTAAAAATATAAACTTAATGTTGTTGTTTGTGGATAAATTATTTATTTTTTTCTGGTTGGTTATTTACAAAATAATTGATTTTTGATTTTGTGACTTTTGCACTGAAATGACTGTTTTTTTTTCTGCACTATGATTTATTGCAGTGACTGGGACAAAAATAAATGACAGTTCACAAGTGCTTAAAGACCAAAAAAACAAACAAACAGGTTTCTCTTACACAAAACAGTATTTATTACTTGTGTGCATCTTAAAAATCCTGGATATCTGTTCATCTGCCACATCCTATAGTAGGAATTAAATCAAATGCTGCTCACAACCAGAAAATGTCCCGGATATATATTGTCTCATTGGCAAAAATGATCTCAAACCAGTTGCTCTTTTGGGTACAATACTTAAATACTTTTTTAAATTTATGAGCTTTTGAGGTTGAGTTATAATCAATATATGTTTAAAATATGATTTGTGAAAGGGAAGGTTTACAAGGTGGTACTCAGACCTGCCACAGTGTATGGTTTGGAGACAGTGGCACTGACAAAAAGACAGGTGGTGGCAGAGCTGAAGATATTAAGATTCTTATTAGGAGTGGCCACAATGGACAGGACTAGAAATTAGTACATCAGAGGAACAGCTCAGGCTGAGCAGTTTGGAAACGAAGGCTGATATGGTTTGGACATGTACAGAGGAAGGATAGTTGATACATTGGATAAAGGATTTTGAAGTTGGAGCTGCCTGGCAGGAGGGAAAGAGGAAGGCCACAGAGGAAGTTCATGGATGTCACAAAGGAGGATGTGCAGAGGGCTGCTGCAACAGAGGAGAAGCTAGGGAGGGGGTGAGTTGATCCACTGTGGTGGAGCAGTCCAAAGAAGTTGAAAATGTATACTGATTTATAGATGATGTCAGCAGGTAGGTCTGATGGCACTAAATAATTAGTTTTGAGCGACAGTTCGACATGAACACCGATGCCAATTGCAGTGTCAGATTTAATAGTCTGATAGTTTACAGAAATTTGATTCAAGCAACTTTTTAGCATTGAATTACAATTACCAAGTCCGTGATTTACTGACAGCTGTCAAATACAGTCACACATTCATTTCAGTTTGGTTTGATATTGTCGTTATACAAGATACACAATGCTCCAATAAATCATTACATTTCCTCTTAAAAATATACAGGCCCGTCCATTACCACCAAGTCACACGGCTTTCTCAGCAAGAGTTATGTTTACGTAAAACTCCCCATAAGTATTTATGTAAGAGTACAGCTGAAGAGCTAAAGAGCAAACTAAAAGGTGTTAATTTGAAGGTTTTAGCTGACATGCTCGTCCTCGTAGGTTTGTTTTCTTTCCACGTGGACGTGCTGCGCGCAACCAAGCTGGTCGCGGAAGTGACGGCAAGGCGGCGATGGCGGCTCGCAGTTTCATTCCGGATTTCCACTGGACTACAAACTGATTTTAACCGGCCCGGTTAGTCTTTGGGGAACTTTTGCAACACTGTCTCCATTCGGAAGCCGCACAGACTCAAGTCGCGTTGAAGTGGTGCCTGTCAAGAAAGGACCCCACAGCTTTTTTGTGGTCTATTTTTCTCCAAGGTTCAAGGTGGTCACCCTGTCGAGCTAGCGGTAGCTCGGTGGCTACGAGCTAACGGTAGTTGGTATACATACAGCTAGCTCCTGAGCTAGCTTGTCAACGAGCTGCGTGCTAAGGTCCACACAGCAGCAGTCGTCGTTCTCCGGCTTTTTCTTCGACCACCTCATCGTTTGCTTGTCACCGTTACAATGCGAAGTTACCCTGTTTGATGCTAATTGTGCCGCAATTGTGCAGAGCGAGGTACTCACACGTTTGCTTGGCCTCTCCAATAATTAAGAGTTGCTAGTTTGGCGGCTGTGGCTAAACACCAGAATTTTGACTCTGTGGTAAGCAAGTCCTTTCAGTAATTACCCCTTCCCAGCAACTTGGGTGAAAACCGCGTTGCCTAGTTATTAACATGCTGAAGACCCGGCAGTGTTTACTTGGCATCCGCACTTTTCTCGGCGTTACGTCCAGAATATGGGGCTTCATCATGTACATCCTCAGGAAGCACCTACGAACGGTGAGAGGGGCTTTGAATAATGTGTGACACTTTTCCGTGCAAGTCTTTACTCTGCCATGACCCCAGTGTGCCTGAATGTTTTAGTTTTAAATGAAACCCACCTGATGAAAAGCTTGGTTGGTTTTCAGAGAGCCAAATTACTGGCGCTCTCCACCTGAGATGTCATAATATTATGACAGTTTTTTACATGTCAGAAGCCTCAGCCTCCCAGTTAGTTATCAAAAAGTATTGCTTAATTATTTATAACAACTATTTTTTCCACAATTAAGTTTTCTTTTAGTTAAAACAGTAAATTGAACCTTTATTGTAAAGCATCAGACAGATTCCCGCAAATGAAGTATATAATGAGTCAGTGAGTCAAGTGCGCCAAAATATCCTCATGACTGCTTTAATTAATTATTTAGAAGTTCCACTAATTATCTCATTTTAAATTGGTACTTGTCAAATCTCTTTAGGTTATGGTCACAAGTCTTTAAATGGTCTAAAACCTAAAAGGCTAGTTAAATTTTTAAAAAGAAATGTCAAAATGTTTCTAAATCTAAAACCTTTCGATAATTAGCCCCCCCCCCCTCCCCCCCACATGTATTGCATGATAAGTTATCAAAACTGTTGCAGATTCATTTATGAATGATTGGTCAAACCTCAAAACTGTGTCGTTTTTTTGTTTGTCTTTTTTAATTGCAGGACTGCTTTATCCGGCTGCAGTGCTCAGTGAAAGCTGCTACAGCCAAACCCTAAATTTAAAGTGCATTAAGCGTGCAGGTCACCTTCAATCGCTCAGAAATGCCTCCACAATAAACATGGCATTTAAGGTGACATAAGCCACCGGTTTGTAACTTAGACATATGCGCAGGTGTCGTGGTGTCGTTAATAGATGTGCATATGTGGTGTAACATGAGTGGACTTCGGCTCAAGCGCCATATCAAACCAACAAAGCTTGGAGGACTGCCTCGTGTGTTGTAATCATCTTGCTGTTTAGAGGTTTGTCTGTAGTTGATTGTGTGGCAGTAACACCTCAGGCCCTGAGTGTGAATAGTTCAGTCCATGTTGTGGCTGAAGTGAGAGGGATTAAGTCAGCACAGAGAGTGCACTGTTCTCCCTCTCTCTGCCTCTGTTTCTCTCGTTCTCTCTCGCAGTTTAGCTCTCTTGTGCATGGTCTGTGATGCACTGGAAATTTGTCATGATGATCCAAGTGCAGGGCATCTATTATGCTGATATGGCGGGGTTAGGGTTGGGGCTGTTTAGAGGGAAGTGTGTGTGTATATATATGTTCTCACAACTGGGATAACCAGTTTTCTACATTTAATAATAACCTCTTGTTTATCCACAATACGTAGATCTAAATGAAGATAAGATTAATTGGATTATGTATTTTAGGAACCGGTCATAATCCCAGGCACGCTATCCCATGTCAACAAATGACGAGGTGGTTGGTTATTAATCTTACCCACATCAGTGTTACATAATCGTTGTGTTTATCATTCTGCATGCAACAATTGGCTAAGCAAAAAATAACTACCAGCTTACATAGCTGATATTTGTACTTCACTGATTAGCTGATTAAGAATAAATCTGCAATGGTTTTCATAACTAATTAATGAATAATATACTTTTTTTAAAGCAGCGTTGCTCCAAATCATCCGCTGTATCTTCTTTCTGCAGATCTAATGGTTAAATTAATGTCTTTATTAATCCAAAACAAGCAGCCTGAATATGTTGTCTTCAGCTCTGAAACGAACACGAACCAATTAATTAAATTGTTTTACAAATTAATTAAGGGGAAAAAATGTTAGTTGCTGCCATCGTCCATTTCTAGTCATTAATTATGTCCTGAGTGTTCTGGTTAAAGGAACAGAGGCCCGCTGCTACATGAGGGTTTTTCCTGCGTTTGAAAGATTTGGGCACCCACCACGAGGTTTTGATTCATCCCTAAGGGGAAACATCAGGACTGTGAAGTAATCTTTGTTGAATAAGAGTTTAATTTAGTAACTAAAATAATTTTGTTTGTCTAATGGTTAGAAATAATGAGACAATAGGCAGGCATCTGTCATTTAAGATATATCTATGCAGGGCACTTTTGTCTGGGTGTACAGTCACACCCCCCCATAGACCAGTTTTAAACCAGGAAAAAGCCCTGCACATGTTGATGTAAAATTTAATCTTTTTTTTTTTTTTTTTTTTAGATGATGGGCAGGAAAAACAAATAAAAATAGTCCACATTTTATTGTTTATTGTTGCCTTAGTTTGGAGGCACAGGACGTGTGCGTGCCAGGTTTTCAGATGGATGTTTTTAAAGATACAGAGAGCTGAGTCGGGGGTGAGATTTCCCCCGTGGTACCCAGCAGCTGCTTCCAACAGTAGGCTTCTCCCAGGCTTGCCCTGCCAGGCAAGCGCGGGGGGGCATAGAGGGAGGTCCTGTCTAAGGCAGGTACCAAGCAGCTCAGTCAAAGTCACCCTGTGAGTCTCCCTTTCTGTGTGTGCCCCATGCAACGCTGACACCCACCGACAGCTGGGGGGGATAAAAATAGCCCTGTGAAGAAAAGTGCAGAGCCCCTGGGCAAGAGCGGCACTGGGAAGGATCCTCGCTGTAGTCATTTGGATCACAGCAGAGGAAGCGCTATGGGTTGGACGCAAGCCACTTCGTTATTTCAGTGTGGTGCCCTCCTCTGTCCCCTTACTTTATCTGGTTTCCTAAGAATGCTTTATCTTAAGCAGCTGAAAAATAAAAATTTCAGATCCTGGTAAAATCTCTTATCACCCCAAAGCACAATTAGTTTTCCGTTTTTACTGTTATACCCTGAAAGATTCCTAAAAGATGAAACATTTCCTCTTCTGTAAAATCACATGAAAAGTTCTTTGAGGTCAGAGCGATTGTAAATAGGGGTTTGAGGCTTCTGTGTACTTGGTATGTATGGTATTGTCAAATATATCACAGTTTAAGCTCTGGTCGTGGTATATTTAAGTCATCGTTTAAGTGTTTAGTGCATGCTACAGTATGTGCTCTTTCTATTGAGAATTCGCTTTTTGATTCCCTGTGTTCATTTGCAGATAATCCAGTATCAGACGGTGCGATACGACACTTTGCCCCTGTCCCCCATCTCCAGAAACAGGCTCAGTGAGTACACTGTTGTTTTCATGGTATTTCTCTGTATAAAAGCTTATCTTGCTAAGTCTTAAAGATGCTTTCGCTAAGGCACATCGGTGTGTTGGCCACAAAATGAAGGAACCATAAAAGCATCTTTGTAATGTGGACAGAAGAAGGTGATAAACAAGTTTGTCAAGTAAGAAGTGATTGTGCTGACTGGGACTTTTTCTGGAACAGATGCACAGTTTGGAAACTATCCCCCTCATGTTCACCTTTAAGTAAAGACTAAATGGCCACTATGTCAAACTGACTGGCTTCTCCCCATAAGGAAAATCACACTAGCTTTTAGATACTTTTTTTTTCCCATGACCTTCTTTTATAGATACAAATATTAAGTTGCATTAAATGGGTTCATGCACAGCTGTATTCTTTTTGTCAATTGTTTTCATAAACCTGTTTTGCTGCATAGGTCTGTTGTTTTGCGCTGTTTAACCAACTAACAGCTTAACAACAGAGTGTGGTTTTGCACAAAAGGTATTTGGCTGTATATTGGCACTGCAGCATTTCAATTAGATGACTTTATTTGGTTTTTAAAGTAAAAAAAAGAACAATTGTAAACATAAAACAAATGTTGGTTTTTTTTGCAGAGCTGTAAATGTCGACTGAATATTTTCCAGTGAAGCGAACTGATACAGTCATGAGTGAGATAACTGGTGTTAACAGCAATGTCAACACTGCATAATGTAAATAGTCTTTGACATTATAAACGGCATTGCACGCAGAGTCTTTAGTGATGAAGGATTAGTATATAGACCATAGATATCCTCAAGATGTGTGACAGCAGTGCTAAAGTTGTGAATGCCTAATGTGTAGATGCACACTAGCTGTATATACCAACACCAACCGACAAACTTAACAATTATAACAGTATCAACGTGTGAGCATCCACATAATGCAATGTTATCTTTGATTAAAACAAAACAAAAAGACAGACTTTCTGCTTTGAATTAAAGGATAGGATATGTAAATGTTACAGGCTGGGCCACACCACTTGCTCAGGCACTGACTGGTTTGGTTTGTGTGCTCTGAATGAACTTCCCTTCTGTCAGCTGAGAGCTCATTCAACAGCACACTCTTGACTTAGAGGAAGGATTGTATTTCAGTCTACTTTACTTGCCTCTCACTCATTCCGCTGACGTCACCAGCACATCCAGGTCCAGTCTCTAGTGAATAAGTGTACATTAACTTAGCTGCAGATGGTGGGTATTTCTGCTAGAAGTAAAGCGGCAGTGTGGTTGCCAAATCTGTGCATTCGAATAAGGTCAGCTTCAAAGGTTAAAACGGTTACCCAGTCCTCGAAGCGCTTAACTGGAATCAGCTGGAGTGTCTTTGGGGGAATAAATGAGTCTACTGAAAAAGTAACTGGAATTGGCTGGAAACACATTAGGAAACTCATCAAGTCAGGGATTGCAAAGAGATGAGGGGAAAAAATGAAGGCACCTGGGTGTCAGGGCTTTAATTTCCACTATTAATTATAAAAGAGGATGTGTTATAATATTGTTATAAGATACTTTTCATAAACAAGTCTTACTCAGCCCATCATTTCTTGTTGACTTTGAATTAAAGTGGAGTACATTATATCCTCACCAGGCATAGAGGAAACTCACATAATGGGTTTCCTTTTGTTTATTTGCATACCATTTAAGTGCATCAATCAGAGTCAGTAAATAATAATAAAAAGATCTTTACACATGGTGGTACACTCTGTTCTAAAAATTAAAACTGAAAAAAGACTGAGGAAGTTAACAACACCAAAACTGATGATGACTTTGTAAAGGTTTGTCCTTTCGCTGTGCTGTCTAAATACTCTGGAAAAAATAAAATGGCTTGCCTTTTTTGGGTCAAGACTTAAAATAAGCAGTTCCTTGTTTACAATAGGGTTGCCACAAATGATTATTTTGATAGTCGACTAGTCACCGATTATTTTTGCGATTAGTCGACTAATCAGATCATCATCCATTGGACGTAAAACACAGCTTATTGTACCAGCAGCATCTGCTCTTATATAACTATCATTAGCTTACAGCTTTAAGTGTTTAAGGTATGTGCTAACTAAAAATAAAGACAAGATGATAGTTTATTAAATTTAAATGAAATTTGCAGATTGTTTCGGTGAAGTTTAATAAACTCCTTGCTATCTAAAATATAACAGGACACCGGAGTATATTCTCGAGCATCTCACACTTCTGATAATCAGCTGTCTGCTTGACGTTTATTCAGCTGTGTAAAAACTATAACTTTAATCTCAGCCAAACTGATTTACCGTATTTCCCGGACTACAAAGCGCACCTGAATATTAGCCGCACAAGCTAAAATCAGGGGAAAATCCTGTTTTGTACATACATTAGCCGCACCTGACTAAAAGCCGCAGGTGTTTCAATGTTGACTCATCATATGTAAGAGAATATGCACAAAGGGAATTGTCAGGAAAGAGATGGCTGTTTGGAGACACACCCCTTTTATTAATATTTTGAAAAACAAGTTATGGGTACATATTTGCACATGTAGTACATAACAGTAACCTACAGCACACCAGAAAAATAGATTCGGACTACCTTTTAGGCTCAGGTGCAGTGACACGGCTTTAACAAGAAGAAAAGTCAGTCATTCACCATCTTTCTCTTCTTCCTGCGCTCTAAAACCACCAAAGTCCTCTTCTCCAATGTCTGATACAAACAGGCTCAGGATGGCTTCGTCATCCACTCTCCGCTTCTCTCCTTCGTTGTCACTTTCAAAACCAAAGAAATCCTCGTTGTCAGTATCAGAGTCGAACACCCTCAGAAGGGCCGTGGCGGTGTCCTCCTCTCCATCATGCAGCAGTCCAGCCCTTCAAAATCCGTTGGTGATCGTGGATGTTTTCGCACTTTTCCACGCTGTCAGAATCCACCGGTGGAGTTGGGCATAACTTGCTTTTCGCAAGTTTATCGCCGCTCGTCATCCACGACTCCCGCTGAATGCGTAGCGCTACTTTGAAGTTTGTTTTTCGCGCTACTTCGTACGGCACTATGTTGCCTGGCGGACGGACATGTGACTAACATACCACTCTTGAACCCCGATCCTTCCGCCAGGCAACGTAGTGCCGTACAACAGCGGAACAAACAAAACAAATCGTCTTACGATATCACAAAAATCATGGAAAATCCATAGAAAAGCCGCACCTGACTAAAAGCCGCAGGGTTCAAAGCTTGTGCAAAAAGTAGCGGCTTATAGCCCGACAATTACGGTACTCAGGAACAAATAAAATACTGAAAAAAACCAAACAATAACATTTTTAAGTTATCTAAGTGACTTATATATGTTTAACCTGAGTAGTGAAAGACGGCGGTGGGTTTGAAAACAATTAGCTGGGAGTCCGGTGTTCTCACGGGCTCCAGTGAGCCTTGCCCCTGGCTAGCTATCGAGCTAGTGGGTAACAGATGTCTCCGAAAACGTCGGAGCGCTTTTGAAAATATGTGGTGTCCTGATAAACTGAGCAGATATTTGAGGTTTACACAGCTACATTCTCGCCTGCAAATATGTTAAACGTTTATTTTGTGACCCAGAAAGAATAATAAGTGTAATATTAAAACTAACTAGCTGCCGCCATTGTTGGAAACTGAGCTATGAATTCTGGGACACAGCTTCTTCTTCGGGGTTTAACGGCAGCTGGCATCCTTGTACATGCAGTGCTGCCATCTTCTGTTTCAGTCCGTTATTACACTCTTAAATCCTACTACTTATTCCTGCGTCTTTTGGGATCTTACAAAGCTTCAAACGCGTCGACTATTAAATCAGTCTTCGACGATTTTGGTAGTCGACGTAATCGTGACTAGTCGACTAATCGTGGCAGCCCTATTTGACATGTTAGAAGTAAAAGAGAAACCTGCTTGTTGACACCGACATGTTGTACTGAAGTGCATGATTTTTCACATAGCCTAATTTCTCTTAATAATTTTGTTTGTGTAGATGTGCTAAATGAAGCTTGATGTTATTAAATGAATGCAGATGCAGTAAAGAGGAAGATTCTGGTTCTGGACCTAGATGAGACCCTGATCCACTCTCATCATGACGGCGTCCTGAGGCCCACAGTGAGACCTGGCACACCGCCGGACTTCATCCTCAAAGTACGGGCGGCCAACCATATATGAGCATGAGTTACTCCCAGTTTAAATACCATTTCTGCCTAAATGAGCTGGTTCCACCCGTTTCCCCTTTCCTTACAGGTCGTCATTGATAAGCACCCAGTCAGGTTCTTCGTACATAAAAGGCCACATGTTGACTTCTTTTTAGAAGTGGTGAGTGTTATTCAAACAACCGTGTGTGAGTGTGTATGTGTGTGTGTGGCTACGGTAACAAGCAGTAAATCACAAACATCGTCACTCCTTTAAATCCTGCCTGTCATCCTTGTCATTAATCTCCATTGTACTGCACACTCACACTCATAAAAGTGTATTTATTTTTTGTATTGACCCTTTGTGACTTGCTGAACACTGATGGTAATTTGTGAACATAGACTGTTATGTTCTTGTGTATATAGGTGAGCCAGTGGTATGAGCTAGTGGTTTTCACAGCCAGTATGGAGATCTACGGCTCGGCAGTGGCAGACAAACTGGATAACAACAGGAACATTCTGAAACGAAGATACTACAGACAGGTACTGCTCTACGCTGTCTTCTGACAGCCTGTGTTAAACCTAATATTGATCGAGTTTCTGCTTTCACTCTGACTTTTGTTGGTGTAGATGATTATATTTAATTCTTTTTCTTTCTTTTCCCAGCACTGTACATTGGATCTAGGTAGTTATATTAAAGACTTGTCTGTAGTACACGATGACCTGTCTAGTATTGTTATCCTGGACAACTCGCCTGGTGCTTATCGAAGCCATCCAGGTAAGATTTCAAAGTGTAAATGGGCTTCAAAAACAAGATCTCAGAAACCACGAGTGACATCACATTAGTTACGTCTATATGAAGTTTAATTAGAAGTTGTTTAATGTATTTACAGTGCAATAAATACAATTTCTGCCTTTGTTTTGTATGTCTTAGACCTGTCAAGCTCAAAGAAAGAAATGGTTTAGAGTATAGATGCAAGTTTTTCTATTTGGATGCTTTGAAGCTACGTTATTTTGGTCACATAGAGCACCTTTGCATGTGAGCAGCAGAAGATTGTGGCTGTTGTGCTCACAGCTAGAGCTGTGGGCATGACACGACCATATTAGTTATAGTTCCTCTCACTGACTGTCAGAAGTGGAGCATTTGAGTAGTTTGAAGCTTTTGGTTCACACGTATTAATTATACATAAGGTCACTGGATTATTTGAATTTTCCCCTCACTGTAAGTACACACACATAAATGAGAAATGGTACGATACCTGCTAACGAGTTGAGTTATATATTGGGCTGCTTGTTTTCGGTCATGTTTAACAGATCAATTAAATCAAATCTTTGTCTTGGTAGAATTGAACTTTGTGACAAGGACATAAGCGAAGGTGTTTTCACTTCAGGGCCTGTGTTGTAAAATGCTGTTGCAGTACATTAAGTGCGAAGCTCCTTGAACACTCTGTGGCTTCTTCAGAAAAGCAGCACAAAATCACTACCATGTCCATTTTTCTGACACAACTGACTGGCTGTTTTCTGCCCTCCAGACAATGCAATACCCATCAAGTCCTGGTTCAGCGACCCTAGTGACACAGCACTTCTTAACTTGCTGCCTATGCTGGATGCACTAAGGTAAAATGCATAATAAAGCTTGCATGAAAGCAAAGGGATAACGCAGACACTGGCTTGCATGGCTTACTTTGTTGTAAGGTTATTTGCATACTTCCTCATTCTAAATGAGTTGTTTAAGACATGTAAAGCAAAAAGCTCACAAGCTGTCAGTGTGTTAACACCAGACTAAATCCTCATATGACCACAAGGACTCAAAGTATCATCTCTTTATTTTGGTGGCTTTACTTGCTTTCTCTTTATAAGTCGCCCGTCATGTTTCAGCAACAAAAAAAATGTTTCATGCATTTTGTCTGCAGTTCCTCTTAGAAGTAGTTCAGTTGCTTTAAAAGGCTGTTTTTATTCAGTGTGAGACAAGAAATCTCATGTGAATTCATTCAGAAGAGTGACAAGCATCTGGATGAAGTTTCCTACGAAAAGCTAAGGCTAACATATAAAGCGCCTTGAGGCGACTGTTGTTGTGATTTGGCGCTATATAAATAAAATAGAATTGAATTAACGGCAAACCTGCACAGTGTGTAATGTATGAGGTAAACAAAGGAGATGCTGAGTGTTTATCATTGATTTTCGGATGTGTATGTCAGGCGTTATTTTTAACACCAGGTTGATTTATCCATTGTTGGATTAAGCTACTGTTAAAAGTAACTTGTTACATTACATAATTACTGATATGAAAAAGTAATCTACTGAGAAAAGGAAACACAGGTTTGCAGTTAGCTTGTATATGTTGGGTATATGACCATGGGGTGTGTAAGCTTCTGCATGTTTACCTCTCTAGTGCACTGGCATTACCTCTGCACAGCGTGTGATATTGGTAGCATCTTTTCCTCAAAACACACCAGCAGCAGGCTCATCAGTTTCCTTTTGGCTGGCATCATTGACTGAACCAAAAAGTCACTGGCTGTAGTTTCAGAGGTTTTGCTCCTGTTTTACCGCTGCACAAAGAATACTTCCACAGAATAAAAGCAATCACCTTTGCCGTCACGTTCCCTGACTTAGCATACACGCTGACAGAAGTATAGGACTGGATGTACTTTTAACTTTTTGGCAGCTTCATGCCAAAAAGTTAAAAGGAGACAGAAAAATTGAGAATTTGTGTGGCATCCTTCTCTCTGGTCACATCAAAGGAACAGCAGAATTTAAGATTTACACAGTAAATACGGTAACTGAAATGTAAATAAATAACTGAATTCTTGAAAAGGAGAGCTAATGTGTTGCATTGAAGCAATGGGAATACTCTGAATACTTGCCAGCGTGAACATGGCTGATCTTTTGATCTTACTCAAACAAATAAATGAGCTTTTTTGTCCTAAGTGTTAAACATGCATTGGTTTCCCTGCTACGATGGCAGCAAGTACACTGAAATGTCCTCCTGTTTGTCATAGGTTCACTGCTGATGTCCGCTCCGTCCTCAGTCGAAACCTCCACCAGCACCGGCTCTGGTGATTGGCTGAATTGAGAGGGATCGGGCTTGTTGACCAGCCTCTTCTCTCTGCTGGCTTCCACCCTGCCCTCCATTCCCATGTAGACGACCCACCAGCCCTCTCCGAGCCCCTCCTGAGGTGACTGCCTCACACAGGATGAACAGTATGGGATCAACAGAACCCACGAACTACTGGGGAGGGAGGGGGAGCCAGCTTTTTTTTTTTTTCTTTTTTTTTTTCGTTGTTGTTTTTTTTCTCTTGGTTCTTTATTTGTACTTTTTTTTTTCTTCTCCAAAACAAAGAGGAGCCTCTCTGCCTTATCGCTCCTGATACTGACTGTGTGTGTATGGAGTCGGAGTACGCTTGCTGACTTCATTAGTCCTTTTTAAAAAAATTTGAAGATAAAGTTGGGAGATCGAGGAGGATCGGCGATGCAACAAAGACTTTTTTTTTTTTTCCTCTCTCTCTTCTTCGTCATCACAACATACTGCACTTCAGCAAACTCATCAGTTTACTGTCTTAACCTCTTGGAGCAACTGAGTAGGGGAAAATAGAAAACTACCCCCCCCCCCCCCCCCCCCTTTTTTTTTTTTTTTTTTATTTATTTATTTTTTTTAAGATCACCATCATACCCCAAGCGGCGAGTCATCAATTCCCAGGGTACTTTCTATTTTTTTCTCCCCCAGCAAGATTGGATCAATTTAAATGATGTAACTGATGGACCCTTGCTTGCAACATACCACCCACAGGCATTTTTTTTTCTGGACAAATAGCCAAGAAGTCGAAGTTTCTTTTCTTTGTTTTTTTTTTTTTCTCTTTTTCTTTTTCCCTCAGCCATAACCAACAACTGTTTCTCCCAAACTTCTTCATGGGACTCTGATAAACACTTTAAAGTTGTGAGGAAAAAAAAGAAAAGAATGGCTTGTAATGATACACGGACTGCCGTTCCGCCTTTCCATATCTGATTGTTTCTCTGTTACCATGATATCTGCTAATATGACTTCTGAATACCACAACAATTTCTTCGCCTCATTTTTAAAAAACTATTTGATGCCATCCTGGTTTCATTTAATAAGAATTGCACTTAATCTCCTGTTTTTGTTTTTTTTTTTGTTTGTTTTTTTTTTTTGCAGTTTGTTTGTTAGTTGATTCAAACTTGCAGCCTTCCCACCCCTTTGCATTTTTTTTATTTTATTATTATTATTTTATTTTTTTACCCATTCCCCTTTTTATTGTATCGGTTCAACTATTAGACGCTCCATCTTTAAATGCCTTCTGAACAATGTCAGTCTTGTCAAGGCTCACAGCGGCTTCTTATTGGCTCTGTCTCCAGGTCTGTGTTACTAATAAAACACTTGTCAGTATCGACCAGTTACAATTCAGCTTGTTTTCTTTTACTGCGAGTAACACCCTTCATGTTTGAGCCCTAACATTTTGCAGCTCTAACTTCACTGGAGTTCAGTTTCTGTGAGAGGAACACTTTGGTTAATCATCTGCTGCCACCATGTGGTGTAACGGGGAACTGCACTGATCTCAGACTAACTTTGTTTTGATAAAGGCTTTTTCAAACTGGAATAACCTTTGTCCCCAAAGCTCTAGACAATGGCTTTCTGTCCCATCTTTGTTGTTTATTTTATCTACAGCTTGAACTTGAGACAAAAAACAGAAGCTGTTCTTGTTCATGTAAGCTGTGCGTTTAAGCACTGCTGCAGGCCATAATCGCTTCTAAGTTTTTATGTGTACGTTTATTTGTTTTAATTGTGAAGAAAAGTGTAATTTTTAGACAAAGTATGCAAATTAGTTTTCTCGTTTCTATTTTTATACGCATCTCTACTTGATGATAAAACATCCTCACATGAAGTCCGTTTGGGAGAACTGCTGACCATCTCAATCATGTTGCATAATCTTAATCAACAGGTAGTGTTTTGTACTGTTTTGTGACTGTTTTGCAAATGAATGACTGTCAGTGAAAAGTATCGACGTTTTTCTTACTGTTAGTGTATCAAGCATGCAGTGCAATAGTCCTCTACTATAAGCCCTGATTTGGTTGCGCATCTGCTAGCCAGCCATAGCTGTGCGTGTGATGATGTGTGAATGTTTTTTTGTCCCAAGCTGAAGACTTCAGAATGTGATTTCTAATCACGGTATAAGGCTGATACAGTATATGCTTTGGTTTGCTAACACCTGCCTCTCACTGATGATTTAAAGGTTGAAACGCAGAAAGAGGTAAATATGATTTTGCCTTTTTGACCACAGCTTCCTTCCAGCCACCTTATTAAAGGGAACCTATTACGCTCTTAGACTCCTCAGTTTATCCCCTCAAACAAGTAGTTTAAGCTTCCTTCCACCTTCCCTCTAAGCCAAAAGTCTTCTGATTAGCTGCCCCTGCTAAACGGGGGCAAACAGGCAGGTGGGAGAAAGGCAATAGAAGTTATTTTGACCCTTTAAACAGATGCGTTACAGCAGTGGATTCCATTCCTGTCAGCTAAGGTCAGGAAACAGACTACAGTTTGCACAGGCTCACAAAAATAAATGTTGCCTGGTCTGATAAATTTCTGCTGCAGCATTCAGATGGTAGACCCAGAATTTGACCCTGCCATCCGCATGAAAACATGGTTCCATTCTTCCTTATATTCACAGTTGAGACTGCTAGTGGTGGTGTGATGCTGTGGAAAATATTATCTTGGTTCACTTTGGGCCCCTTAGTATCATGTGAGCATCATTTAAACACCACAGCCTACCTGATGATTGTTGCTGAGCATGTCCATCTCTTTTGAGTAGTGCACGTATCTTCTGATGGCTGCTTCCAGCAGGATAACACACCATGTCACAAATGATATCAAAGTGGTTTCTCGAAGATAAGTTTGCTTTAGTTTAATGACCTCCACAGTCACCGTGTCGCAGTCCAATAAGCACGCTTGGGATGTGGTGAAGTAGGAGACTCACATCATGGATGAGCAAATCTGCAGCAACTGTAATGCTGTGTGATCACGTCAACGTGGACCAAAATCTTTGAGGAATTTTTTCCAACAACTTGTTGAATCTGTGCCACAGAGAATTGAGACACCTAATAAAGTGACGAGTGATAGAAAATTAGGAAAACCGAAATAGATGCCCCTTTAAACCTGCCTTGCTTTCATCCACCTTGCAAATCGAGCGGATTTCTTTGCGAGCTCACTCCAAGAAGAGTCTATCATGTTATCATTGATCAATCTCACATCCCTGTTCTCTGTTCACCGTTTCGGTGGGGGGAGGGGAGGAGGAGTTGGCTGTCTGGTTGGGGTCTGGGATGCAGGGCCTCCCTGCTGCTGCAAGACCGGGGGTGTTGTGCTTGTCTCCACCCCAGAGCAAAGGGCAACATCTCCTGGGTCTTGGGGCAGATTGCCCCTCTGGGGGTGATAGTACCTGGACCTGGAGGGTGTGAGTGTGTGTACAGCAAAAAAAAAAGAGAATATCATGTAAAATAATAATAATATATAATGTAGATCAGTCAGCATTTGACATCAGCTGAGTATACACTTTAATTTTTAAAGTTCCTGCTGTGAAAGAGCCATGAGACTGAAATCTAGAACACTAAGGGGTAAAAATACAACCCCAAAAAATGTATAACAAAGAAAACAAGAGACAATATTATCTAAAATGATCAGGCAACTTTCTGGTCTGAAGCAGGAGAGGGTTGTTTCTCTAACAAAAATATGTGCAGTACTTTTTAGATCTATGCAATCTGTGTCATCACTGTGCACAAGAGGAGATCATGAGGTTTTCAACCACAGTGATGTCACATGGATGTGACTCACAGACCTGTGGGTCATATGCGCAATAGGCAGGTGAGTGTTTCAGGATGTATGAGTGGCAGCTTTGGAGGCACAGTTTGTTTACCAAATGTGTTCATGACAAAATATTAAACTTTTTTTTAATATAAATTGTGAATAAAATAACCCAGTAAATTCCCAGAGGTACACAAAGTTATCCTAAAACCAGCATTTAGCAACAATTTGCGTAAATGATAAAACTCCTGGTTATTTGCTTCTTTCGTCTGTTATGGTGTAATGAGTCGTAAACCCCGAGTAATTAGAGGAAACTTAGTAGGCACTGTGTTCACCATTAAATACGCAGTAACTTGTGCTTACATACAATAATCCAACATGCTGCAGAAATGTGAATAAACGTGTTTGGTTCAGGGTTTATCACCGGGAGCGAAAGCTCCAGCACAATGAAATGTCGCATGTTTTTCGGTTTCTCCTCCCTAACCACAAACTGCTGGGCCTCGGTCATATGACAAGGACAGATCCCTCCTCAGTGCCCTGCCCCGCGTCTTTATGCGCAGCGGCTGATAAAAAATAAAATAGTTCCACGTAAAAGAAAAGAAAAAGACAGAAAGGCAACATTGATTCGTAAGCTCTTCGTATACTGTTTATTTCAAGATTATTATTATTTTCTTCTTGAATACGCGTCGATTATCATCACACAGTCGACGTTAATGGGGTTTAAAACAAGGTGAGGTACGCCCCTGCGAACTACCCATTTCCTCTACGTCATGTTGTTATTGTATCCCTCCGCTGCAGTCGCACTAGGAAAACAGCTGTGGCGAGGCTAAGGCTAGCTAGCATCGTTTGTGTTTGTGTGTCCGCGATTCGAGTCAGTTCTTAAGCAACCCGTACCACCGCGGAGTGACCGACTTGTTGTCTGTCATCTCTTTTAAAGATGAAGTTTCAGTACAAAGAAGAGCATCCCTTTGAGAAGAGGCGGTCCGAAGGCGAGAAAATAAGAAAGAAGTATCCGGACAGGGTGCCAGTAAGTAGCTAACGTTAGCACCTTGACAGCTAGCTAGGTTGCCTTGCTGTTATACTGCTGTCAGGCTAATTTCGTTATGCTCACTGTTTTATTTTTATTACTAATTTAATCTTAAAATCTAAATGTGATATTGTAGAGAGATTTTACCCACACAATATATTGCTTAGTTTGTTTACTGCCACGTTGTAACCGCCACACATGGTAGCTAACAACGGCAGAGGTTAAGTAGGAATTTCGGCCGCTGTGAGCAGGCCAGCAGGTGATCTCCGTGTTATTCTTCCGTGAATCATCATTGGTGGCCAAATAATGGTGGTTATGACTGTGACGGTGGTTACGGTGAAGACATGCAGGTGTGCACAGACTCTTTTAGTGGTCTGTAGCTGGATGTTGAAACGCAGTAGAGCGCCTTAAAATAGATGCTGTCAACAAAACGGGGTTGTTTACGTCGCCCAGCTCCTTGCAGATAAATCATAAAGGCTTTCCCCAGTTAGTCTGGCCTATCGAGGCCGTCTGTGTCACAACTATCAGCTGATTTAATGTGGGGATTTCGGGTTTTTCCTGTAAAGTATGACGAAATACACTTTCCTTTCAATCATGATCACTTTTAAGCTTTCGTTTTACAGTCCTTCAATCGTAGTTTACCGTAAACTTGTTCTGTTGCTACAACAAACAATTAACTATCGTAGTCAATTAACCACTGCTTATTTTCTCTATTAATTGAATACTTATTTGGTCACTAAATGGTGAAAACAGTCCATTATAACTTCCCAAAGACCCAGAGAACATTCACAGATGTCGTGTTTTGTATGATCATTTGAATTAAAACTATCATTCACCATCATAAAATGGTACTGACAAAAAATGCACATCAGGTGCTAATTCATTTAAAAAAAAAAAAAAAAAAAGGGGGGGGGGGGGGACGCTGATTAATTGTGCAGTCAGTGTTTACCGTGTGGGCAAGTGATATTTTACCGGTCCTATTTTTAGACTGGAGAGAGACTTAAAAAGGTTTAGTAGGGAAGGCGTTCAAAAATTAAACCGCACGTCTGATAGCCGGGGTGTAAATATACCAGGTTCTTTCTAACACTGAAATACTTTTGTGAAATATAATCTGTGTTATATTAAACACTTCGTCTGGGTTTGATGTGCCTGGCCTCGCTTGACTGACAGTTTGGTACACTCTCAGATCCCTTTTCTGAGACAATGAAGTGAACACCATATTGCAGCCTTTGTAATAAAAACATGTTGTACACCTGTTTTTGTTTTTTTTTTGTTTTTTTTCTTTCTTTTTTTTTTCTAACCTTTAGGTAATTGTGGAGAAAGCACCCAAAGCCAGAATAGGAGATCTGGACAAGAAGAAGTACCTTGTCCCCTCTGACCTGACGGGTAAACATTGCCTTGGAGTATAAAAAGTTGTTGACTTCTATTTTAGAGTTGTAATGTCACATGTTAAATTTCTACTATTACATATTCTCTCTTTCATCAGTGGGTCAGTTTTACTTCCTCATCCGGAAAAGAATCCACTTGCGAGCTGAGGATGCGCTCTTCTTCTTTGTAAACAACGTCATTCCACCCACCTCAGCTACCATGGGATTGTTGTACCAGGCAAGAGTCCTGTTAAGCTTCCTGCTCACTCACATGCTCTCACATTATGGCTTAACCAGCATGTTGCCTTTGGTTGTTCCTCCTTAGCCTCTCCCTACATTATTGATATTGCGCTAACATGTTTTTTTCTTTTTTCCCCTCCCATCAGGAGCATCATGAAGAGGACTTTTTCCTCTACATTGCCTACAGTGATGAGAGTGTGTATGGGGACAGCCAAAGGGAAATCTGATCCCACTTCAACCACTACCCACCTTTCTGAGACCTCCACATCCATTCATTCATTTAAATATTAAATCCAGCTCAGCAGCCTACAGTTCCCAGAGTGAATATGTCAAATGCACTTTCACCACCCATGCATTACCCCTCTCGCATCCAGTTCTGTCTTTATTACTCTGCAGTCTGAATTGTATTTGTCTCCCGCTTTTCTTTTCAACAGTAACTAAGTGGTCTCATGGCCAGTTCAATTTCTAGTGTCAAAACCGATCGTACTTTACTTAAAAACAATGAGAGAGATTAATGAAATAATACTAGAAATAGGCCTTTACTATAGCTACTCCGGGTTTAAGGGAGAAAGGATTTAAATTGGGTGTTATTTAGAATGAACGCAAATGTTTTTTGGGGGGTTTTTTTTGTTCAGTTTTGTTAGCTTGAGCTTAGGCTGAGAAATGAAAGGGAAAGAACTCTTTCACTAGGAAAAAACAAACTAAAGTGACAAAATTTATTTAAAAGCATGTCAAGGAGAATTTAGCTTGCTACTCTGCATTGGACCTTTGCAAGGAGTATAATAGAATTCAGACTAAATAATCATCCTCTGCTTTCAGTGGTAAGACTATTATGTTGACTGCTAATGATTATTGTTGTTATTGTTGTTAATTTTTAGATGGCTTACTTTCTAAGGATTGTGTAAAGCTGAGTGCAATTTTTTTTTCTTCTATTTTTTAAGTTTTTTTTTTTTTTTTTTTTTTTTTTTTTGTAAGAAGAAAAATTACAATTGAACTCTGTATACAGCTGCGTAACTGGCTTTTTCTCTCTATTCATGACCATACATAATAAAATGTGATGGAAAAACTACCTGCTGTTTGTCTTTTTTGTCCCTTTGCTACAGGGTAACAAGTAATTACACTTTTATTTTTTTTATTTTTTTAGCCATGTGAGTTGTGGCTTTCAATGTAATGAAACATTACACTGGTTAATTTGATGCTGTGCGCTTCAAGGGAGTTACAGTTTGCACAACATACAAAAACATGAACCTGTGATTTAGTTCATTTTTCTTCTGGTTGCGTGGGTTGCTTTATCATATCAGCTTCTGTTGCTGCACTGATAATCTGACTTGCAAAGTCATGCATGTCCACGTGTATGTTTATAATTTTTGATATATGCAAGAAAGACATTTGACTCCAACATCTATTTTTTTCCTCCACCTGCTTTCTTTAAGTGTTACAAAAGTAGACTGGCATACAAAAAATAAACGTTGGGAAGGAAGCTCTGATGTGGCTTAGTTGGTAGGATAGGTTTTCTACTAATCAGAGAGTTGGTAGTTTGATCCCTGGCTTCTCTAGCCTACAAGTCAAAGTATGTTTAGCCAAGATACTAAATCCCAACTTGACCTCAGTGCATTTATGAAAAGAAAAGTGTTTGGATGAATGAGACTTGCAGTTAGAAAGTACTTTGACTGATCTAATAGTTAAATAGTTCTGTGTAAGTAGCAAATAACAAAATAGGTAGTATGTAATGAAAGTATTAAAACATATTTCAGACTGGGGAAAAATAAAGCGGAACATGTAATTTACTGTTGTAAGTAATGAGGAAATTACTCATGTTTTGCCAATGAAATCAAATTGGTTAGCCCACATTCGGCACAAGGAGGCTTTGGTGTTTCCTAAATCTTTCCCTTGATAGGAAATCAAATATTTGAACTATAAAACTGTATAAGCATCAAGAAATAAAAACACGACATACACAAAACTGCTTGGAAGTTTCATTTTGCTGACGTCGACGTGAGAGTCGCCGCATTGCACTTCCAAACTACAACTCCCAAAGTGCACTTCGAAGCGTGACCGCCTTCTTTGAACCGGAAATGCAACAGCATCACCGGTCTGGAAATCGCTCCGTCTGTTTATGTTTTGTGGGAGACGTTTTGATTTTTATCTGTTTTAACCGCTCGAGTGCTATCAAGCTAAAAAACCGCCAGACGGTTAGATTCTTATTAAAAGACTCACAACGAAATAAAAGTAAGCTTTTTACAGTTTTATCAGCACTGAATTCAAAGTAGACCATGTAGGATAAAATACGTAACTCAGTAAAGTGCTCTGCAGCTAGCCTCGCTAGCTAGCGTTTTCCCCCGGTTAAGTTTAAATATGTTATTTTTGTTAGGGGTTTACACATGTAAGCTACATCACTTGTTATATTAAATTACTATGTTTTCTGCTGGTGCATTTTACTCTAAATATCGTCATGTATTGGGAGGTACAGCTATCTGTGCTAACTTAGGCCGATATCGGCTAGCTAGCGAGGCCTGTGGTTGTTACACTTGTTTGAGTGAGCGTAGATGCACACTTTGATGTAGTTTAATGAACTCTAAATATTTCCTCTGACCTTGTCGATTCATTACTGACATTTTGACCCACACCAGCTGGCCCCTCCACTGCCTGTCACAATGCCCGCCCTGCTTGAGAGACCCAAGCTGTCCAACGCGATGGCCAGAGCTCTCCACAAACACATAATGAGGGAAAGAGAGCGCAAGAGACAAGGTGCTTTCTCATTTTGTGTGTGTGTATGTGTGTATGCGCTTTAAAAAGTATTTTAGCCCTAGTGTGTCACATCTGACACCTTTAAGGAATCTTGTAGAAATAAGCAAGCACTGTTAAGACGCTGAGCTGTGTTTGGATAGGTAATACTCCTGGTCACAATTAAATATCAGCCAACCAGAGTATGAATTGTTTTTAGCATTTAGTCAATAAAACAAATTAACTTTTCATGTTCATTCTTTGTAATTCTGTAAAATTTGACTAAGATCTGCCTGCCTCATTTAGATTCAAGTCCTATGTTTATGCATATATTCTTCGAATAATCTATCCATCCATGATTGTGATTTTTTTGTGTAATAATACACTCACCTGCTGGTTTGTTAGGCACAAATTTATAATCATCCAGTGCATTTACCATATCGACATGGTCAAGACGACCCACTGAAGTTCAAATTGAGCATCAGAATGAGGAAAAAATGTGATTTAAATGACTTTGCTAAAACAATTTTACAACCAAGGTGCCACTGAATGGACAACACGTCAAACCATGAAGCAGATGGGTTAAAGCAGCACAGGGCACTGCTCCTATCAGCTAAGAACAGGAAACTGAAGCTACAGTTTGCACAGGCTCACCAACATTTTGCAACAGAAGACTGACAAAACCCCCCCAGACATTTGCTGATCTGACGAGTGTCAGTTTCTACTGCAATATTCAGATGGTAGGCTCACCTTTAGGTGTAAACGGCATAAGAGTATGATTCCATCCTGCTTTGTATCAATGGTGCAATAATATGGTGATTTTTCTCTTTGCACACGGTGGACCTCTTAGTACAAAATCAGAGTCGTCAGCCTGAGTATTGATTGATTGATTGATTGAATCTTTATTTTGAACATGTTGAAAAAGTATATAAAAAAAATAGAATTAAAAGAGACAAATGAACAAAGCAAACAAAAGGAAAACGAGCAACCACAACTCCAAATAACGTCCATGTTCAAAAAGGAGCAGGAAGAAGCATAAGCTTATTTAATCCCACCCCTTTTCCACTATCTAGTATCAATAGACTACAGAAATACCTCCTTGTAATTACATTATATGTTATGTGTAATTTTTTTTTTTTTTTTTTTTTTTTTTTTTTAAATATATACACATATATGTTTCTATCTATCCATACCTACTTATATACACACATACGCACATATACACATTTTCAATAACCCCATTAACACCTGAAGGATACACAACCTACAATTTTATATATATTTAATATATATATATATATATATATATATATATATATGTACACATACATACATATACATATATATATACATATACCCATACCAACAAACCCGTGCATGTGCACACACATGAAAATATTAGACAAGAACACCCTATCAAATCTCTACCTTTTCCCTGTACCCTGTAAAAACCATATCCTTAAACCGCTTTTTAAACTGCGCCATGCTTGGACATTGCTTCATATCTTTACTTAGTCTGTTCCACAGCTTCACTCCACACACAGAGATGCAAAAACTTTTTAATGTTGTACGGATACGAGGATGTTTTAAATTTAATTCCCCCCTCAAATTGTATCCCCGTTCCCTTTTAGAAAACATTTTTAGAATATTGTCAGGAAGCAGGTTATTTATTGCTTTATATATAATTTGTGCTGTGAGAAAATGAACCAGATCTGTGAATTTTAGAATTTTTGATTTTAAGAATAGTGGATTTGTCTGATCTCTGTAACCAGTTTTATGGATTATCCTTATGGCCCTTTTTTGTAATATAAAGATTGATGATAGCGAACATTTGTAAGTATTGCCCCAAACCTCTGCACAGTAATTCAAATACGGTGCAATCAGGGAACAATAGAGAATGTGGAGTGATTTGTGGTCCAGAATGTGTTTTACTTTACTCAAGATTGAGACACTTCTTGAAATTTTGTTATGTATATGATTTATATGAGACTTCCAGTTTAATTTATCATCTATAATCACACCAAGAAACTTATGTTCAAGTACTCTTTCAATTTCCACACCATCTACATGAATCTGCACTTGTGCATTTCTAAGGGAATTCCCAAATAAGATAATTTTAGTTTTACTTAGATTTAGCGATAGTTTGTTCCTGTTAAACCATTTTTTAATTTTGCACATTTCTGAAGTAATTGTATCCAGCAGCTCCTTTAGATTCCCCCCAGAACAAAAAATATTTGTGTCATCTGCAAATAATACTAATTTTAATGTATCAGATGCCTTACAAATATCATTTATATAAATAATAAATAATTTTGGACCCAGTACAGAGCCTTGTGGAACACCACAAGCAATGTCCAAGCATGATGAGGAATGGACACCCAGCTTCACAAATTGTTTCCGGTCACTTAAATAATTTTTCACCCATTGCAGTACAACCCCCCTAATCCCATACCGTTCCAGTTTATTAATTAATATGTCATGATTGATTGTGTCGAATGCTTTCTTGAGATCCAGAAATACTCCAGCTGCATACTGTTTCTGATCTATAGCATTCGTAATCTCCTCAATTGATTCGATTAATGCCAGAGATGTTGATCTTTTTGATCTGAATCCATATTGACTGTCAGAGAGTAATTTATATTTATCTAAGAATTTGTCTAATCGTTTATTAAACAGGTTTTCTAGGATTTTGGAGAATTGTGGTAGTAAAGAAACAGGCCTGTAATTTGTGAAGTGGCGTCTATCCCCGGTTTTATACAGCGGCACAACTTTAGCTATTTTCATTTTGTTTGGCACTTTTCCCGTCTGAAATGATAAGTTGCAAATATATGTTAGAGGTCCTACAATTCCTTCAATGACCTTCTTGACGATTTTCATGTCAATATCATTACAATCAGTAGATGTTTTATATTTACACATGTGTACAATGTCAATTATTTCTTTTTCCTCCACTGATGTGAGGAACATTGAGTTAGGGTTCCTATCAATCAGGTTTTCACTACATTCTACTGATGGCAGTGACTCAGGAATTTGTTCTGCCAGTTTTGGTCCAATATTTACAAAATAATGATTAGAGCTGTTGACCTTATCAGCAGTGTTTTCCATAATATTGCCATTATCGATAAAGTATTGTGGATAACTTTGTTGTCCAGAATTATTTTTAATGATACCGTTTAAAACATCCCATATTCCTTTCATATTATGTTTATTGTTGTTCAATATTTTACTATAATACTCCTTTCTACATACACGTATAATATTGGTCAACTTATTTTTGTATTTTTTATATTTATTTTCAGCTTCTTTTGTTCTTTGTTTTAGGTATTCCCTATAGAGTGTATTTTTCTTTTTACATGCATTTTGTAAACCCTTAGTGAGCCATGGTCTATCTGAATATTTGTGCTTTCTGTTGTATTTTATTGTTGGACAGTTTTTATCGTACAACTCCATGAATATTCTTAAAAATATGCCATATGCAATATCAATATCAGCTTCTTTGTACACCTTGTCCCAGTCCTGATTTAATAGATCGTTCTTAAATGCAGTCATAGTTTCTTCTGTCCTTACACGTCTGTATCTCAGTTGTTCTTCATGCTGATTTTTCTTATAATTAGTGTCATAAACTGCAAAAACTGGTAGGTGATCACTGATGTCATTAATTAATATTCCGCTCACAATGTTGTTTTCCATATTGTTAGTGAAAATATTGTCAAGTAAGGTGGCACAATGTGGTGTAATTCTGCTAGGCCTGGTTATTTTAGGATGTAAACTCAAACTGTACATAGTGTTTAGGAATTCGTCGGTCATTTTATGCTTTTTTGGATTCAACAGGTCAATATTAAAATCACCACAGATAAACATAACTTTTTGATTTGTTTTAGAGAATATTTCCTCTATGAAGTCATTAAATACTTGAATACTAGAGCCAGGTGTTCTATATATACAGCTAATTATTACATTTTTTTCTTTTTCCTTATAAATTTCAATTGTTATACATTCTAGTAAATTATCAATTACAGTTGTCATACTTTCTACCACCTTGTAGTTTAGGTTTTTATCCACATACACAGCTACTCCCCCTCCACTCTTGTTCCTTCTATTTACAAAATTCACTTCATATCCCTCCAGTCCAAAGTCCATTCCTTTCTCCGCATTGATCCATGTTTCAGAAATGGCAATAATTCCAAATGGATTTGTCAACTCATTTAGATATTCCTTTATATTGTTGAAGTTGGCATACAGACTTCTGCTATTAAAATGGATTATTGATAATTTATTTTCCGTGTTGATGGTGTGCTTAAACTGTTCATCAGTGAAGTAGCAGCAGTTACAGCTGATGTTGTAGAAGAAATTATTTTCCGGGTCTATATCCTTTTCTAAGTCTAGAACATTATGGTCTGTGTATCGAAATGTTCTTAGTTCCAGATTATCATAAAGAGAATTCCAATGAGTCATGTTGATATTGTTGCCGGATGCAGATGAAGTTCTTTTGGACTGTGCCATGTGTTGTGTTGTGTGTCACGTCACATGTGTATTCATACCTCCAGAGTAAGTTGACCTCAGTATTTGTCCAGCTCTTCCATATTTCTGATGACCAACACTTTGGCTTGTTCCGGTGTTCCATTGAGTTTAATGAATACTTTGCAGTTGGTGGTCCATGTATTTTGAATTTTTCCCTGTTTCTTCAAGTAACGTGCTTTCCTGGCAATGTCCGCATTTCTTTTTATCAGATGTTCGTTCATGAAGACATCGGATCCTTTCAGTTTCCTTCCTTGTTTTAACAGTGCTGTTTTCTGTTTTCTGTTTGCAAATCTCACAATGATGGCTGGTTTGTTACTGTCATTTTTTCGGGGTAGAGGGTGGCAAGCCTCAATGTTGTTATAATCCACTTCCACACCTTTGGACCGTAGAAAGGTAACCACTTGATGCTCCATGGAGTTGACATCTTCCTCTCCTGGCCCTCCTACATTGTCAGTGGCAACCGCCCGGGCGTATGACCGGGGTTTGATGCGAAGCCCCGTGATGATAACATCGTTCATCCGGGTGTACTGCTCCAAATCCGCCACTCTGTTCTCCAGGTACGCCAGCCGCCGATCCTTCTCGGCGTTCTGGATGCGGAGAGCCTTAACTTCCTCGACCAGGTCCAGGATGGCTTTCTGCTGCAGTTTGACAGTAGAAATCTCCTCTGTCATAAACTCCAGCGACTTCTTAATATCGTCTCCTTCCTCGGCTGACAGAACTTTTTTCGGGCCCATGCTGAGAGATGCTCTCGTAGCTTTGCCGTGACGACCGGCTAGCTACTTCCCAGAATCCTTTGCGGTGGGAGAAGTGTAAGGTCATTCATATTCTCAGCAAATAGTTCTTCTCTTTTCCTGAGGGCTTATCAGTTCTCCTTTAGTTTCACTTTGATCTTGAGCGAGGAAACTGAAGCGATTTTCTTGTATTGTTCATGAACATGTGTGTTTGCATGTCTCAAACCTCAAATCAAATTGAAACTGATTTCTTGAACATGACAGTGAGTTCACTGTAGTTAAACTACATCCACAGTCACCAGATCTTAATTTAATAGAGCACCTTGGGATGCGGTGGAACAAGAGATTCACATCATGAATGTGCAGCAGGTGTGTGATGTGCCATGTTAACATGGACCATTTCTGAGGAACGTTTACAGCACATCGTTGAATATGTCCAGTGAAGAATTAAGACAGTTTTAAAAGAATAAAGGGGTTCAACCCTATAATAGCAAAATGTACCCAAAAAATTGCCTGCTGAGTGTATATGTTATAGCTGTCTGCCTGCAACCTATTCTTTGGTCATAGATCTAAAAGGCAATCAAAAAAAAGTAGCTACACTATACTCACCTTAATAAATAAACTTTTTTCAGAGGAGGAAGAGGTGGACAAAATGATGGAGCAGAAGATGAAGGAAGAGGAAGAGAGGAAGAGGACAAAAGAGATAGAGGAGAGGATGTCCTTGGAGGAAACGAAAGAACAGGTTTGAAATGTGACATTTCAGCTAGTCTGTGCTCCCAGCTTTATACAAAACAAAGTCTGTGTGTTCTTACACCATGATTTCCTCAAATAAACATCAGGTGATGAAGATGGGGGAAAAACTTCAGGGACTACAAGAAGAGAAACATCAGCTCTTTTTACAGCTCAAGAAAGTTCTCCACGAAGAGGAGAAAAGACGAAGAAAAGAGCAGAGGTATATATATATATATATATATATATATACTTCACTTAGTTTGTTGTTTTGTCAAAGGATTGTTAATTGTCGGTTAAGCTTTTTGGTCTCCCTCTTTAGTGATATTACAACTTTGACATCAGCGAGCTACCAGCAGAGTCTGCCCATGCACCCAGGACAGCACCTCCTCGGCATTCAAGGTGAGAAAAGTTCCAGGTTCTGCGCGTTGCCAGAGTCGTCATTGTTTTTCATATAGTGACATTCTCCTTTTCTCTCCTTCAGGCAATCCAGTCAGCCACAGCAGACCTGGCCCACTGCTCGGAGAAAGGAGCAAACAGCTGTTCCCAGCTGCTGTCCTCCCTGTGAGTAAAAGGAGTGTTCCAGTTAAAGAATTTATAAAATATAATACAATCTATATAATATGCTTCTTACAGTGTTTACATGTGCACGTCGTCCTCTTTTAGGCACGTCATTATCAGACGCCTGGCTTCAGCTCAGGCTCCGCAGAGCACGGCCAGTTCAGCGGAGGTCAGGGGGTCCATGAGCCCTACGGAGTGGCTCAGGCTCAGCATCCTTCCAGCTACGCCCCTGGACCCTCAGTGCCAGTCAGTTTCGCAAGCAGCTCTCAGATCAGAGGTAAGATGAGATAAGATTTCTTTGCTGTCAGTGTGTACAGTGGTACAGTAAACATTTGGGTAATGTGTCACAGTGACATGACTTACATATTTTATCATATACACGATAAAAAAAACTGTATAAGACAGGAAGAAACAGGAAACGAGGGAGTTAAATAACATGCAGTGCCATAGGGCACCAGGTCAAAAATGATTACAAAAAAATAATAATAAACACAGATGGATTGATGGATGGTGATGTGCATCACAGTACACAAACACAAACATGCGTTATACACTAGTTGTAATTGTGTAAGAGGTAATTTTGTCCTTTAATGTTCAAACAATGTTCTCTAGTGGCACAGTGAACACACAAAGAAATGAACTATCAGCATCATGTGTGCGATTCCTCCGTCTTTACTTGGATTTCAGGAGTTGACATAGAAATCAATCTGAGCTGGTTGTAGGCTGCTGTGTCAGGCTGGGCTTCTTGAAATATAGTTGGGCAGTCGAGACGGAGGGCATAGCCTCTATTCAAAGGCTAAGGAAGGCATTCTAGTAGTTTTAAGGCGATATCCTTATCAGAGTCTTGACAGTAATAAGCGTGATACACATAAATATAGCTAAAGTTAAACTAATATATGTAATTGTTTGAGTCCATATATGGTTCAGAGAACATTATGTGTGTGAGTGTGTGACCTCAGGTAAGCAGTGGATCATGTATGTGTGTGTCTGTGTGTGGTCTGAGTGATCAAGCTTCATTCTGGGCCTGCGTCAGAGCCCTGTGGATGTTTGAATTTGAAAAGAAAGGGGCGACTGTCCAACCAAACAGTGCTGGTATTTTAATATGTGTTCATTGGCGTAAAGAGAAATGCTTTTGATGAGCAAGATGCATGTTTTAGTAGGCTGAGCCCATCTCAGCCCACAGGTGCCGCCAGTCTTTGCTGATTTTCATTGACATAGACGTGTACATCGTGTTTATACAAATCAACTATGAAATCATTTCTCGCACAGTTTGAAACTCTCCTCTCAAACAGTCTAAGCGCAAAACTGACAGTCCAGCCGACAGCTTTCGTTTGATCAAAGCGCCCTGATTTCAGCCGAAAAATAAAATCCCCCACTGAGTGCGAAGTCATTTTTCTTTAAGCTTGTATTTTTCAAGTGTGGATGCACCGTGGAGTTGGCGGCATGCTATTTAGATGCTGCCGTGGCGTCAGTAATGTCAGAAACCCGCTGATTGATCATTAAAACAATCAGATCACAGTGAGATGTATTGATTGTAATGACTTTGCCTTTTTCCCCACAGGCGCATCTGCATTTCAAGCAATGCAGTACCTCCCTCACCAGCAGGCTGGTTACCCTGTTCACTTCACCTCCCAGCAAGGTGGGTTTCACTGCTGTAAATTATACCTATGTCTAATTCCACGATCTACATAAAATTCAGAGGAGTTGTAAAGTAACCTGACCATCTTCTGCAGGATACATCCCTGGAGCAGGAATACCCCTGCAGAAGCAGCTGGAACATGCTAACCAACAGTCGGGCTTTACTGACGCAGTAAGACCGTTTCAGCTTTAGATGCTGCGAAGCAGAAACAGCAGATGTTGCTGGAATATTAGACAAACACAAAAATAAACTCTGTGATATGTGATCATCTAAATAATAGACGTTATCCATTAGCTGACCACAGTTTTCCTTCCGTCATGTCAGAGTGGTTTGAGGCCCATGCACCCCCCAGCCATGCATCCTTCCACCCCAGGTCTGCTGCCCACATCATCGATGGCGGTCCAGATCCCTACTGCAAAGGTGAACCCTCAAAACACACACACCATTTGTTTTTAATTCTGTGTTATGTGGTCAAGTAACTTGTATATTGCTTGTAATTCTTGTAAATATATTCAGTATAAGTAAAGTCTGAGCTGCTACAGTGTGTTTATGTTCATTAATGTTCTGCTTCTTGTCTGTCTTGTGATCATGGTTCCTCTTTCCTTCCCCAGGCTCCGTTTCAGAGCTCTCCCCAGAGCGCTCCCCGTCATAGCTTCCTGCCCCACAGCCAAAGCGGGCAGAGGTTTTACCACCACGGCAAGTAGATGATCAAACTCACCGGTGCTCAGATTTCAGAAGTCCACTCAAGATTCTGCCGATCCTGTTGGCGCTTAAATAGCTTTCTTTTTTTTCTTTTTTTGTAAGTAGGTTGGATTATGCCTTATGATCTGTTTTATTCCTTGTATAGTTGTTTTTTTTTTTTTTTAGCTTTGTTTTAATGTTGTTAATAAGCTACTAAGCAGCTCTTCAACATATGTGCTCTGAGCTTCAGACTCATATTTTACTTCAATTAATGTTGTTATTTTACTTGCACTGTGAAGCCATCATCGAGGTGCTTATGTGCGTTTAACTGTTAGTAACACTGATAAAAGCCAGACTACGCGGTCCAGAGCCGGTCCTTCATATCCACAGTGACACCAGGGGCGTGTCCAGTGTGTCTGGAGTTCCTTTGCTCACTATCGAGTAGCAGGAAGTGGAAGAGAACGTGTACAGTATTTGGATTTAATTGATGTTTCTGATTTGTCTCTCTCTCACACACACAAACACACACATTGATGAACACTACTACAGATTAACTGAAAGATTGTTTCAATGTGTTACCAGAAAGTAAGAGAGCCATTTTCTGCCTTAAGTTTTTCCCATCATCCCTCACAGCTTCAATCAGGTTTAGGTCTGGTTTAAATTTTTTAAGCTTTTGCTTAAATGTTGTTAAATAAACAATAAGCAACAGCCAGCAGTTTGTGTCGTCTTTATTTGTTTTGGCCAAGAAGACATTCTGCACAGTTTGGACTGGCTGCATGAACACAAAGTAAGGACACCAAACCGCCACGACTCGTCCGCCTCCGAATCACTGCTCACAGTTTGAGAGTACGACAAATAATACTCCAAACAGTGAAGCGAAACGTTTTGGCCAGCGGACTTTAAAAAAGAAAAAAGAATTTCTCCTTGAAGAGGATTGGTTTCTTGTCTCTCTTTGACACGTCTCTTTAAACTTTTAGACAAAAACACGCTGAACCTTGGTGTGCCATGTCGGTAAAAATGATGATATGACGGCAGGAGGGGGCGGGGCGTGTAGGGGCCCAGTGCTGAAATGGTGACATACAGAAATACAAAATCGAGGCATGTATTTACTCCTGTATGGTACACGCTCAGCAAGCCTCAACAGAACAATGCAGGTGTGGAGTTGAAGCCCTTTATAAATTGGGGACAAATAATAATAGTCGTGACTTTAACAGCTTGTAAGTAGCTACTCAATCATACACCACCTCCATCTTTTGTGAGACCTACCACTACGCCTGGACACGTGTATGTACATGGAGTATGTTTTTTTTTTTTTTTAACTGTTTGACATTTCCAATGATTTATTAACTAATTGAACCTGAAGCAGGGACAGACAACTGAGAGGGAGAGAGTATGAAAAACAAAGAGGGAGAATAACTGACGAGGCAATATCCCCTCCTTTCCCCAGGTCCAGTGCATCTCGATTACCCCTGAAACAGAATTGGAAGAAGGGAGGGAGGAATGAGAAGAAAGGAAAGGAGAAGTCAGGAAGGAAGATGCTTAAGAAAAATAAATATATATATATCTGTCCTTAGAGATGTACTTTAATGAGATGGTTTAACTGGCCTCTGCAGAGGAAACATTGCACAGATAACAGTGACTTTATTCTACAGCCCACAGTGTGGAGGCGAATTACAGGAAAGAAAGTGCATAAACAGGTTACAATTACAACAGGGCTGCGAGCTGCTTCTTAAAGAAACACAGGAAGTAACAGGCTGTAAAATAAAGTGTAACCCACAGGAAAAAAGATAAACACTGATCAAATATTACAATATTAACTTTCAGCTTTTCATTTATATTTATACATAAGAATGATACACATGCTCTTAATAGTGTTACTGTGAAACACAAGTTTGACAAACTTGTATATGTTTTCCTCGGGTTTGTGGTGTTTTCTAGCCATCTAGATGGTTCTGGCATGAGTTGCCCAGTCCTGGCTGTAGAGATAACCTGAATGTGATGATCATAGTGCCAAAATAATGTCTTTATATAACCAAGAAGTAAAGTATCTGAACAGAAATTATGACCTGGCTGTGAGTAAAAAAAAAAGTCCGCAAGCCTCGACGTGAGCAGTTTAATGTAGGGACTATTTTCTTTCTGAGGTTTCCATTTGAATCCTGCGACCCACGAAGCATGCTGTGTTTGCAGTCAAACCTGATCACGGTGTGACGACAACATGCTGATGTTTCCACGAAGAATGGAGTTCCCTTATTTCAAAGCAAGAATGCAGATCATATTACTGCGGTGAAGCTTAGTGTCTGCTTTGTTTTTTGCTACAAGGTGGCCGTGTAGACACCGCTACACAAAGTCTACCCACGCACACAGATAATTATTATTCATTTTATTTTAATATCAACACTTTTATATCAGTTACATTTCTCTACAAGTACATTCTGTCTTGTTTATTGGTGAACTTCGCTTGGCTGGACTGTTAAAACTGATACCGATACTTGGTGTTTTAAAAATCCGATATTTCAATATATCGACCAATTTTTTTTAAATTTTATTTCACACACACGAAACATGTTGTGGTGTTTGTAGCTTTTAGTTTATCAATGTAGTTTTTTTTTTTTAAGTTTATTGACTTGTTTACGCTTTGCCCAACTCTGCTCGAATCAGCTGCTTGTACTATGCTGCATCCCAAACATTGAGTGTTTGCGAGTTCCACAGTGCCCTCTGCTGGACAAACTTTGCAGCATCAACATTCGCAACATGGTTGTAGAGTGTTTCTCCCATCTCTGTTTTACTTTTACTGATAGCAATATAACTAATAATGGCTGATAAAATACCAGCATATCACCATAATATCAATAAATCAGTCAGCCTGTAGTTGCGAGCACCGCTTTTGTGCTGTCCCAGTGTTAGCATTAAAAACCCTGTGATGTAATTGCCTCATTGTTTTATCTGTTAGCTCAGCAGGAAAATAAATCAACCACTGAGTGAGAAATCAGGAGTTCAATTTGTCCTCAGTGTGTCAAAATGTTGACAAGGAAAGAAAGAATGGAGATAGCTTATTAGCCAATTATTAATAACTGCATCAACACAAGAAGAAACCTGCCAGTCATGCATTGCTTTATAGATTTTACAAGCTGTAGTTGCCTAGGTAACATAAGGTATTTATTACCAGGATATATGTCAACCAACAGTATCCTGTAGCTCAACAGCTTGCTATGACAAGCTAGCAGTGGGCAACTTCTGACAGCTAAGCCAGGAGGATCTGTGTTTACAAGGGGCCATTAGTTCGAGCCTCTCGCCTCAGGTACAACCACATGTCCTTCTGCACAGCACGGTTGTAGTTCGAGAGAAACAAAATAGTTCCTACACGAAACTGCTCACAGCAAGGTAATACGATTTTTCTGTTCTTTTTTTTTTTCTTTCCATCAATGGTGTGTGTTAGGGGACGTAACACAGTGTCATGGATGGGGCATTTAGTTCCACTGTACGATATTTCCAAAACCGGCCAACTCATGCTTAAACAGTCTAGATTCATAAACAGCACTACCGATGGAAACACATATTTGATTTGGGGGTGAACTGTTTCTTTAAAGGGTTAGGCAAATCCACCAGGTCACCCTGCTGTGCAACCACCACCTTATACAGTATTAAATTTGAAAAAAATTTGCAGAATTTGTAACATTTTGTCATCTGACATCACTAATATATCCAGTCCAAACAAGTATATACACAAAAACACGCATTCATATTTAAAAACATGGATATTTCCAGTATAGTGCATATTCGTAATTGTAAATAATTGTAAATAAGGTCATATTTATTTATTTTCAATAATAGCAAAGGCCAAATCTGTACAGCAAACCTCAGCCTCGGGTCTTGATGTCCAGAGTTGCCTTCCCCTTGCTCCACTCATGTACAACATCTGTGCGTGACTTCACACACACATTGCACTAGCATGGCACATGCTGGTGGTGCGTGGTGTAATGACCGAACTCACGCACATACATAATTTTACATGAGACACACTCACAAGCGCAGACACACACACACACTTGTCTTCAGGCAGGCTGGGGTCAGGGCGGCGGTTGCGGGAGGAGTTAAGAGAACAGCTGCGTGCTGCCACAGCCGCAGCTCTGCATTTACCTGCATGGGCTTATTTCCCCAAGGCTTTGATGCCAATCGCAGCTTCTTCATCCATTGCATTTAGAACGGTGATCTGAAAGAGCAGAAGTTCTTATGTAAAGTGCGATCATTTAAATTCGCAACGAGGCAGCCATGGAAGCTGTCCGGTATCAGGCGCGGGAGAAAAAGGCAACAGTGCTCACCAGGATCTCCTCTCCGGCTTCATGCTTGCTCTCTATCTCCTTTCCCAGGTCTCCCTCTGGGATCTTCAGGTCCTCTCTCACCTCTCCACTGTCCTGGAGCAGGGACAGGTAGCCATCCTGGATCCCGATCAGCTGATAGAGGACAACAACAAAAAAAACAGTGAAAAAAAGAGACAGAAGACTCTAAATGAATTAGGATCTTTAATCACAGCGAGACTTTATCATCTTCATCTTTCTGTTCCTTAATTAATTAACTGTAGTTTTGTTGTTAGTTTGTAAGCTTGAGTGTACTGCTGCACACAACATGGTTTAATCCAGCATATCTGATCAACGGCGGCAGCACTCGATACTCTCTCTGCTCTCTGCACAAATATGATGTAACCTAGTTTCCATCGGTACGCGATGGGTTTGAGGTAAAAAAAAAAAAGAAGGTTTAAGTCTACATTTGAGGAATCATTAGAACATGACAAATGTTTATTTTTCTTTTACATTATCTATAATTTTCCTCTTCCTTGACTCTATAGAGAAACACCTGACTGATATATGCTCTCCTGTATTCATCTTCACCTGGTGCTGAGCATGGCTGCTGGATACTGAATATCTAAAATTACAACTCAAATGTCTTTTTGACCACCGATAAAATAACACAGAACAAATAAATGAACTAAACAAACCACAGCTAGTCAGGGTGCGAGTAAAAGCTGATTGACTGCCCATCCTGAGCACTGGGAGAGACTGAGCCGAAACTGTAAAGCTGCTGCTGCAGAACCACAACAACATCCTGAAAGATGCTAAATAGCTCCATAGTGCATACAAGACATTAGTCAGTGCATTGTGCAAGAAAGTTTTCACAGGACTATGTAGCCCAGCGGCGCAATCGTCACTGCACTCTTACTACTTCCATAAGGAATTAAGAAGGTAACAAGCATCAGATGCTGATAATGAAATGCACTTGATTAACTGATCGTCAGCAAGTTTGAGAGCTTCTATAAAAGCAGACGTTTTCACAATTTGCAGATTTAGAGCATTTAGGTGTGTGGTAACACAAAACCACAGCCGTCTCAGGAGTGCACATCCTGGGAAATTTAGCCAATAGTCAGCACTAAAGTCAAACGTGAGGACATCCGTCTGACAGCTACAGCTAACCTGGGTCATACAGCACAACAACGATCCTCAGCATTTAAATCTACAACAGAATGAGTGAAAAAGAAAATAACTTAGGTCAAAGTTCACATCAAAACTTGACTGAAATACTGGAGGCTCACAAATCTGAAAGAACTGAAGGAATGTTTTATAGAAGAGAAAATTCCTCTGCAGTGATGTGAAAGACTAATAAAATCGTACAGACGAGCTGTTTCTACAAGCTATTGAATCACAGGGTGCACTTCAGGGAGTACTGGGAAAACTTCCTGTGTTGCAGGTGGATACCCAGATTAAACACGGCCAAAGTTTAAGTAAGGAGGTCAATATAAGGACAAGTAATCCATGTGAGCCACTGGATCACATGCTTTTCAAACCTTCTGTTTGCGAGTCACAGCCAATCAGAAAAGAAGATTTTTTAAATGAGAGAGGCACTAAAACGACACCGTAGGAGGGTATAAGATGAAAAGGGATTAATGTAAACTCTCAGGAATGCAAAGCTACTACAGCAGAATCCAAGAATTAAAATGTTTTTGTGGAAATGAGCTTAACGGGTTTTAATTTTTGGAGGATTTCAAAGTCACCTATTCTAAACTGGGTCTTTCCCCCAGTCCACACTTTGGCTTGTCACAGCAGGTAAAGCAAAAGTGTTACTGTTAACATTATTGATGGCCTGGTTCTATTTTTAGACACCGGGAGGTCACGACTGTATCAGTGAAACCCTGAAACTGAAACAACTACAGCAAATTCTGCCTCTTCTCTCTTCGATACATCCATGCGGCGCCTTCTTGCTTTCAAATGCGCGGCTGCGTAACAAAGCCGCAGGGTTCTGTTTTCCTTCCGTGCGCTCATGAAAGATTAACAGGATATTAAAAGACGTCATTAACGGCAGCATCTCCTCTTTCCTTCTCCGCGTCCACGTCTTGCAAATCTTCCCTCCTCCTTTTCTCGGGAAGCAATTGCTACCTAACTGCCGACTGTCCTCGAGCAGCCGGAAAAATTCTATCAGAAAATCTTGTGCTTATTAAACAGCGACACGCATATTTGTGGTTATTGCTGTGCTGTCAAAGGCGGGGACGTTGATTTTCTGGTGATGACAAATAACGCATTCCTAATGATCAAATCAAAGCTTTCACAGAGGCGAGGAGAAGGAAAGGCTCGATTTCTAATGTCACACGAACGTTAACTCAGCGTGACAGAGACGTCTTATCAAAGACGTCGCTTTGAGCGACTTCATTGTGGGAGCTGCAGAATTACTCCTACCAGCATGGGAGCCGCAGCATCTGTGTCTCACCTGGTAATCCATTCTCTTGATGTTGGGGACGTCCATGTTGTGAGTGGAGGGACAAATATCTTCATACTTCTTACCAGAGAATATGTCGATGCCAACCAAGTGCACCTGCGCACAAAAACACACACAGGATGAACAATCTCCTTTCTAATGGGCGTGCAAAGAGAGCACTTCAGCTACCTGCTATCCTCTAAAAGGCATGATTTGCTAGAAATAATATTTCCAAGTTTAGTACATGTAATTTTCCAAGTACTTGAAGAGTTGAAAGCTACAACCCTGATGAGGCACAATGTTTTTGAACAGGCTGAAAGCGTCAGTTCATATGCATTAATATTAGTGACCGTGACCGCGCAGTGCTAATTCACCGACTCTCGTCGCTAATTCTCCCTCAGCTGAAGCTCCAATGAAACTTCTTTCAGAACTGCGTTTATACTGTGTCCAGATTGGAGAAGACCTTTTTTTATTACAGTCATTATTCTTATTTTGCGGATAGATGTGTCCCGGCATGAAGATCCCCTGTGTAATTCTGTACATCAGGAATTTACCGACCTTGGCGTGGCCGTGCTTGCCAGTCTTGGAGGTGGACATCTCAACAATCTTGCAGGGTCTGCCTTTCAGGACAACAAAGCCGTTTTTGCGCAGGGCAGAACACTGCATGGGGTAGGTGGAGGATGCCCCAGCATCACCAGTCTGGAAATCCAGCTCTGCATCTGCCATGCCTGCTGCAGAGGCCAAAGAAAGGAGAGTAAGGAGGTGTTTGTACTTAGCATTTCAGCTAAAACTGAATCTAGTTTTAATCTTTACCAGCTTAACCGGTCCTACCAACACTAACAGCTAGAAGCGGGCGGACTGGTCCAAGTATCGGTGCTGGTATCGGTGTCAGATCGATACAAGGATGACAGGATCAATAGTTTGTTTCTGTCTGTAGTGTTTGTGTGAATTGTGGTTTTTTTTTGTTTGTGTGTTTGTTTTTTGGAGTGTGTGTGGTGGGGTATACTTCAAACATGATTATGAATAATGCCTGAATCTTTTTGTGCTGACTGTCATGTCTATTTTATTTGAGCCTATAGCGCATTTAAACAACGGAAGTTGACCCAAAGTGCAAAATGCGTACCCGAATAAAGAAATACTGATCATTTACGCACAATTTCTTACGTTTAACTCACGAATCCGAACATTTTAACTTTGGGAAATCTTTTTGTGCGTACAAATGTCTAAAACTACTCCTCTCGCATTTGAAATCCGTAAGTAAATCAAAGAGGCGTCTCCGTAGGGTGACTTATTAAACCCGCTTGTTGTGAAGCAAAATAAAAAATGTTTCGGTAAGTCACACCCCGGGTGGTAAAAGTCTGTGTGCTCACTCCGCAGTGTACTGCGGCCTAGAGCTCACAGGACGTGCCACGGCCCGTCGGCTGCAACGTCGCTGTACCCCCCGTATTCATGCGCACTGGCGGCTGCACTCTGGCCGAGGCCCTCCAGATGAAGGCGGACAGCCCGCATTTTATGACCCTTAAACCCTCCGCACCATTAAGGAAAGCTTCTGCATCACAGTGGCGCCGGGAGCCCACACGCCCACAGACGTGGAGATTTGACTGAATGTTGTGCCTGTACCTCACAGTAATGACTAAGCTAATACCATGGCTACAGCAGCAGTCCGAGGAGATGATGCCTGCGAGTTTTTCGCAAAGTTTGTGCGCTGACTGTGAGAGTTCACAGAGGCGGTGGCAGAGTCTGCTCTCATTGACAATTTCAGCAGTGCCTTTTTTTAGGATTTGAAGAGCAAAATAAATTATAATGATAATGGCGAAACGGCTATGTTTCGCTCTCCCCCCCTCCAAACAAGAAACAGGGAGGAAAGCGTCAGTGTAACCAGACTGTAGCAGGATGTGATGGGTTAGCGGAGGGTGTGCTGGAGCTCTGGGTAATTAGGCTGCTGCTGGCAGCCTGAGGTTGGGGTTAAAGGGACTATAACAGGGCTTCGGACGGACATGTGCACAGGATAACTGAACTGCTCAGGCGCAAACACGCCCCGTCTATAGGATGTTTTGATTAGGAACTCACCCTAGTGATAATGGGTCTCCTCTCCTGTGTCACTTGTCAGCCTTTCTCCCCTTATTCCTCCTCCTCCTCCTCTTTTGCCTCTCAGTGTCCGTGCTAACCGGTCGTCTGGCCCGGAGCCTGTTTCCTCCTTGGTGGCTCGTTTGCGATGTCCCCAAATGTCTCTCTTTTTTTCCTCCAAACAAACAAACAAACAAAAAGCTATTCGCTACCTCCTTTATTCCGCTTTCATTCCGGGTCTTTTAGCACACCTGTCCTGTCCCAGAGAGCAGTTTACCTCGTAAAGAGGTACACCGCCGCTAAACTCAGCCGCCTGGCCCAAAAGAATCAGAGCCCTAAACCCCGCTATGTATGTGCTGGCTGTACCCTGCACTCCACCTTCTCCGTCTCTTCCCTCATCCAGCTCCCCACCACTGTCAGGGCATGGGGAAAAAAGAAGTCTAAACTGCCCGCTTCCCTTTGGAACTATCAAAATAAAATCCCCATCCATGTTATTGCGTCTTTATTGCGCAGTTGTAACCGCTTTTCCAGGGTTTTAAAAATAAAATACAGCCTGAAGGTTTTTTTTTATGTGATTCTAATGTTTGCAGATGGAGAGAGGGCAAAGGGAGGGCTCGTTATCCAGTAACGTTAGCTAGCACTGGTTAATTAGTTACATGCAGTTAGAATAGAGTGTATACTGCAGTGTAGCTACAGTGTAGCACATTCAATGCAATGTCTACAGTATTTATGGCAATACAATGACATTTCACATCACTGCATGAGCAAGCCTTCTTGATAGGAAAAATATATAATAATAATAATAATAATAATAATAACAATAATAATAATAATAATAATAATAATAATAATAATAATAATAATAATAATAATAAATAAGACAGGGTACACTTTAAAACTAGATCTGTTAGAGATCTACTGTGGGCTCACTGTAAATGTACTGTCTGATGTGCAGAAGTCTAAAGCCACCCCTCATTTCTTTATATTTTGCTTCCAGTGAGCCACACTCTTTGAACACACCTTAAAAGTGGTCTTGAGCAAAAGTTCTCCCGACTCTCTGAAGGTCTTTTCTCTTTGGACATTGGATGCTTTTTCATTCATTTTCAGAGGAGTGCTTTTGTTCTTGTTGTTAACCCACTTCACACTGACCTAATCATTCAGGCATAAAAAGTCACCCAACAGACAACTTAGCAAAGATTGTATCTTTAGGGACTTTGTTACAAGCAGCCTGTAGCAAAAACAGAATTTATTTTTAGCTCCACAAAATCGATGTGTTCTTAAAAAATGGAGGAAAATGAACAAGTGGAGGACAAAAGAAGAAATGGGCTGGAAAAAAACCGTCTCCCACAAGTGACAGTACTTATATGTGCTGTATTACCCTGTATATTTGTATGCGTTTCAATAAATCACTCCAACTATTCCCCATTTGTCTAGCCAAAATACAAAGAAATGAGGGGTTGCACAAGACGTCTAAGCAGCACTGTGTATACTGCTACAGATACACAATCACACAGAATAACATGACACTGATTTTCATAGAGTGTGAATTGACCAGATTTTGAACCTTTTTTTTTTTTTAAATTTTCTGCTTCTCAATAAAACACGAAAGCTGTCTGTGCTCCAGTACTACAATACTACAATTCAATACTACAAATAACATAACTGCTCGTTAAAACGCAAAACCACGTCTCCTTTCATTATTACAATAATATGCTTTTATACTAAAGGGGAAGTTTTGACTTTTCCGGTCTTTCTCTGGCTAATTTATAGCGGCTTGATGCTACTTTTATACCAATGTCCACGAAACCTCGACAATTGGATGTATTCTGCGCATGCGTGGCTTTTCTAGCGCAGCGTGCATTCAGTCCTGCTCTTATTTACCTTGCCCGGTGGGGTGTAGTTCGTAAACGCTACGACCAATGTGTGTACCAAGAATTTTACAGCAGTTTTCAGAGTTCCATTTTTTTTTCCAATAGCAGAAATTATTCCTTAAAACTACCATCTGTTAAATTCCTGTTCCAGAGCTACAGTGCGTTCAGTAGAGCCCACCAGATACACTGTCCAGAAAGTGCTGGCCATCCTGCCAGTGTGCCTCTCTGCATCCTGCAATTCCCTCTGTTACTAATTATTACTCTTCTCATTAGCGTCTTTTCTCTGTCCAGAGACCCATGGCATCTGCGTATCCAGCGAACTATCTCGTTGAACTTGGCAGTTCTTGGAGCTGCTGGGTTAAATTTAGTGCTGTGAAATTAGAGTCCTATGACCTATGAGGGCTGCAGTTAAAGGTATACTGCAGCTTAACCCCCAAATTAAAAGGCTCTTATTGTTGCCCCTTTTTAACTTCATGGAAAGTCACAGCAACCTACACATCAAGGCAACAGTCCTCAAACGGGGAAAATACATGTATGGGTAAAAAAATGACTATTGAACCCCTGAAGAGAGCTCATCCACCAATCAATTACAATTTTAAAGTTGATCCTTGGCCAGGTTTTATTTGGTAGAGGTGGGTGGATTGATCCAAATATTGAGAGCATCGATACCAATGCTGATGTTGGTGCTTGAGCAATACTGGCACGATATGATCAATAGTTTGTTTCTCTAATCTAAGTTCAGTATGTAGCCCACAGAACATTGCTCTGTGAAAAATCCCTGAACCTTTTTATGTTCACTGTCACATCTATTTTATTTATAGCACACTTAAACAACAGAAGCTGACCCAAGGCGCACATTTACATTCCAGGTCTCCAGGTCCAGGAATATTATATTGTCTGGTGCACAGACTATCTATGTTGGCTTATTTTTTTTAAACATGGATACATAACTGGACAAACATTTATACCAGGTCATGTAATACACAGGCATTTAAATGAATGAAAAACACTTAAGACTCTTTATTGTCATTGTGCAAGCATAACAATATTACACGTATACTGCCTCACATAGCGCGCAAATTTAAATAACAGATAAATATACTAACCAAAAATGGTACAAAAGAAGTGTATATATAAGGAGTGCATACATATATATGCATTTATCAAGATCTGCTCCTTTTTCATAATAAAAAGTGAAACCTGAATGAATACTTTCAGCCTGGTTTACTGTCGCCTTCATTGACAAAAATGAAGACAAGGCTTCGTTAAAACACAGAGAGACAGCGCTGAGTGGAACATTACCTATAGTCATGCAATTTGTTTTTAAACAGATGACTGGAGTTATGATGTACTTTTTAAAAAAATGCTGTGATAATTTACAACAGTCCCTGGCTTGCCGAAGATAAGGATTCATCGCAGGTCAGGATTAAACATTTAAACTGTTTAGGTTGGCTCACCTTCATGTAAAATGTTTATTTCTGTTAAACTAATGTAAAAACCATCTGTAACCTATTTTTCTAGCTCACTACTAGAAAACTTAACGCCTGTAACTCCAACAAACACAACATAGTTGAATGGTACCAGGCTTCTACAGACAGTGGATGTCTATGTCTTGATTTGAATATCTTGAAAAAAAGTCTTTTCGACTTTATGACAGAAAGAAATTTCAAACCGCTGAGATACATAATAGAGACCCATGGACAACCCCCAGAGAAAATGTTAAACTGACTGCCCAGTTTTTCTGCAGAGCGTTAAATTCCTGCAACAACTACCACTCTAGGTAAACTCAAGGTACCTGCTACTTCACCACTGCTCTGGTTAATCCTGTATACCAGTCTTTACACTTATAAGCATATTACTTATTTTCTAACCTTTGATTTTTAACGTATTGTAAAACATAAATTTTGTGCTGCCCATTGGTCCAGTGTGCTAACAAGTTTCTCTATCTTTTCAGACGGCTAAATAATATTTCCAAGAGTTTGGGATTCAGTTCTTGGACAAAAGAAGAATAAATTTGAGTTCTCTGGATGACCTTTTACGTGTAACTATTTTTGACCATTGAGTGGGCAAAAAAATAAGAACTTATTTCTGTGGCGAACATAACACATGCAAATAAAAAAGTATCTAGAAGTGCTGATGGATATAAATAATCAGGGGTATAGTGAAATAAAGGACATTTTGATCAATTAAAATTGCACTCTTCATCCATCCAAATAGCATCCATCTATAACGTACCAACAAGCTGATTCTGCTACTGACTTTTGCCTTAAGCTTCTTGTACCCCAGATACTGTGACTCTGCTACCGTGGTCATTTGGTGTCTGATCCAAGCATGCCACATTTGACTGGTCTACATAGCATCCGTGCCATGTGGCAGAAAACTTAGTGTCGTGCCCCCCCCCCCAGTCTGAGCTTTTATTTTTTTTTATTTTTAATCAATTAATTAATGACATTTAAAAAATATATATTTTGAGAAATTTGTTGTTCAGGAGCAGAAAAAAATATCAGAAACTTCTCATTGCTGTATTTACATATGGGGAAAAATGCTCCCAGATCACTCAGAGTTCTTTTGAAGACCTGAAACAGTTTAACAGCAGGTAAAAATGCTAATGTGTATCAGACTGTATGTGTCTAACTTCTACAGTTTCACTGTTGCTGTTATATTGCTGGCAGCTATTGGCTGTCTACATGTTGTATATGCATATTGGGATTTTCACTCACCGATATAAACAGCATTGTATCACAAAGAGACGTTTACCCACTAGCAGCTAAGTTCTGCAGTTATTTATGTTCTGTGAAAAAGACACTACAAGGCTGTGTTTTTAAGCTATAACATATAGATCGATAGAGATGAATGGCCTCTCAAAAACAGACTCCAGTCATTCTATTTTTATATAAATAGAACCTGGCGATTGTCGATTCTATTTTTCTAGTAATATATATATATATATATATATATATATATATATATATACATATATATATATATATATATATATATATATATATATATATCATCATTTCATTCATATATATATATATATATATATATATATATATATATATATATATATATATATATATATATATATATATGAATGAAATGAAATGAAAACAAATCAGCTTCATTTCACTCATGTCTGTCCTCCACCTGACAATTTTCCGTCCCAATTGCCGCCCTCGCTTGACCAATCAGATTCGAGCTCGCGCTTTCGTGGAAACCAATGAGGGCGCGGCTTCCGTCCGGCAGTCCGAGGGGATGCCGGGATAAAAACTTAGCAGTGGCGCTTGGGAAAGTTTCGGGAAGAGTAGGAGGGAGGGGACTCGGGAGTGGAAGTGTAGTAACCCGACAGCGAGCATGACCGACGCCGAGGCGCAGAGCGCTCCACCATCGGCACCGGTGGAAGACAAACCACAGCCGGAGAGGAAAGTTATAGGTGGGTGTAGAAGTACTCTATCCGCCAAGATTTCTTGGTAAATATCCAGAAAACGTTTAAAGTTAGCGCCTTCTGACCGAGCCTGGGTGTGAAAAACAGAATGTGTGTGTTTTTATTTATATATATATATATATATATATATATATATATATATATATATATATATATATATATATATATATATATTTTTTTTTTTTTTTTTTACCCTTCCTTCTGTGATATTTCTTGAAGTGTGTGATCCAAGCTGGTTGAATTTGTGTTAATTACAGCAGCCTGGGGTGCCACTGCTGTCTCCGGTGTGGTACTTTTTAGGCAACACGTGTTTGAGGCTGAGTTTTTCAGGTTTTTCTGGGGACTATATTCCCAAAAAAAAAAAAAAAGCTTAAACTCGCGCTGTTGAAAACGAAGTTATTTGACTGTCACACATATTGGCTTGTAAAGCTCACGCCTATTAATAAAAGGCCTCGAGGACACAGGTGCTTTTTAAAAAAAAAAAAAAGTTTTCCCCACATGTCAGTCCAGTGGCTGCCTCTGGTTTAATCGCAGGTGTTTGTGTAGGTATGGAGCTGATTCAGACTGTATAGAAGTCCATGTTAACCGAACACTTTGAACGCATGACCCAATTGTTCTTCTTTATCAGCTGTCGTTCACGCGCTTGGTAAGCGAAACACGCGCACGCGCCCTCCCAGCTGCAAATCATTGCAGAAGGAAATTTGGCCAAATTGAACTAGTTTAGACTGCCGTAAAACACACAAACGAGCCGGCTTTGAGCTTGTCTCTGTGAGGAAGAATACATCGTTCAGGTGTCCGTGTGACTCGTCTTGAACTCCTTAATTGTCGGAAGTGTTCCCATGTCGCCTCGTGACCTAGTGCAGGCCTGGTTTCAAAGTCTTGCGGTTAATGATTGATCCATAGAGCTCTCACTTGCGAGCAGGTCACCGCTGATGTAATCAAGATAACGGTGTGAGCTCTGAATGACTACTTGCTCTATTACACTTCCTTATTCTTTTGATGTGCTCTTGTTGTAGCCACTTTGGTCCAAGGCACAGTGAAATGGTTCAATGTGCGTAATGGGTATGGATTCATTAACAGGTAAGGTGTTTCGAATTCTCCCTTATTTCTTTTTAGTATTCCTCACTTTTTTCAGTCTATTGTTTGCTAATGAAGTTTCATTTCTTGCAGGAATGACACCAAAGAAGATGTATTTGTTCATCAGGTAAGGTCTTTCTTTTTTCTTCATGGGAGTTAATTGTACCCACATTTTTAATGCTAGCCATGTCTCCTCAGACAGCAATCACGAAGAACAATCCCAGGAAATTTCTCCGCAGCGTTGGAGATGGGGAAATTGTAGAGTTTGACGTGATTGAAGCAGCTAAGGTATGGCAAGGACAAAATGTGACATTCTCGGCTGTTTAAAAAGGTATAAAAAAAAAAACTGCTCTTGGAGAAAGCATTTCAGGCATGTCTCTGTTCCAAAGGGCTCCGAAGCAGCTAATGTTACCGGTCCAGGTGGTGTTCCGGTAAAAGGAAGCCGCTATGCGCCCAACAAACGGCGATTCCGTCGACGGTTCTTTCCCCGAAGCCCTCGGCCCGGCGACCAGAACAAGCCAGCCGATGGGCAAGGTCCTGATACTGACCGATCGGGAGAGAGTGAGGGAGCGAGGCCTCAGCAACGCCGCCGTAGGCCGCGCAGGCCACGGCCGGAGACACAAGATGTAAGCTAAAGCGGAAAGACGGGTGTGAGGGAGACTACAACCTTTAGGATGATGCTGGACATTGAGATGGATTGTAGTTGAACGCTTATGTTGTTAATGGTCTTTTGTCTGTTTTTTTCCAATTTAGGGTGAAGTTGGTGAGCAGAAGGATGGAGACGAAGAGGGTGGTCAGACACAGAGTGATCAGACCCAGAGTGATCAGACCCAGCGGCCGCCACGACGCAGATTCTGGCGCCCATACCGCAGGTAACTTAACGGTCCTGCTTAGACATCCTGTTTGAAGGACTTCTTGATTCTTGAGGCAATTTAATGTGCTTTCCTCGGATTCAGGCCATTCCGTCCTCGCCCACCTCCCAATCAGGCTGTAGAAGACCAGCAGGCGGCTGCACCAGCAGAGAGCCTGGAGAAGAGTGAGCTAAAGCAGCAGCAGCAGCAGCCACAGCACGAGGTGGCGACGGCGGCGGCACCTGACAGCCCTCAGACCAATGGAGAAGCAGGGGAGGGCCAAGGCCAGAAACAACGCCGCCAGTTCAGACGACGCAGGCAAAGGAATTCAGAGTCCTCTGTCTCCAAAGTAAGATATTTTTGATCTTCAGCTATATCAAGATCACTCAGTGAGGAAACTATGCACAGATGAGCTGTTAGTGATGTTTGGGGAGGAAAAGATCACTACCCACATGAGCTTATTTTTCACTGCCAAGCTGTCCTGGTCACAGAAAACGATTATCAGAAGATATTAAGGCTCTAATGCAAGCAGTAAAATGCTGAACACTTATCGTCACCATGCCCGGCGGATGGGCTGGCGGGCGAAACGCACCTAAGTTTGAATACAAGAACGAGGTGATGTAATAATAGTAATAATAATAATGGATTTCATATATATAGTGCTTTTTGGGGCCCTCGAAGCGCTTTACAAAACACTGGTGGAGGCAAACTACAGTTGTAGCCATAGCTGCCCTGGGGTAGACTGACAGAGGATACCATGGGTGTGTCTACAAAAGTCTTGTACAAGTTCAAATCTCAGAGGTCACACTTTCTCTAAATCACCTAGGATTTTCAAATTTATAACTTGGTTGCATCTGATAGGGTGCTGGGGGGAGCACTGAGAGCTGCCATCATTTTTAAATATACTTGTACTGTAAATGTTTTTGTATATTTTACAGTCAATGTGGTGTTCTCATTGGCTTTAATCAGGATTTGAGTGGAAAAACTACAGTTCGCCTCATCTGAAAATATGCCTGATTGACAATGAAAACCCTTAAGTCCCTGTAATATTTATACTGTCTAGATGGTAGACAGGAGTCTAACTATTAGATGAATTTCTATGGTTTTGTGCCTGTATGATGGTTTAGCTGGATCTTCTGAAGTTCTAAAGCTTTGGTATTTTACTAATATTTTCACATCTTTTCCATGTATTGAAGAATGATACAGAGAAGTCTGCATCAGAGCCTAGTACCCCACCACAGACCTCAAAGCCATCTGATACAAAACCCACATCAAAGTCGCCAAAGACCTCTCCTAAAATCTCCCCCAAAACGGTAAAATCGCCTGAGGTAAGACATTAAAGTTGCTCTTTGCTTTCCCAGCTGGTTCATTTTTCATTGGTAGGTGTTTTGTTGACAAATCTCAGCTGTGTTCTTCACTTCAGCAGGCAGCTCCAACAACTGTCCCAGCACCAGCAGAGTGATGACCACGAGGATGGTCACACGACCCTTGGCAAGAGGTGGGACCCCACACTAAAGTGGCGCAACCTTGGATTAGACAGGGTGGGAGACGTGAGGGTGTAGGGTTGCACTTGTGCTGCATGTGCAACATTAGCAGTCTGTCACAGAGGGCCTGATGATGGACATTAACTCTTTAGTCAAGTAAATGGATTTAAGGCGGAATGATGGCATTGAAAGGAGTCTTTGAGAACGCTGCCTGTGTTTGGAGTCAGACTTTTGTTTAACACAGGGAAGATTTTTGGCTCAAATTCTGGGAAATTGGATTTTCTTTCAATATAATCCTTGGCTCGGGATTAAAAGTGCCCTTTTTATTTTTTTATTTTTAAATTAAAGGTCTTCTTTTTTTTTTTTTTTTTTTTTGGGGTCTTTCTTTCAATCCATCTCTCCTGCGCTTTCTTTTGTTTCTCATAGGTCCTAGGGTTGGAGGACTGGACCTATTTCAGACCACATGCACTGCTCTCCCCTCCCTGCACTCCCCCAATCCTCCATCCTACCACTTCTCACAGTCATCCTTCAGGCCCCTTCCCCACCCCCTCATCTTGTCTTGTCCTGTCCACACTGACATCTGGAGAGGGTGGGAAGGGAGCGCAGGTTAAGGGGATACAGGTAGTTGGTGGGTGCACATTTAGAAATTGAAAGTACAGCTTTTAAAAAGGGGGAGAGAGGAAAAAATGGGAATGTTATTCCACCCCCTTAGAAATATTTCCTTTAATAGAGCAGATGGGGCCCATCATGTAGTTTAATTTGGCTTCTGATTAATTTGGTTAAAGAGGGGAAAGCTAAGCAGGTCTGCGATTGGTGATGCATAATGGGAGTCTGTTTAGTTCTGTTAACACCTCAAATCAATTCTTGAAACGTACTACTCCCTTAATCTTCTTGGTTGAGGTTGGATTAGAAAGAAGCTTAATTTCCTTTTTATTTTACTTGTGTGTGCTTTTCTTTGGAGGGGATTATGTGCAATGTTAATACTTAAAATGCTAATTAATAAATCATGTTTGCAAATCAAGATTCATTCCCTTCTGACTGGAGTGCAGATTCACTGATGCCTTTGTACCTTTTTTTTTTTTTTTTTTTTTTTTTTTTTTTTTTTTTTTTTTTTTTTTGGCCAAAGAAATTGGATTACTTTTGTAGTGAAGAAATTGAAGGTGTAGAAATGAGGGTTCTTCAGGTGGTTTCATTAACAATATTTGCAGTACTTTCACTCTGGTTACATAACCACTGCATCAACATTCACACTATACAGATTACAGATCTCTGACACATTAAAGAATAGACTGCAAACGGCACACGTGACGGATGCAAAGAAAACACAACAAAAACTTGGCGATTGTGTGGCACAAACCTTGAAAGTCGGTGCTTGTACTTGGAAATTTCTCGAGTCTGCCTACAAAGCCGAACACCAGCTGGAGTGCGTAAAGAATTTAAAACCTAGACCCTCAAACACACTATGTACACATGAAATACAAAAGGCTTGATCAGAAGTAGCATTTCTGTGGTGCAGTGAGTTTCCTATTAGAGGAGTACTTTCACACTTAAGTTGAGAACACATGTGAAAACTCCAAAATATCAGCATTTTGGTACTGATGCAGAAAACGCTTTTGGTAACCTAACAACCAGAGGAGTATGAAGGCTCATGTTCAAATTTGAGGCAAAATTTTGTTTCTTTACTGAAACTCATTTCCCCAGAGCACTACCTATACTGAGCAAATCACAACCATGCATCCAACAACGATAGTTTGTTACGACAGTTTACACTTTCAGGTCACACCGTACTGCGTCACACTATAATCAGATTGGTTGCAGTCCAGTCCTGTCAACATGAACTTAGAATTACCTTTGCTGTAATTTGTGCAAATGAAATCATGTGGACAGAAGCTGGCAGGGGCAGACCATTAACTGTCCAGACTATATGAATGTGACACTCGTGTCCTGGGATGACCCCTCCATCGGCTAATATCTGGAGGAGTTCAGAGCAATGTCTGTGAAATCAACTCCAGAGGCATTTTGGTCCGCTTGATAATGCCCCTTGAGAAGTTTCAGACTGGTATTTTTACATTGATGCCAGGTTACACTTTGGATACATGAACATAGCACATAAAATCAGTTTCTAAAAGTATAACATGATTAAATGCATCTGTTACCTGTTCTTAAAGAACAAAAACACTACCTACCCATCATACTACCTTTTCTACATCTGCTTTGAGTAAATAACGGCTATAAATACCGGGTGTTACAGACACACTTCATTTGGCGCCAAAAAAGATTCAAAACCCACAGTATGTCGACGTGATTCCTGTCATTGGAGATCAAAAAATCAATTCATATGTTAATCTCTTAAATGTGTGTTCCCATCTTTGGTAAAAACAGGCATGCTCCATCACACTCCTGGCTGCTGATCCTATTGTTTCTATGCCTAAAAACTTTGAAAACTGTAGATATCTGTTTATAAAGTGCAGGAATCCCCAAGTCTCTCCACACCCATCTGTCAATACTGCAACTGATTGCCATCACCATGGAATAAAGTCTTATTGCACTGGCAGTCAATGCCAGACAGGCTGTTCTTATTAGCATCTTCTTCCCTTGAAACTACAGCAGTCGACCTTTACTCCACTGGTTCGTAGCCTTTCAAGTGAAGCCAGAATTCATAACTATTAACCCTGTACTGCAGTGCTACCACCAAAGGACAATTCCATAACACCCAAATTGTCACACACTTTTAACACTGCTTTTTCACCACAATCTATGTGGAAAAAAAATAAAGATCTCAATATACATATTAGCAAATAAAAGTTTGGTGTCATGCCCCTTTACCCAACTTTTCTCAAGCTGAGCTCAGTTCCATTTTTCTCAGTTCCATGGGGCATCTTCAGTTCATGGTATCCTCCCCCAAGTAGTCCATCTCAGTGATGGGTTTGTCTATGTCCATACCCATGCCTATGCTCATATCCATATCCATCATCCCTCCAGCTGAATGCTGGTGAAAATTGGCTGCAATCTGGTCAAAGGTCTTGCCCCGTGTCTCTGGTACCCGGAAAAATGTGAAGATGAGGAAGAACAGAAGAAGAGCTGCGAAGATCAGGAAGACATATGGCCCACAGAGGTCCTGCAGAAGGACGGGAAGAAGGTCGGATTATAAAGAGTTGAACTTGATGCCACGTGCCTCTATTAACCGGTCAAGTAGCGGTTTTCATGTTTTCATCTGTCTGTCCAGACTTAACTTTTCAAATGTGAATAAAAAATTTGATTTTGTAAGGTTGGTAACCTTTAAAGACCAAAATCTAATCAGTTTATCTAAGAGGATAAAAGATTGTCGAGCCAAAAAAGAATAACAAAACTGAAGTGGGTGAAAAATGGAAAAGCATTTGTGGACATACACAACATCCATTGTGGATACTCACAGCGACATACTGGAAGCACATGCCAATAATAAAGTTGGCAGTCCAGTTGGAAAAGCCTGCAACAGCCATGGCAGCTGGCCTTGGACCTTGAGAGAACAGCTCAGCTACAAAGAACCAGGGGATGGGACCTGGGCCAACCTCAAAGAAGGCCACAAAACCAAAGATAGAAAGCATGCTGATGTAGCTCATCCATGGAACACTGTCCTATAGAGCAGAAGAAAAGTGGGTTCAGATGTTTGTGGAGACTAGAAATCATATATAAAATACCGAAGTCTGGAATACCATAGTCTGGATTTTATTTATTTTCCTTTTTTTTGGATCGGGGCTTACTTACAAGTAAAGCAAGAGCCACGGTCATGATGACGGCACAGATGCACATTCCACCAAGTCCTAGCATGTGGAGCGTCCGTCGACCCGTCCTCTCTACCAGGAAAAGCTGTTAATATGAAGGTAAAGGGGGGATGGGGGGTTAACCTCAGCTGACATTTGGAGCTAAAGCATTTGATTTGGTCAGATTCTTTCTCAAATATGTATAACGTCAGGTCACTATAATGCTAAAACCACATTTACCATATACCTAACTGCAGTTCAGGACTTCTAAAACAGTGTTAACCATAGTTTAGCAGTGATTTTACAAGCGTGCGCTCATAAAACAATCTATTGTATCAAATTACAATAGTCAGTCTCTAACCCTGAAGCCGTGGCACTCTTACGGCTAAAGTCGTACATCTTTATCCGCTTGATGACACTGAAACATTTTGACTCCTCTTATCTTGTTTACCCTTTGATAACAGTGTTAAACAGTAATAGAGTGACTCTGTGACAGGGCGTGAATGTTTATTGTTCCAAATTCAAAAAGTTATTTAAACGCTCCCAAATTGAATTTCAAAAGTGCGATAAAGGCATGTCGGTGCGATTTCTCACCGAGACTACCGTGAAGGCACAGTTCACCACCCCGGCTCCTATGGTGGCATAAACTGGACTCTGGACTCCTGCTTTCATGAAGATACTGGTGGAATAGTAGAAGATCTGCCAGAGGAGTAAACAAATTTAGGTCAATGTTGAACAGCACTGGCTCCTGATTTTAAAGGACTGCTTGTTTCTGGAACTTTAGGTGAGTCAGTGTAATTTGAAGGACTCACTGCATTAACCCCCGACAGTTGCTGGGAGAGCTGCAGGAGGATGGCGATGATGATGGGCTGGCGGTAAAGCGAAGAGCGAAAGAGTTCGGGTATGGACACCTTCCTCTCCATGTCCATCCTCCGCTTCTCCTCCTTCATCTCTGCCAGCATGTCGCCCACCTCCTGTCTGCCTGTTAGCCTCCTCAGGCCTGCAGAAAGTAGAAATGTAGGAAGTTTTTTTTTTCATGTACAAAAACTCATCTGACATTTTAGCAGCTAATTCCGTAAGTCCAACTGATACTCTGTACATTGAGTCCTGTAAATGTCTGATAAACCCAGACATCATGAGTGCGGAGTTGATCTGACCGAGGAACTGGAGACACCACACAGTATGTAAAGGCAAGGCCAAATAGCCGTGGTTTAAACTATAACCTGATTTATCTACTATTTAACTCACCGTGAGACTATGATTTACAGAATTAGTTAAAAAATATTTTAAAGTAATTACTGAGGCCATAAACTCAGCAGAAAAAACAGTTTACTGTGGTCAGAGATAAGACTTTGGTAGAATCAGACTTCTTTTTGCAACCAGAGGAGTCTCCCCCTGCTGGCCAAAAGAAAGAATGCAGATTTCAGGCACTTCGAGTTAGTTTCGCTTCTCAGGTACGAACATTAGTATCCATCAGTTATATATAAGAACGTATAAAGTGATATGGGTCAAAGTGGGACAAACCCAAACACAGTAGCTGACTGCCCCTCGCTGAGCTTGGTTGAACTGAAGGTTTCTTCCTGTTAAAAGGGAGTTTTTCCTTCCCACTGTCACTAAGTGCAGTTTTCTCTTTATTATTGTAGGGTCTTTATCTTACAACATCAAGTGCCTTCAGATGACTGCTGTTGTGATTTTGCGATATATAAATTAAATTGAATTGAATTGAAATGAAATTGCAAAAAAAAAAAAAAAAAGATCCTACATTTCCCAAAATGCAACTCAGCAGCTTATTTTATAAGGCCCTATCTGCCTCCTAATGCTAAAAATCCAGTTTATAGTGTAGAATTTAAAATGTAAAACTTAGTTACATAATAAGAATAATAATAGTAAACCAAGACCTTAAAATAACGCAGCCCTACTTACCACTCTTGGCGTGGTGCTCCTGACACCGGACGATGTAGAGGAATCGGGGGCTCTCGGGGCAGAAGGGCAGCAGAGCCATCTGAAGTACAGTCGGCACAACAGTTAATCCCAGCAGAACAGGCCATAAGTGCTCACTGCCGAGTAGCGACTCCAAGCCGAGGACCTGCACAGGGAGAGGAAGCAAGTTTGAGTGTGTGACATTTCAAAAGATAATATGATAAAGCACCTAAAGACAATCCTTTATAGGTGGAAGTAAAGGAAAAGACGGGGAGGTGCACAGACAAAGAGAATGGATTTGAGGATTCAAGATGTGTTTTTTGTGAGCAGACTTTTTAAACGTGGCCTGGAAAGGCCCACTGAATGTCGAGGACATGGAGACAGAGAGAAGATGCCGATGCTATTTATAGACGGTCGTTCCTGCCATACCTGTGCGAAGAGAATGCCAGTGACAATAGCCAGTTGGTGCAGCGTCCCCAAAGCTCCTCTGAGACTCGTAGGTGCTATCTCACCCACGTACATTGGTGTCAAGCCAGATGCCAATCCTGCATCAAAGGAAGAGTTAAGGAAGCAAGAGATTGTTAAACCACTTATTAAATGGACACATTAATGGAGAGTAAAAGAGGGAAGAGACAGTGGCCAGCTCACCACAGTAGGCACCAATGATAAAACGTCCAAGGATCATCATTTCAAAGGAGCGGCAGAGCTTGGACATTCCCATCAGACTTCCTCCAATAAAGGCAAACAAGTTGTTTATAAGCATGGCTTTCCTCCTGAAAGAAGCACAGACCTGCATTTTTGAAACCATTTTGAAATGATAAAACAGCAGGTTTTTTGTCCAGCAGAGTTGTGCACATCTAGTTTGGATATGCACACTGTTTAGTAGTGAAAAACACTAAGAAGCCACTAGAGGGCAGTATCACACAAAATTATTCAGTATCGCACAGAGACACTGGTTTATTCAGCACTTTAACATTTGATCCACAAAATCCTGTAGAAGGCACAGAGGAGTATTAAAAAAAGTAACATTTGTGACTAGATTTTGCAGTCTGGTGTTATTTTACTTTACTAGACTGTGATCGGAACCAAAAAAGAGTCTTTCCCACCTAATTTAGAAGTAGCACGGTTCCTACAGCTCAGCTTACACTGTCAGGAATTTACTTGACACAAGCAACAAGGTACCTCACGTATATATTTTGTAACATTCTGTTAATACCTTGGGTTGAAAATGTTTTTTTAATATATATTTTAAAAGTCACTGAAAAGTTGCTTCTGATGAGGTTGTAAGCTTATGTAAGCTGCACATTCAGGACTCTGTTAAAATGTCCTTTCAGCCAGTGGAAGCTGTGGACTGCAGCCCAGTTTGCACAGACTCAGGTTACAGCGGGAAACTGGGTCATAACATCCCGGACAGAGCTTTCACTGAATGACTGGTTTTATTTTTGGGCTTATACAGAACTGAGAAGGAGATATTTATGTATCACAATGAAGGCTAGCTAGAGAAGGCTTTGGACTAGTATTGTCGTTTGCTTAGATTAAGGTTTTAATTGCTCTGTTTATAATGACGATTTATCATTTGCTGTTGAACACTGTGTGGTGTTTTGTCGTGTCTGCCTGGCTGTTTCCTAAAACAGTCTTGGTTATCGTTGTAGTGCATTAAAACTTGAAGTCTCTGTTTGTGGTGCTTTTTAAAATTGCTTTCTTGTTTTTCATTCACCCTTAAAACCACGTTTATATGGATCCACTCCCGCTGCATGCAAAATCCTACTTTCCTTACATAAGTGTGTCTTTTTGTGTGTGTTTGAGTGGACTGGGTGCTGCTTTCTTTCTTTTTTTAACTGAAGATACTTCAGACAAACTCCCTACCCACTTCACTCTTTATTAACCTACAGCTTCTATCCATTTACACATGAAAAATCAGACCTTTCATTTGTATGTAAGGAGACTGCGAAGTATGTGTGTCATTCAGGAAGAAGAAATGTGTACTTCTTAAATCTTTGCTCATGTATTCAGACTTTGTGCAGTTTGTTTCAGATTTCCAGAAAATCTTGTGGTTTGCTTTGAGTAATCTGTGCAACCATGGGCACAGACGGAAACCATCCTCTAAATGTTACAGTTAAAGCAGAGTGTAAGATTAATGAGCTGCAGCCTGTTCTATCTGCTCCATCTCATAAAACAGTATTTCATAGGCTTAGCTTCATGAACCCATCAGGATAAAAGCAACGTATCCCCTCGAGACCACTAGAAAAGGCTAAGCTTGACCTGCGTTGTCTCACCTGCCCAGCCATTCAGAAACAAAACCCACACAGAAGGAGGAGACCATGCCGCCGATGGAGAAGATGGCAACGGACAGCGACCAGAGCGAGGTGAGGGTCCCTGTGGGGATGGGCTCCCCGTACCGGTACATCCATGTTGCATTGTAGTCCCCCTCAATGATCTGCAAGGAGTGCCAAGATAAGTTGGAGCAAGTGACTAGAGGAGTGAGAGAAGAGCAGCACAAACTGCACTGAAAAAAAGGCCATGTTGGATTTACTTGATTCAATAGTGGACATTGGTTGCACACAAATGTTTTGCTTTGGCAGAAACTTAAACAATTGTGTTCAATCAACACAACTTTTTCATATTCAATAAACATGTGCATTTTGTGTTCATAAAACGCGATTGAAACATGTTTAGATGAAGTAAGTTGAGCCTTTGGAATATTTTAATCCTTCACAATTTTGTCATTTTATTTCAACACTATTAAATAACATTTACCCCAATACTACTTGCTCATTTAAATACTACATGTTGTCTTCATATTACATAATGTTCAACAAAGTCTAGAGTCTGGTTAACATAAAAATTTAATGGATCTACAACAACTAACATCCTATCTTTATCCTGGTTGCAGGGGGGCTGGGAAATAACCCTGAATTGTTAGGCAGGGTACACCCTAGACAACCATTTGCACTTACATTGACAGGTAATTTAGAATCATCAATTAACCTAACTCTAACAACTGCACAACTTTTAACTGTGGGAAGAAACCGGAATACCCAGAGAGAAACCAGTGCAAACTAGCCAGATTGTAGATTTGAACCCAGGATCTTCTTACTGTGAAGCAACAGCACTAACCACCATGCCACCAATCCAGACTTAACAAAAGTAGGAAAGCTATGATTTCAAGGCTTGATGCAGAATTTTTTTGTACGTTTTTGTCCTTGACAGGTTAATCCACAATAAATAGCAATAGCATACACGTGGTGTGTCGTAGTTGTCTGCCTCTTATAACGCCAGTGATTTTCCTACAGTTTGACATCTCGTGCGATCTTGTGAATTTCACGAGTTCAGCAACTAACCACTCTTACTAGATTGTATCATGTCATCTTAACAAGGACAAATTAAGTTGTTGAATTTCGTACAGATCCTTCATGATTTAATTACGTTCATAGAAGCATGAAATTATTGTGTTTAAATTACAAGTTAGAGTTTTTTAATGTAAAAAACACCGAATTTACTTTTTTCAGTATATCAAAAAAAGTAGTGGAGGCTACTCGATTTGACTGAGATGGATTCCTGAAACCACGATCCAAAGTATACGAGACTGAAAGTTATTGACTTACTTCACTCGAACATGACATGAACAATTTAATCTAGCCTCTCTGTAGATCATGTAGTTTCTACACTATGTAGTTACACTTAACTTTAAAGCATGAGGCGCTTATGTTAAATACACGCAAGATGCTTACGTAAATCCAAGAGTTGGCCAATCCCTTTTTTTCAGTGTGGGTAAAAGGGAAGGTAAGTTTGGAGCGAGGTCTTGCAGACAGGGCCCGAGTAGAGCTTAAAATCAGCTTTTGTAAACATGGAGTATATAAAATGGGCTGCTTGAAGGCTGGTGGTTAAGTCACTTGTCTGCATGGCTTTGGGCGAGATACTAAATACAGTGAACTACGACAGGAAAAAAAAGCTATATGTCACTTTAAATATGAACTTGGATTAGATAAAGGCTTGCAGCGTGAAGCGCTTTGAATGGCTGCATGGACCACAAGAGTACTATGTAAATCAGGCCATGGGCTATTTAAATAGACAAGCACACCGTGTAAGTAACAGCTTACTCCCATGAGTTCATATTTTCAGAATGCTTTCCTCATTTTTTTTTAAATATAGACTTATATTATCTCACATATACACACTTGTGCACATTCTCATATTAAAAATTGGGAGGTTTCAGTTAATGAGATCTTTGTATGTACAAGTAACCACCGAGAGCCAGAGGTTTCGAGTTCAGAGTGCTCTAAATACTCGGTTTCAGAGGGTTTTTCTCTGTTCTTGGATCTACATGATGTCATAGAGAGTGGAAAACCCAAACATGGTCACAAATCAGCCCCACCCAGCTGCTGTTTAAGTGATCGCTTTACGTGGGGCAGCCAATCAGAAGAAAGCAGGATTAAAAAGGCTTAAAAATAGAGTGACCTTAAAGGGAGTGTTGCTCTTTGTGTCACACTATTTGTAAGAAAGATGTATTTTGTTAAATCAAACAAGTGATCTGTAGATAATTATGCTCACATTTTCCCAAGTATCAGACAAGTTTAGTTGATAGCTGCCCTCACCCGTGCCAGGATTTTAATGATGGATGTCAGAGCTGAGATGCCCATAAATGCAAAAGGCTTTTCTACACAGCGTCCAAGTACCGTGGCACACAAATGAAGGGCCGCTCTGTTTAAAGAGATAAATGCGGATAAACGCACAAAATTTGCTTTCAGATGTGGGAAATGAATCATATTTCTCACGCCTTTTTCTCATCATGCAAACAGAAACATTTCCTTGTTTCCATGACACCTGGAGCAGGGATGTGTTGTCATTTTTGTGATGACACGTAAAGATGGAAAGGAGCCTCGCCCTGCTGTGTCTGTGTCACCTGACTTTGCTTCGGAAGGCTTCACATGACATAGTTTTATTCTTTTTGGTTTATTGTCTAAACATCACCAGGCAGCGTGTTGTGGTGTCAAAGCACACCACCTTGTGAAATCAGGCGAAGCGACTTTGTTGACGTCTGGTTAAATGACAGTGTTAGACTCGTGCATGACACCAGTGTTACATGTTTTATTCTTTCATTTTATATTATGTCCATTCGTCTTTCTTTCTTTTTTTTTACCTTCTGTGGCGCATTGATGACACCGATGTTATATCCAAACTCCAAAGATCCAAGGACAGCCGTGAAGACTGACAGAGCGAGGGTTCCAGTCACTGTCTGCAGCAGAAACACGCACACACACACACACATAGACACACACACACACAAAGAAGTGAATTACAAATAATTTGTTTTTCAGAACAGTGAATAATCCTGAAAGGTGTTTTCATAACTGTAACAATAAGATAACTGTTGGACAACCACGATTATCTTTTTAACTCTCACTCACTCACTCTCTCTCTCTCTCTCTCTCACACACACACACACACACACACACACACACACACACACACACACACACACACACACACACACACAACACTGCTGCTCAGCTAACGTCAACTATATATATAACCGTGATCCTGACTAGAGACAATCTCTGCAGTGCTGTTCATGACTTCTCTGACTACTTTCATGTCGACGCCTGAACTTTAGCTTCCCTCCAGTTTCCCATCAGCCCTCTGCCACCTGTCTGCAGGGTGACAGACAGGATGACCTTGGGGAAAATGAACTTCTTCCACTCCAGCATGGTTATAAAATTTTAAATTTCATTTATTTATAGGTCTTTTGTGCTTTTGGAGTTACGCCGCCTGTAAGATTTAAGTCTGTGATGAACTGTTGGATGAACACACAAACACAGACGGGTACTGTCGAAACAACGAGCTTCCTGAAAAGTTTTTTTTCCCATTTTGGTGACGTGGGCTTATGGACTGATACAACAGCAACATGATGCTGGTGATGCTGGTAAAATTTGCTGGACCTAATTTGACCCCGCAGTTCTGCTCAGCCACCTTCTGCAAATATGTTGTCCGTGTAAATCTGTAACTCTTGACCTTGCTGAGTTGAGCTTTTGATAAGTGCTGCTTAACATTCACAAACCACAACAAAGAGGTGTGTAGTGGTGAGCGTGTGCGTCCTTGTGGAAAAGGTAAAGTGCCAGAAGTGGCCACTAATGTTTCATTACACATCTCGCACTTCACTGCATGCACACTTTGCAGTAAATTTCCAGGCATTATGCATGAATCTGCACCTGCTTGTATTTACTGTGAGATACAACACAAGCCCAGATTAAACACAAAACTATCTCAGGTTGTGCAGGTTATCTCCGTCTTTAAGTGATTTCAATAGAGACAAGCACATGACTGCTTCTTCCCCTTTTCAGATTTTATGCTTAGGGGAAATATTTTTGCATTAAACACAAACACACACACACACGTACGTACGCACACACACACACCACATCCCAGCATAGTTTAGTCTGTTTCCAGTTTATTCCCAAAGGGGAAACTTTGGGAATTGTTGCCTTAATTCCAGCGTGGATAGCAGCCTATTCTTCCTATTAATAAGATGATGGAAATCTACATCAGGGGAAAGTCAGGCTTAAAACCAGCACTTAGAAACGATTTCTCCAATGGAGTTTGAGCTGGGCAGTAAACACAGAGTTTGTTTATGAAGGCGGTGGCCTGTCATAAGCTTGCAGTTACGAGGCCTGACTTGTAAACTCAGTTTTGGCCGCTCAAGGTCACCACTAAGGACAGAAAGGCTTCCCCCTCTCTTTGAAACAGAGTTACTCAAAGCTTCTTCTAGATTCATGACTTTCTCAACATTCGGATTTTGCCTTTAAAATTCTGTTAAAAGTGTATAACGGCTCATGGGATTATTTTAAAGAAGCGCACTACAATCAGGAGATATTTAAAGGTTTCAGGTCAGGAAAAAGTGCTGTGCGTAAAATCTTTCCATAGCTGAAAGTACACATTGCAAAGTTCACAAATAACGGCTATCCCTGCAGAAACTTTCTAAACAGGCACAGCTAGATTAACAAACTGTTTATAACAAACTCCAGAAGAAATTACCTCCGCTCCAAGCTGCTGAAACCCGGCCGGCATGATTTTGGCAACTCCTGGCTCCCAGTAGGAGTCTGGTGATAGATGCGTCTGGTGCCAAACGGAGACAAACCCGGGCGTCTTAAAACTGGAGCACTTTAGCACTGAAATCGAACCGAGCTACTAAATCCAAAAGAGAAGAACAAAGAGCTCTGGTGCGTTGTGCCCCGCAGGTTGTCCTCTCTCCTTTGAAGTTTGTGTTGTCTGTCCAGCTGTTAAAGAGTTGACACCGGCATACCCACGTGCACGCCTCTCAGGAGAGGGGCGGGGTGGGGGGTGGGTGGGGGGGAGGCAGACGCAGAGAGGCCCTGCAACAGAGGTCAAGACGCAAGCGGGAAGCTCTCCTGACCTAATCTATCTTGGGCCGCAGAGGTGGTGGTGGAAGGAGGGTGGGGGTGGGGTTATTTAGAAGAGGTGTCTGGTTTTTATTATGGTGCTAAGAGATGAAGAATTAAATAACAAAAGGTGTGATTACATTTTCAGATTCCTGTTTAAATCAACAATAATTTATCATTCTCTGGAGCCGTAAGCCAGAGCGACGCAGAGGCCCAAATTTGGTCTCATTTTGGACCGTTTTCATGAGCTTTGTTACGTAATGGCCATAGATCCCCACCCCCCACAAAGAACGATAAACTCAATCTGCAAAGCATGTGCAAAGATGCTTCTCCCTTATCACTGACAGCTCAAGGTTAATCACCTCATTTCTGGACCTGCAAATGGAGGACACACAGTTGTGGAGATGTTAAATGTCAGGTGACCTAAAAGTCGGAGTCCGCCATTATGACTCAACTTCCCTAATGGGAAGTGAAAAGGGGGCTCGTCTTTGCCGCTGTGGTCGCCATTGTCTGCCTTCCCAACAGATACAAATCCCTTTCTATTTCAGATCACATGCCAAAGAGGTCATCAGCCTCATTTAACCCCCCTTCCTCCCTTCTCTGTTGCACACAACAAAGCTAAATCCTCTTCCAGCAGGCAACAGGTGGGCCCTAAAATTGGGCCCTGCCACCTGAGTTAGGAGTGTACAGTAGGTGTGGTCAGGGGGAAAGTTTGGGGAGGGACCAGAGGCGTAGATTAGGGAGTGTGTTGTGGGAGGGTTTTGCATTGGGCGGGAGGAATGGAGATCCTGCAAGCAAGCTCAGTGGGAGAAAAAAAAACCTACTCTAGATCTCCCAATGAAATGAGTCATGACCACCCCTCGCAGACACACCCCCACCTCACACCACTCTCTGGTCAGAGCATGCTGCCCTCTCCTTTGCCTTTTGCTGCCCTCAAACAGTGGGAGAACCCGACACCCCTCATCCAAAGCCAGGGCCCCAAGCACAGTCATGTGCGACTCTGACTAAATGCAGAGAAACTTTACACCATCGGAATAGTGGCGTAGAGCCTCTTCCAGCACAGTTAAGGGGTTTATGTACGCAACCGGGGGGGATTAAGATGATGATATTACAGAGCCAAAAAGTATCACATGAATTCATTTGGAGTGAGCGAGGAAGGCTGAAGACTGGCAAATCGGTACAAACACACCTCACAGACTCAGCGAAGCGCCGAGGAGTTAACGTTTTTAATGTCACAGTGTCACCTGCGTGTGTGTTTTACTGTTATCCAACCGAAAAAAAGTCGCACAACCACAAACACGCACTCAAACACCACGTGACACAGCCAACTAACCCAGTGTGTAAATACTGTTCCTCCTTGTCGTGACCTATTTATGCATGCACAGGCATGTATGGGTGTGTGTGTGTGTGTGTGTGAGAGAGAGAAAGAGAGAGAGAGAGTGGTTGGTGAGGTCACCTGGTTCAAAATCATGCTACTGCAAATAGAGCTGCTGATTGAATGACAGGTGTGTGACAGGCAACAACATTTGCATTCGTTTTACAACATTCGTTTTATTTCTTGGGATAAAAAAATCTGGAAGTCATGATTTTAAAAAGACTGGAAACAAACGTCAGCGATAGAGTTTATCGTTCACATACCACGCATGTAGTTTTGGTTGAGTAGTCTCTTTTTACGTGTCACCGTCCTGGGGTAGAAAGAATGTGATCCAAATCAGCAAAAATAGATTTAAGTACACTTTAACAACCCCGATGTTGTATTACATAAAGGATTAAGGATAAAGATTTATTACATCCAACTAAGCAAAATTAAAAAATATTATTATAATATTATTATAATTAAAATATTAGCAAAAAAAAGTGTGAGGTTTTATAAACGAAACAGTAACTCTCATCCATGTGTATACCTTTCTTTAATGAAAGAGCCCGCAGTCAGAACAGTTAATATGCTGCAGCATTGTGAATGAATCCTCCACAAGTCTTCTCCCTATCTGCATTGCGCTGTTGCATTAGACCTCACTGTTGTATCTATATGCTCTCTGGAACTGATCCAGAGTGGACTCAGTGGCCCCCATCAGCGCATTCATTCAAAGGTCAAACGGCCACCTATCCCCAAAGCGGCACCAGCAATCACTGAGCGCTCGGAGAGATTGACGGCGACCAACATTCAGCGCGTTCTCTGACAGATCATGCAAGAGTCCCGCGGCGTAACACAAATCCTCCGGCACAGCTATAGAGGTTGAGAGCAGCCCCAGGGGCCCGTCGGTGCAGCTGTTCGTCTCGCTGGCAAAGGTGCGTCCATGATGGGTGATGAGAGGCAACATCGTCGGGTCTGTTAGGAGAGATTATGAGGGAGATTATTTCATAGTGTTTCTAGTTTAAACCTCAATGAATGTAACGATCAGACGCACGCAGGAGCATACAGTAGCTTTATTAACACTACAACTGCCAGCTGTTTTGATCCAGTACTGTGCAGTTACTGATGAATTTGGAATCTCATACAGTGTGTTCGCATGCTTAAAACACACTTCTCCAATATGTAATTATTTAGTTCCCTAACATTTTAGGTTATAATTGAAGCATGCGTTAACCACTTTGCAGTATATAGAGCCAGTCAGTTAAAAAAAACCCTAAGTATCCCAAATCAAGTTCATATATTTAGTGCCAAATTACAACAACAGTCATCTCAGGTGCTTTATATTGTCAGCTAGAGACCCTACAATCATATGGAGAAATCCCCAACAGTCAAACGACATGCTTTGAGCAAGCACTTGGCAACAGTGGGACGTAATAACTCCCCTTTAACAGAAAGAAACCTCTGGAAGAATCAGGCTCAGGGAGGGGAATCTACCTTCACAGTCAACCCTGTGAAGGTAAGACTATCTTTAAGCTTGTACCAACACTCGGATTGGTGGACTCAAGAGAAAGGCTCAAGCCGTGGAAGTGAGGCCAGAGGTGAGCTTCCACTGTGAACCAATAAACTTGCCTTTGTAAATGTACAGATTTACCCACAAATAAGTCACACCAAGCCACACAGGGTTACACACTTACAGACAAGATCACTGCAGATCAGATCCCAGGGAACAAAAAAAAGGCAGTTTGAGATGGCAGTCTTTATGCAGTGGCTAACGAGCTGCAACACATCTCAGCTATGGCAATAAGGCAGAAAGGATGAGAAAAAGCCCTCAAACATTAGGAGAGCTGCTAGAGGGAGTGACTGTAACACCACTAACACTACCAAAGCAAACATCATAGCCTTCTTAGCATAAAACCATGCTGCTTATCGTCACCTCACTTCTTAACCTTCATCAGCTTTATCCCTCTGTAGTTACTACATCTCTGCTTGAAAAGACTGTGTTTTTCAAGCTGGTAAAAAAGTCAATTGACCAGCCCAGCTTTTGCAGCTTTTGCAGCTATAACAGCTTCAGTTCTTCTGGAAAGGCTTTCCACAAGGTTTACGGCTGTTTTATGAGAATTTCTGACCATTCTGCCTGAGGTACATTTGTGAGGTCACACACTGGCCCACAGTTTCCGCTCCAATTCACCCCAAAGGTGTTCAATTAGGCTGAGGTCAGAACTCTGTGATGGCCAGTCAAGTTACCTCAAAAGATCTCATTCATGTCTTTATGGACCTTTCTTTGATGCACTGGTGTGCAGTGATGTTGGAATAAGAAAGGGCAATCCCCAAACTGTTCCCAAAGACTCCTGAAAAACAACCCCACACCATAATCCCTCCTCCACTAACTTTACATTTGGCACAGTACAGTCATATAAGTTTTCTTTTAAATTTAACCTTTAATTACACAGGTAGTCAGTGTGTTTTAAGCACAAATAATGTACTGGGATATGAGAAACATGCAAACACACTGTATGTAATGCCATGTTTGTGCAACAGGTAGTCCCATTGAAACTCAATGAGACAGTGATGATTTCACCAAAACATTTGTACGTCTTTTGAAAAGCACAGTGTTTAGTGATTGACTAAACTGTTTGCGTAACATGTACTCTGTTAAATAATAAGGCAGTAAACCAGTAATAGATTTATAGATAAAGTGATACCAATGAACCATCCTGTGTAAGGCCATTGAGGACAAGTCAACCAGAAAATATAGAGTACAGTGGTGTGTTAAAGGTTTACAGCCTGTTGTAAATCTTAATGCTCCATGATAGACAGAATCCAACAGATGAAGAGAGTGAGCAGAGGCATTCATGTAAATTACGTCACCGCAATAGGAGGAGGGGTAGAGAGGTGGCAGCAACTTATGGTGAAAAAGAGACATGATCCGTTTCTGAAAAAGAACCCTAACTTCAGCCTTAGTTTCTTTAATACATGGTTGATGTGTGGCTTAAAGGAAAAAAGGTCATCAATCACAATACCTAGGTATTTGTATGAGGTGCCTCAGTACAGTTCTCCTGGCAACCGCCAGACCCAGACTTGTCCATCAAATTACACGATGGAGAAGCTTGATTCGTCACTGTAGAGAACAGATCTCCACTGCTGTAGGGTCCAGTGGTGGCACACTTTACACCACTACATCCAACACTTTGCTCTTGGTAATGTAATGCTGGGATGCAGCTGCTTGGCTGTGGAAACCCATTCCATGAAGATCTTTTGAGCTGATCTGAAGGCCACATGAAGTTTGGAGCTCTGTAGTGATTGACTTTACAGGAAGTTGGCAACCCCACTTAATGCCTCGGTATCTGCTGACCCTGCTCTGTGTATTTACCACTTGTTAGTAAATACTTTGGGCAATACAGTGTATGTCATCTAGACCAACCACCTTTCCACTCTTCATCCTCTGTCCCCACTGCCTCCTTACCAATCCTCTGCACCTCCTCATTCAGTAGCTTTCTTTCTGTCCTGCTCTTTCTCTCCCTCTCGCTTTCTTAATTAATCAGTTCCTCAGAGTGTTCCTTCCATCTTCTAAACACGCTCTCCTTATTTGTTAGACTAGAAAGAAAGTATTTCTTATTTGTAAGTTGAACATACGGATAGCATTAAACTGTACTTTGACATCCACTCGTTTCTCTTTCCTTGTTATTATGATGTCATGATGTCACATTCAAATACTCATCAGAAAACCTTAAAACATGAGAAATCTGACTGAGAAGGGAATGATCCTTAAAACCAAGACAATTGAAAATGTATTGGCCCATAGCGTAGCCTCAGCCTTTACATTTGGATAACTTTGGAAAGTATTTAAACACTGCAATCGCAATTTTAGTGTACAATATGTGTTTGGTGGAATTTATTCAAATAAATATATATTAAAGATACATTTATTGAGATCTCTCTTGAAAACCAAATCACATCAATGAAAGCGTTGACACTTTTCCATTATAAGGTCAAGGTTTTGACCAAGTTTATCGCTTTTCCTACGAACGGTGCCGTGTTCACGATAGTTTTGAACACATCGTCATCGCTTCGTTTGCGTTTTGTCAGAAAAGCAGCTCTGCGATTGGACAAGCTAACTCTTAAGAAGAGCCATACCCCTCCTCCTCTTTCTGTGGGAATCCCCTCAACAACGTGTTTGGTTCGCAGAAAAATATTTTGACTTGTCGGCGGTTTTGACTCTCTGCAGTCACCTGTGACTCACCAGTGGGACGCTTAAGGTACCCGAGTGGTCGTACATGCCTCATACACTAAAGCAAATCCCCGAGAGTGACATTTATACGACGGGGAAGTTTTTACGACAGTTTCGCTAGCTAACGTTTAACCGAACGTCACGCTAGCGTAACTAGCTAGTCATGCTAACGCAGTTCGGCAACCTCAACCTATAAATGTGAGTCGGGCTGTGGATGCACAGTGTTTATTTACTTCGGGGTACGTTTTGACTCGAAATTAGTGTGTACGCGGTGTTATTACTGTTGAGACGTCGACACGGTGGCCATACGTGAAACGACGAGCTAGCTTCATTCAATTAAAAAGTCGGCCTACTACTGGAAGGTAGCTAATCATAGTGGCTGTTTGGGCCGCAAAGGCAGAAGTTGGCCTAGTCTTTAAATGATCTTTAAAAGCGCTATTAAGGAACAATTCTCTTATTATTCTTGCTTTTATAAAATCTATTTATTTTTAAGCTAACCGTAGTTGACTTGGCTAGTCAGCAGCTCTTCGAGTCAAAGGTCTGCTTGTTTTGAACTCATTTCCTGTGCGCAGAAACTGTTTTTACGGCGATCTTTGTTTACGACTGCTTTTCTCTGCTCTTTCTACGGCTTTTGTTTTTCTTTTTTTCGACCACAACAAATAAATAAATGCATAATAACAATAATAAAGCGAAAGTGTTGTGGTTTTTTTTTTTCTAAAAAAGTCGAACGAATGCTATATTTAGTTTGTTTTCATTAAAATTGTGGGAAAACTATTAAATTAAGACTTTGTAGGAGATGTGAGTTGTTGCATACCTCCATTAACTTAATCTCCCGTGCTCATTTCCTGTTGATATCCACAGCCTGCCTGCTTCACCACTGGGAAAGGAGGGGGAGAAACTATGGCAGAGCAGGGCTTTGAGGATTTACAGCTGAGCCAGAATCTACCCTTCAGCCAGGATTCATTTAAAGAGCTGTGGGACCAGCTACCGTGAGTAAAGTCTTCATTCCAGATTCCATTAATTTTATTATTATTATTTTTAAATGCAATTATTACTCCTACAGTGTGGCTGAATCTCTGTCTGTCAGTTTGGACACTATTTCCGCTGTGAACAGCAGTACAACAGGTCACGATGAAACCTGGAGGCCAGATGGCACCATGGATATGTTTCAGGTGTGATTACCCGACCTTATGCAGAATAGCATCTTTAAAGATTTGTCGAGATTCCTGTGACTTCAACATGCATGTTTATTCTTGGAAGCAAACTGACTTCCCTTTGTCTGTTTTCAGCTGATCAATGATCAGCAATTAGCTGAACACTTCGATGAAAAGCTCTTTGAGCTGCCAAATGATGCTTTGCAAAAAGATGGTGTTACACCTCCAGCCTCCACTGTTCCAGTCACAACAGATTACCCTGGTGAATGTGGGTTTCAGCTCAGATTCCAAAAGTCTGGAACGGCAAAATCGGTGACCTCAACTGTAAGTTATGGTTCATCTGACCTCGGAAAATCTTATAACTGTACTTGTGTTTTTTTTTGTTTTGTTTTTTCTTAAACAGGATGATAAATGTTATTTGTCTTACATCTGTTTTAATTGGTATAAAACAAACGACCAGAAATTTCACCAGGAATTTTAATATGATGGGCATTTTAACTGAATCCAAGTAATTAAACCAAGACGCATTATATATGTAAAGTTTGAAGGTGCTCTCAATCGATTATTCTGCAACCAAACATGACATGGAGCAGAAAGCTGCTTTCTGAGGCTTTCCTCACAGATAAAGAAGACTTTGAGAGCTGCTTTTAGTTTAGGCAGCAGTTGCTGAACTTAGTTTTGTGTGGGGTTTTTTTTTTTTTTTTTTTTTTTTTTTTTGAATGCAGAAGGGCATATTTTATTTGTTTTATAACTGTTTTAATTTAATAAAACAAGTTAAACTCTCATATAGAGTTTAAAATGTGGAGGCTTGTTAATGAAAAGGTCTTAAATTGGTAAAGTCACTGCTTTTAAGTTATCCCTTGATTTTAAGATGAAGAAAAAAACATCTTACCTTTTTTTATTAAAAATCCATTCTTTGGTATCGGTCATTGTGCCATTCATGTGGAATCTTTTTCATTGTGACGATTCGCTGAAATTTAACTTCCACAGTCAGTTGCTGCATTTGAAGAGCCAATAGTGTTGAAGTTTTCAGTGACTCACCATGTAGTGCAATGTAGTTGGCTAGCTCAGTTAAAGTTAGGGTGCTCTGCAGTGTAATCCCCCGCCACCCCCACCACTTGCTCTGGTCTGCAGGAGAAGGGCCTTCTGCTTGCAAAGCACTGCTCTGACATGACGGGACATGTTCCTGCACCCTCAGAACAGAAAGGGTTAAAATTTTATTCTGGTTCATTTTGCTTTGCTGCTTAGAAAAGTTAATGTATTTAATTTTGGATTATTTTGTTTTAGAGTCGAAAGACTAGTTCAGGGGTCAGCAACCTTTAACACCGAAAGAGCCATTTGGAGTCTGTTTCCACGCAAAAGAAAACACTGCGAGCCGCAAATACTTTTTGACATCTAAAATGAAGATAAAACTGTATATAATGTTTTTTACCTTTATGCTTTGTGTGAACAACTAAGGTGTGTTGCTTATGAAATCCATGAAGTGCTACAGAGAAAGGTCATGTCCAAATTCATGGGCTGGATCCTCCTGAGGACCCAGCCTTCGTGGTCTACGTGGGCCGGGTCCTCAGAAGGTCGGGTAGGCCGGAAGTAAACAGTTGGGGAAATTGGACGGTCTAGCCTCCTGATTAGCGTCACCGCTGTCTCGGTGGAGTTTAATAAACTCAGCCGTCTGCTCCTTGCTATCTAAAATATAACAGGATGCTGGCATAAATTCTCGACCGTCTCATACTTCTGTTTAATCAGTTTTCTGTTTTGACGTTTAGTCAGCTGTGTGAAAACCAAGGAGGAACCCACCCGGGGGATTAATAAAGTTTTATTTTATCTAATCTAATAACTTTAATCTCAGCCAAACCGATTTACTCACAAACAAACAAAACACATTTTTAGGTTGTCTAAGTGACTTATGTATTACGTTTAACCCGAGTAGCGAAAGTCCGCGGCGATCTGAAAATGATGTGCCGGGAGTTGTGCCGTTCTCGGTGGCTTCAGTGGCCCTCGAGCTCCCGGCTAGCTATCGAGCTGGTGGGTAGCAGACGTCTCCGAAAACGTCGAAGCACTTTTGCAAATATGCGATATCTTGATAAACCGAGCAGATATTTGATGTTTACACAGCTACTTTCTCGCCTGAAAATATGTTAAAAGTTTATTTTGTGACCCAGAAAGATTAGTATGAGTAATTTTAAAACTTAGTAGCGGCTGCCATTATTGGAAACTGGAGTTTGGCTGGGCCGCGCTATGAATTCTGGGATATGGTAGGCCACGAAGGACACACCCGATCCATCCTTCAAATTCGGGGAAAAGGAGGACTCATTTGTCGGAGGAGTCTACGAATCTGGACAGCCTTCGGTGCGTCGCTGTGACGTAATCGGTCTACAAATGCAGCCTCAGGAGGATGCAGCCCATGAATTTGGACACGACCAAAGTTACATTTTATTTATGTAATTAACACATTTTGAACTTTTAAAGAAATATAACAAAAGGAAAGCTGAACTAAAATGATCCATGTAGCAAAGAAAAACTGTTGTGAGCCGCCACCCTTATATCGCTTTTGGAGCCTTGACCTGACTTTTAAAAAAATAATTGGGGGGGGGGGAAGCACTATGCTGCTAAAAAATGAAAAATAGATATTTGCAAAATTCTGCCTAAATATGTATTTTACCTGGTTAATGTGTGTGGCGGGGCGTGGTCTGCAGTGCCGCTGCAGGGAGGCGGATGCACCTGAGCGGCACCCGCAATCACGCCTCGCCGCTTTTACATCTGTGCTATCTATGCTGTTGTGTTGGTGTGTGTCGGGCTGTGAGCTGAAAAGCTACAGCCGCCTGTATACGTCAGCAACTGTGTGTGAAAAGTGGTCGATAAAGAGATGCTGAAAAGCGTTTTCATGCAAACATCGTCGGGTCTGCTGTGATACGTTTACAATGGGACTTCTGCTCCTGAACCTCTGCGCACAGCGTCTGCAAATCGGGGCTGTGCGAAGTCACTTTCATCTTTACGCAGGACTGTAAGCTGTCATCTGTGAGGCGTGAGCGGTGTTTGTTTTAGAATAGCTGCTGACAATGTGGATCCGAAGATTCATAACTGGCCTACCTGGGGTTGAAAGTCTCGATAAATGCACGGCGTTTCGGCGGGTACACCGGCCTCTGCGAGTGCGACTCTTATTTTGAGCAATGAAAAAATAATAGAATATAATTTTATTTTTTTTATTTCAATATCACAATCTTCCAATTTAGAACTACAAAAAAGAACTAACATAAATAAAATACACTTCAGCTAAATACTTCTAATTTATTTTCCCAAACCACGCGGAGCCGCACCATAAGGACTAAAGAGCCGCAGGTTGCCGACCCCTGGACTAGTTGAACAATTTGGCTCTGTTTGAGATTAAAGATTTAAACAATTTTTTGGGGTCTTTGGTGAGCATTTGAATCCAAAAAATGTTATTAACAAAACTTTTTATTTTTATTTTTTTCTGAAGTACTCAGAGGTGCTCAACAAACTGTACTGTCAGCTGGCAAAGACCAGTCCCATTGAGGTGCTGGTGAGCAAGGAGCCTCCTCAGGGTGCTGTACTCAGGGCTACTGCCGTGTACAAGAAGACGGAGCACGTGGCTGATGTTGTTCGCAGATGTCCCCATCACCAGAACGAGGACCGTAAGGGACACTTTACAGCATTTTTTGGGGGGGAGGAAAAAAAGCAAATTGGTTGAAATAATATGACTGTGAGCAGAAGAGTTGGAGGTGGATTGAAGGGATGCATTGAATCTGAACATTAAGGATGATGCCAAGACAACAATGTGGCAAATTTCAAATTATTTAGGAGTCCAAAAAAAACCCTTCATTTATTACAAACGAGCCTTTGCAATTGTCATCACACAATATTTAAATAATTAACTAATGCAAAACTAACACAGACTACACAGTAAATGTAGTCTTGCCTAACTGTTGGTGCATCCCTGACTATTTCAATTTGTTTTAATCTGTAGTCTATTCAGCTGTGGAGCATCGCAGCCATCTGATCAGAGTGGAGGGCAATCAGAGGGCTCAGTATTTTGAAGATCTACACACAAAGAGACAGAGTGTGACTGTACCATATGAGCCTCCACAGGTATGACTGCCCAACTGTGTTCACTCTGAGGTGCACATCTCCGCTTTTTCTACACAACTTTGATTTGTACCCATTCATGTTTCCTCCATCGGTCTCATTAAATTTGTCAGTGGATGGATGAAGTGCTGCAAGAGCTCCAGACATTTTTCTTCTCCACATGAACACACCCCCACACAGTTCAGGGAAGGGGTACGATTTACACATAGGTTGAATGCGTTCACTTTTATACAGGTGTGCATTTCTTCAGTGGAGTTTCATACAGATAACATATAATAATCAATCATCCAAAAAAGAGACTTCATTTTTATGATCTTGCGATAACTTGATATATAATAAGTTGTACTTTTATAATATAAAAAATGTAGTCTTTCTTTTTTTACTTTGGAAAGAACGGCGCAGAAAAGTTTTTTTTTTTTTTTTTTTTTTTTTTTTTTTTTCCTCCTTGGATGTGTATCATATTACCTTTTAACTGTAGTTGCGTGAGCCAGCAGTACATTTTAATATTTATGCTTTTCCTGTTTCAGTTGGGCTCAGAGATGACCACTATCCTGCTGAGCTTCATGTGCAACAGCTCCTGCATGGGCGGGATGAACCGCAGACCTATCCTCACCATCCTGACCCTGGAGACTCCAGAGTAAGTCAGTTTTCTCTCTCGTGTGGCCAGAAGCGCAGCACAAACCATTTCTATGGTGATGTTGTTTAACAGGTCATCTTGGTTTTTGGCCTATTTTATCTTTAGAACTGCTCAAGAAAAGTCTCATCTTGCAGTTTGTTTGTGCAGCACAGAAAAGCCGTTTGACCCTTACTGCATTGCATGTGCTTCTCTAGGGGGCTGGTTTTGGGCCGGAGGTGCTTCGAGGTGCGCGTCTGCGCTTGTCCAGGCAGGGACCGTAAAACTGAGGAGGACAATAAACAGAAGAAGGAGAGCGGCACCAAAGAGACGAAAAAAAGAAGTACGTTTATGCTGGTTTCAGTTTTTGTTTAGTTTTCTTCCTGACCTCACTGATTTATTTATTTATATCTCCTAACCAGAGAGCGCACCACCTCCTGACACCACATCCACAAAGAAGTCCAAATGTACCTCCAGTGCTGAGGAGGACGACAAGGAGGTTTTTCTCCTCCCTGTAAGTAAATATGCATACAAGTACACTGAAATTCTCTCTCAGCCTTTCAATTTCATGACTTTCCTCTAATTTCTGCCGCAGGTTCGTGGGCGTGAGCGTTACGAGATGTTGAAGAAGATCAATGACGGTTTGGAGCTGCTTGACAAGGACAGGTAGGAGGCACCCTGGAAACTTTTATTGGATATGACAGCAGCTACTGTAGACTGACAACAACAGGGAGTCGGTCTCAGCTGGTTCCAGTTGTCAGGTGTGCCTTTGGCCTTCACTGTAGTAGAATTTATCCTGTTTTCATCAAAACCTGGAGTCTCCTAATCCTGACACTAGAGGTCGCTGTGTGTGGTTGTTAACCATGCTGCACAGCCTGTAAACTGAAGCACATACCAGCATAGCTCCACATTACGTATTGTTTATGATGATCACACTATAGCGAAACATAGCTTTTGTAATAAATTAGCCGTGTCGTCTTGATGGTCCGGGTGTCTGTTTTTCATGTTGTATGAAAACAAAGTTGACCCTCTGGTTTCACATTGTTTGATGTGAGCACTTTTAAACTACTGTAAACGTGGCATTGCTACAACGTAGGGTGAATCCCAGTATTATATCAGGTGTGTAAGTATAGGGTGACAACCCGTGTCCACGGTTAATGTAGAGATCAGAAATGGCTGCATGAGGGCTCTAATTTAAAACAAACTCCTTACAGGCAGCAACTTCAGGGTTATACAGATGCAGCTCAGTGCTTTGAGATGAAAACAAAAATGAAGCATCCAGTGTTGAATACCCAAAGGTAGCATAGAGTAAATTAACATGGGCTATTTAATTGGCCATGCCATGGTTTTGTGTTTGTGCTACCTGTAACCTTTTGGGTATTCAAAGTGGAAGTTATGCTTTCGGTTTAGCAGCTTGGATGAGTGCACTGGGATGTACATTGGTCCTAAATATGTTGCATCATTTTATAACCCTGCTTTCTCTCTGCAGCAAAAGCAAGTCAAAGGTCTCAGTGAAGCATGAGGTTCCTGTGCCCTCCAGTGGAAAGAGGCTGCTGCAGAGAGGAGAGAGGAGTGACAGCGACTAAGATGCCCATCACCTCAATTTCGAAAGCAAACGTCACGTTTTTGTCTCAGCCTTCAGGTTTCTTTCAGGTTTCAGGTTTCAGGTTGCCATCCTGCCTCAGTTAAACGGTTCCTGAAACTGTACTGCCTGATCAGTCAGTGTAGACTGACATACTCTTGTGTTCAGTTATGTTTTTCTTTTCTTTTAAAAAAAAAAAAAAAAAAAAAAAAAAAGTTTTTGAAAAAAACAACCCTATGTTGGTAATTGGGTTAGAGCCGTTCAGCATGAGATTAAGAATGATCCTTGTCATAACGAGTCACTGCCATTTATTTAAATAAAGTTCAAAGCTAGGCTTGGAAAACTTGAATGGAATTTGCCTCTGATGTTGCTGTATTACTGTGCCACAGTCCTGTCGCACAATGTCATTTAAAAAAAAAAAAAATATATATATATATATATATTTTTTTTGCATGATTGTCTGGGAAATGCAACCACCTCTGCGCAACCTTGATTCATATGCAATATGTAATCGTGTTTGTGTAAAACAGAACTAACCCATGGTATTAACTGATCATTCTTTAGTGGGGCTTTTTTTATTTTTTTATTTTATTTTTTTAAATAAATGCAGATGTATCAGTTTTCACCGTCACTCTTTTTGTTTCGCCTGTTGTTGGGAACATTTACTTTTAGTTATCAGTTAGATTTGGTAGATGAGGGGCTGGCTGGATCATCCCCTGAACAGTCTTTTAGTATAGATTTTATTACAGGAAAAAAAAAGACAAGTGTCTGATGTTATAAGTTAGTGTTACTTGAGTAGTCACACAGTAAATAGATGTAATGAGAACAAATTTTTTTTTTTTTTTTTTTTCTTCCCCTTTTGGACCTTTTTCATAAAAGGAAGTGAATGTGAGTTCTCACGTTTGCATGTAAACGTCATGTTGATGTCCCCGCTGACCAAACAGTTTTTACACTGCCAACAATGTGTTAAAAGGCATTCCTCTTATTGTTTTTGATTATTTGGGGAAAATAGTTTTGTATAAGAGGGTTTCTCTATATTTTTCTGTTATTTTTCACTTTTGTATTGTACTAATTACTTGTAACTTTAAGCTTTAACGTAAAATAAATGCGATAAGGATCACTGTGGTTTTGTGTTCTGTTGGACAGCATAAACAAATATTTTTCTGTGCTTTGCAAGTCTGAATTATAAATGCAAAACTGTTGCTATCTAAAGGCTCCTACAGTTGAATGGAGCCTTGTGACACCAGTCAAATGTGGGGTTTATAACCTGTTTTATTTGCCCGCATCACAAACCGAGAGGTCACAAGAGATGCGTCTGTAGACTGGGTGAGTGGTGAGCCATCAAATATTCACCTTTTAGGCTGTTGTTTTTGATTAGCTGGAGTTTTTAGTCACTTTGTTTTTTGTTTTTTTTTTTTTTTTTCCTTCTTCTAATACAGTATCAGTCTGGAAGTGTACAGAGCACCAATATGGGGAAGTTGCAGGTGAAATTTTGTATTTTTCTGTGCTGGGGTGAGTATTTGTAGTTTATTTTTAAAAATCTGATCTGTATGTCAGAAAATATTTTGTGATCCAGTGTACAAGGAGACATCAAGTCCAGAATTTTAGGAATATGATAGTTCTTTATTTTCATCATATGTGATAACTGACCAATAATTAATCTATTTGTCAGTTTATTAACCTCCTGAGATTCTGTGTCCTTATGTGGGAACATTACGTTTAGGCTTTTCTGCACCCTGTACTCAATTCTGCGTGGAAACCGATGTTTTAATTGAGCCATAATGCAGACCACTGCTGTTCAGTGCTGTGCTTTAACTTTATAACGCTTAGTTTTTGTAAAATCAAGTTAAACCTGAGGGTTGTCTTCCGATTTACAAACACACCAACAACAACAACAACAAAAAAAATTAGAAATGAGAAAAATAATTGTTGATGGTCACAAAGCAGGAGATGGATATATAAAAAGTTATGACACCTTTTTCCAAGTGTCAAGGACTGGAATGAGAAACATAATCAAGAAAATCAAAGAGAAAAAAAAGGTACACGATTGACTATTAGCAAGATGGAGGCTAATAATATTGACCCTGATAATTTTGGGGAAATAACAGTAAAACAATAAAATAATGTTAATATAAAAATTACGATGTTTGGAATACTAGTGTTAAAGATTCTATGCACTGTCTAACCACACCTGGAGATATACTTTAAAAATGTTTTAAATAGTGTGGATAATAATTCTGTCCTCATCTGTACTTTAAAACACTTACTTTTTGTTCAAAGATGATACTGAAGTGTGTGTAATAGGACTGGGAGCATGTTTGTGTGAAAGTGTTCTTATGGTCACCATTTAAAGGTATTTTAATCTGAAAATGTTCATGTTTCTTAGATCTCTGTTATTCCACTCACTACACTACATGATATTATAGTCTCTGTAAGCGTAGCGCAAATACAAGATGACGCCAGCGTTGCGAAAACTCTGGAAAAAAAGCTAGTGATGCTTCCTGATTGGTTGACTGATAACTTGGAAAGCCTGTAAAAAAAAACAAACAAACAAGCAAACCTTTGCCTGCCGTTTCCTTCCTCAGCTCTGACGTCGATGTACAGCGATGCACAGCGAGAGTATTTCATCCAGCGCAAAAATCTCACCTGGGTTGACGCCCGAAACTACTGTCAGGTACAGGCTAAACCTGAAATTTATGCACTAACGGGCTGAAGCATGAAACTGAGCTATACCACGTCAGTTTTATTCACTAAGGCAGATATGTGAGAGGGGATTCAATATGGAATTTAAAAAAAGGTTGGCGGTGTGGAAATGCAAGTTTGTGGATGCGATAACTCGAGAAGCAACTGACATAGGAGTTTGAAATTGATATCCTGGGTGTATCTACTAAGAATCTCAGTTTGAATCTCAGTGACCGTGAACTCAAGGTCAGAGGTCAAGTTTTCTGAAAATCTTGTGAATGTGATAACTAAAGAACAAGGCAACATAGGATTTTAAAACCATAGGTGTATCTACTAAGAGACAGGTGACCACCAGTGTTTTCCAACGTCTTTTCCTGGTGGTCGTTACTGGGTTTGAGATCATCCTCTGGATCAAACAGACCCTTTTTTATATTTTCCAATTACGGCCTGAATGGATTTGGGTTCCCTTTGATGAAAGGATATCAATACCTACAAAGTAGTGGCAAAGGAAATTTTACTTTTTGTACACTTGTATCACAGGAATAATAGGAACATGACTTGCCTAACATTTGGAAACCTTGGTTATGGATTACACTAGCAGCTGTTTGTTAACTTAGAATAGCCTAAATGCTAGCAACAGGTTTCAGTATGCAAAACTGACGTACCAGGTTATATTTGAAGCAAAAAAGTTATTTTAGTTGTGCTTGTGTCAACTATGTGCTTACCTGTGTGTCTAAATGCGGCGGATATATCTTTAGCACAGGTTGTATGTCTGTATCAAACATCATCTTGCAGTTTAGAGCCATGAGCCACATCTGTTGGTATATGTGAGCAATTTTAAACACTGGTCTAAGACTTAAGACAAAATCTACTAGTATATAAATTTGTAGCGCTTTTCCTGTCATTTTTCTCAACTTTATAGATTTAGTTTAATCTAAATTGTTAAAGAAAACCATCTCATAACATGAAATGCTCTCCGGTCTTTGGCCCGTCTGTAAAAGACTGACAGTAGCTTTTTGTGTGTGGCCAGGCCTGCTTCAAAGAGCTGGTGACACTGACTCCAGACAACATTCAGGCCCTTGCCCGGGACATCACCTCTGACCACTGGATTGGTCTTCGCAAGAACTTTAACTTCAAAAACAACTCTATCGACAACTCCACCGGCAACTTAACCAGCACTGTTGCAAGCTACACAGAAAGCTACTTCACCACACACTATATCAACAACAGTGACTCCAGCAGCCCCATTATGAACTGGACTCAGTGGGCCAACGGGGATCCCCTAGCCTTCCAAAACTGGTACCCTGGCTGGCCGCTGCCTAAACCTTCCCCAAAACCTCCCAACAAAACCGTGTGCTGCAGCTGCTCCTGCACATGCCCAGCAAGGCCAACAACACCCATGACTACAAACGCAGAATTCACAACGCCCAACACGACAACAACACAATCAGGACATAATGTGACAAGTTGGAGTGATGACCCGGCTGAAACAACTGAATTCACACCAGACTTCACTGACCAATCTGTTGTTACCGACGAAAGTACAACACACGCAACAAGAACGGAAAACATGACGACCCGAAGAACAACTCCATATTTCACCACAAGTGCACCCTGGACGACCGCTGAGATGCCATTAGCAGCGCAGTGTGAGAAGTCGCCTGTGCAGGAGCCAGAAGAACCTGAAGATGAAGACGACAGTGATGATGAGAATTACATTGAAGACTCGTGTGTGGCCATGCTCAGCTTTGGGCCGTGGATTGAAAAGAGCTGCCTGGAGCGTCTGCCATTTATTTGTTATGAAGGTAGGTCACAAACTGTATGGGTGCACAGATGCAGATACCTGCTAATTTATCACACAAATAAAATACTACAGTTAAAACTAAGGCCACGCTTAATGCTTCCATTTAGGAATTTAGAGGTTCAGTTGCAGCCAGATGCTGTGAGCACTTTAGGTGTGTCTAAACTCAGTGCTGCAAGTAGTGGACGTGAGGACAGGTGAGACCTAGGTGGCGATCTCTGGCTATAATGTACATCACCACGGCCAATCATCTCCACTTTCTTCTTTTGGATTAAACCAAACACCATATCAGTGCAAATAACTCATACCAACAATCAAGCACGGTGGTGGTGGGGTGATGATTCAGCTTGTCATGCAGTCACTGCGTCAAGCTCCTCTGAGCTCCTCTGTATATGAAAGTTTGCTACAGTCAAATATGAAACCATTTGTTTGGCAGCTAAAACTTAACTGAATCTGATTGAGAGCATATAAAACACTAATCACCTCACTTTGGTGATGATCTAGCCACTTCATCAGATTTAGGTTTATATGATTGACCTTTTTGCAAAATTACATATAACAATCATAGTTGCCTGTTTAGTGTGGTGGGTCAAGACAGGAGTAGGCCTACTAAGCCAGTCAAACACAGGTTAAGACCATAAATTCATGTATTTCTTATATCTAACCTCCCAAGACCTGAACTCCTTCATGGCATGCATTTTTAATTTCTCTTTGCTATTTGGGCTGACTGGGAGTCCTAGGAGGTTAAAGAATAGGAGTAGTTTTATTCTGTCATGTTCAGATATATGATGTTTTTATTCATTATAGGCTCAGAACATTGTATCCTAATGTCCACTTTATATTTCCTGCCAAAAAAAGCCCTTGAATATTCCTTATTTGATTTAACTGTAGGTGACTTTATTACACGTAGCGTAAACAATCATTTAGAGGAGGTAAGCTTTATACACCACACATTTTATTTTAGTATCTCCCTCCTCAACTCTTCGGGGCATTTGTCCTTGCCTTCACGTTGCTGTCTAAGTAATATTCTTCATCATGTTTTCAAACAGATCGCTTCATGGGACAAGTCAGCGTCACCAATATAACTTTTGAGAGCGCCAACCTGACATGGTTGGTTGCACCGGGCGATATCAGCCATTATCGGGTAGAGGTCGAAGGTCAAAAGGATAACAAAACATGGGAGTTTAACGTCACTGATTTGACCTGTGGCCTCTCCAACCTGACAGCAGGCACCTCCTACTCGGTCCAGGTGTTCCCCGTCAAGTGTAAAAGAGACCTCAACCCAGAGAACGCCACCTTCTACACCAGTGAGTTTCAATGGACGTGAGAAATATAGATTTATTTACTCACCTGTTCGCCTGCTTATAGTTCTGATAATATACCCCGAACAGCATCATGTAAACACCCGGAACAACACTCACGCTTAAGACCACGAATTTGCCGTTATTGCACTACATGGTATATTTTAAGTTTACCCAAAGTTTATGTTTTTCTTTTCTTTATGCTTTCCCCATCTGAGCCTGGTTCAGCCTGACGTTTAAAAAACATAAAAGAGAGAGACACTGATGATATCTGTGTTTTTTTTCAGTACCTAAGGCAGTCACAAACCTGACAGTCAGTTCTGTGGAGAAAAACTCTGTCTTTCTGAGATGGGAAAAACCAGAGGGAAACGTGGATTTCTATCGTCTGACTTACGAGACCACCCCTGTTAAAGTGACAACAGAGACAATAAAGGTTGAGGGTTTGATACCTGGAACCCCCTACAATTTCACTGTCGTCTCGGGAGTCAATGACGCATCTAAGTGGAGCTATGAAGCTCACGTCTCAGCGTATACCAGTGAGTTTTTGCTCATTCTTTGTCGCGTATACGTCTGTGCTACGCATGTAATATTCATACTGTATCTGTTTTTCTTCTTTTAGTAGCAGGAAGTGTAATATGTAATTGAAACCAGTGAAAGGTGCCGAAAAGCTTGTTTACGCCTAAACGAGGAAGCGGTTTACAGTTTGTCCTTTCTTGCTAACATAACATGAAATTCAAATCAGCAAAGGCAAATGAGAGCCACTGCTGACGTGAAGAGAGGCGCCTGGTGGATGTGTCTGTTTTGTGCTCATCTGTTTGTTCCTGATTTCAGAGCCTGATAAAGTTTACAACCTGACAGTGTCTGATAACACAAAAGAGTCGATATTGGTCAAATGGGATCGACCTGTGGGAAACTTCACAGATATCCTTGTGGTAGCTAACTACACGAATGGAGCGTATGTATTTGTAGAAATCCAGCCACACTGTATGCACACACATTTTTCTCTAAGCAGAGTTCATGTGAGGACAACGTTTTGCACCCCTTTGATTTATTGATTAACATATAGGAAGTTTGCCAAAAATAAAATAATAATATACACATATGTAGCCTGTTGTGTTGTTTGGTCATTTAGATTCCTTTGCTGTTTGAGTTGCCCAGCTTTTGTTTTTTTGAGAGATCAGCTGCAAAAATGACCTAAATGTTGACTTTAAATGTAAATTTTAATTCCTGTCAATGTTCCATGTATTTCTATTACATGTTTTTGATTGATATACATTGACTTTTTATATTTTCCTCAGTAATTAATCATTGAAATAAATAAACCTTTAAAGTTTTAAAATATAACTCGCTTGGCAAACTGAGAGAATCGTTTTTACGGCGCCTGTCTTTGAGGGCTCAAAGCCCTCCCTCCAAAATTCACGATGAAATAAAAAACCCGTGAAAGAGTTTCAACGGCAATTTCCAAAAATCACGATTTGGTCACTAGACCAACTGGTCACTGTTCGGTGTATGTCTCCTTCTGGACAATGATGCGGTGATAGGTAGCTTCTGATTTTGAGGTTAACTGTCCCATCAGGTCTTCTTATTACAGCTAAATAGATCTTCATGTTCAGCTGGATGAAATGAAGAGTGGAGTTTTGGGTATGAGCTTTAGTAACAGTTTCTCTTTGTGACAGGAGCCTGTTTAATACAACTGTAAAGTCCAATCAGCAGAACGTGACAGTAACAGATCTGCCACCGGCCACACATATATTCATCTATGTGACCGTGCGGGTCAACAACGACCTGGTGGGAGAAACCAAAATGATCGACAGCTTCACAAGTAACTCTTTCTCATTGTTCAGATTGATTTCATTGTTGATGCACAGAAACAAATAAACGGGAACTGTCCCACGCTACACTGATCGCCTCTAATCTGACTGCTTGTCTGTTTTGTAGCTCCTGGACCGATTTCAAATTTGATTTTGACTACAACTAGTGATTCCCTCACCGCTACCTGGAAGCCTCCTGTTGGTAGCGCTTTAAATTACACAGTCGAGCGCTGTCTCGACCGTTGTGTAAACGAAACAAGTGTAACAACAAACATCGCATTCAAAAATCTGAAGAATGCTGCCAATTACTCTGTGACCGTCTATGCAGTGAGTGGACAATTTACCAGCACGCCAGTGTCCGCCTACAAGTTCACCCGTGAGTCACTTTTGTCATCTTCTGTGGTCAGAGTTGTTTGGTTGCCACCACCAATGTTTACAAGCAGAAATATCTCAATTCTTATTCTAAAAAGCAAATCTGTGAATGATTGTTACGCCACTGAGAAAAAAGATTTCCACGCAGAGCTAAGTTAAAATTTTGATGTCAATGTAAAAAAAAAAAACTTCAGTGGCAGAAACGATCTATTTCATACAAGTCTGATTTAGCACAAAAAACATTACTTCATTACTCTTATGTCAGGCTGACTTGACTGCAAAATAGTAATGAGAAATGGCTTTCTAATTTTCTCCATCTTCTTTGATTTTAGTGCCAAATTCTCCTATTGATCCCAGAGCCACTAGTGTCAGTAAGGACAGCATCACCTTTGCCTGGAATGCACCTAAAAACACATCAGCACCCACGTATGGTGTCACACTCAACTCCAGCTTCTGGGGTCAGAGTTGGAATTATACAACCTCTGACACCACGTTTACATTTCTTAACCTGACATCAGGGACCAACTATTCTTTCAGTGTGTACGCAATCGCTGACAGACAGGAAAGTGCCTCAGTATACTGTGCAAATTTCACAGGTAAGATTTTTAGCTTGGAAGAAAAACTGTTAACAACATGATAGGTGACACTTGGCAGGAGTTAGCTCGTCACTTGCACTTTTTTTTTCAAAAGGTGAAATCCAGACTCGAAGTAGAGGACAGATAGAGTTAATATTATCTGATTTGAAATTTGATGATTGCATTTCATACCAGGCCACTTATCAAAACTGGATAAACAGTTCACGGAGACTGGCAGTTTGAAAATCAGCAAATTAAGCCCTCTGGTCAAGTTTTGCAAAATAAAGTAAATAGTAAATAAGTGATTAAAAAAGGAGGTAATAAATGTAAAGGTACTTATTTAGATCTCTTTTTTTTTTACTCAATTTGAACACCAGGCAGTCCCAATTTTTTAACCTAACATGATCGATGATAGATGGATTGGACTCTAGTAAGTTGGAAAAACTACGCTTTGACACCCCAGGAATCAAACCAGAGACCAAGAGATGACCCGCTCTACCTCCTGAGCCACTGCTGCCACATGCACTTTAGTCGTTTCTGGTTTCAGTTAAGATATTTATGTCTTAGATCTAACCCAATAGCGTATCATGAAAACAATTTTAATCACCTTCAGCGACCCAAAATTTCACAAAGAGCAGAGAAATGCTTACAGCCTCTGCTCACCTGCTGGGTGAATGAGGCAAGTTGTGTAAACCACTTTGAGCGCTTAGAAAGTGTAGAAAAGCACTAAATAGCAACCAGTCCGTTTACCGTTTACAGTGAGTGTGAGCTTTTATATGACTGATAGAAAACTCGCTTGGCAGACTGAGAGAAAGAAAAAACAAGATGCTATACGAGCAAAAGGTGACGGCTGCGAAAACATATCGGACCAGCTAGTCCAGGATTTTTATTTTTCTGTCCATAGCTGTATTTATTCCACCATATGCAATTTTTACCCATGAATGGAAGCATGCCTTTTTCTTTCTTGTTTGCACATCTCACAGTCTCTGTTCGTTTCCCAGTTCCAGACCGAAAGGAAATCAGCCTGTCGATGCTGTGCTCCTCGTCCGAGGCTCTTCTGTGTGATGAGAACTCAACAAGGACGGAAGTATTTAATGAGGTGAATCTGTCACCACTTGGACATAAGCAGCATTTTGATTAGCCAAGTGTGCTGAGCTGTGGCTTCGGTGAAAGGTCTCAGCTTTGTGTTTTCGATTGTGCGTTGTTTTAATTGTGTTGTTTCTGTTTGTGCGTTTTGCTACAGCTGAAGGAGAAATTCAAAACGCTGTTGGACGGACACATGGACTGGCAATACTGGGGACAAGGATAAGCCACTTGGTATTTCCTGCTATTTAGTCATAAAAACTTCAAGGTTGTGCTTCAGTAAAATGTACAGCGACTTTTCTGATCAGAATTGTGATATGTGATTACTATACCTGCAGATATATTCATTTATTGATTAATTTTTATTTTTTCATTTTTAATAGGCTATAGGAATAAAGTAGATGACCAATCATTATTAAAATCAGCATTTTATTTGTTCTTGTTTTCACATCACCTTCTATTTTTTTTCTTCTCGACCTGAACTTTGTACGCCGAGGATGTTTTAAATAAACACACTATAATCTAAATGTGGTCTGGATTCTGTCACTGCATGTCACTGTAACACAGATATTTGTGTAAGGTTGACGTCACACCTTAAAGCATCTTCCACGATACCAAGTCGACTAACATAAATCATATTACACATAATTGCTGATGATTGTCCAGCTGTTAAGATTTTATCAACATCAACAGTAAAAAAAGAAAAAAAAAAACTCAGTCTGTGTATACTTGTTCTCTTAATTCTACATGCATGCAGACACTTCCCCTTTTTCCAAAAAACAACTCTCGTTGTTCAGTTTTTGAACAATAAATATGTCAACGGTGAGGACCTGATGCCCTCGAACATACTGCAGTTTTATGAGGTCAGGTAATGGCATAAAACCAAACACAAAGCTTAATGTCTGCGGTGCTTCTGCGCCTGCATATGTAACATCTATAACACTTCCAGGGTGTGAGCTGGTCCCTGTTAAAAAACACTTAAGTTACGCTCTCGTATAAGCTGTTATTCTCTGCACAGCTTCCTCTGCAGTGTGTCGGTAATAACTTTAACACTCCAGAGTAAGAAAGCAAACTGCAATATGAGGAAGGGGTGGAGTGATCACATTTTTTTTTAAAAATAAGCATGTAAATGTGAAAAAAAGAAGCATCAGAGAGAAGAAAACGTGAGCCAAAAAAGCTTTTGAAACTGCTTAAGCAAAACCACAGTCGAGCAGCAGCAATGGAGTCTTCACAAGGACACGGAGACGGTGAAGCTAAGAGGGAAACACTTGCAGGTTAGTTTTTAAAAAAGCAATTAAAGGAAAGGCTTTAAAACAGGACACGTCTGATGAGTTAATATTGAAAATAAAAATGATCTGTTTCTTTGTTTCTGCAAAGGAGATGGGCCTCGGTGTGATCAGAGGCACATTTATGTTGCATCCTTTCATGATTGAAGTTCTTTAAAACTAACAGGACCACTTACTGTGGTCTAGAAAGTGAAATGACCTCCTGTTTGTGATTGAAACAGGATTTCAGTTTTTTCCTTGCTGTATTTTTGCCTCCACGCTCCCAATGCGTTCATCGGCTGAAGGGCCCACAATATTTTGGACAAAGAGCTGGTTTTTTAGTTTTTTCCTCTGGGGATTTTAAATCAAACAACACGTACCTGAAGTGTAGACTTTCACCTTTAATTGAAGGGGTTTAAAAACTGTTTTCATTTTTAAGAAGATCCGACATTTTTATACGCGGTCCCTCATTTAGAGTGGCTCCAAATTCACTGGACAGACTAACATAGTTTTACAATTATGGATTGTTTTTAGTATTTGGGTGAAAAAATCTATTACAGTCACTGACTGCCTGAAGTTTAAAGCCCATCAACACCACGCAACACTGTGTTTCCTCCCTTGAGGTGCCCACCGGGCCTTTACTGCAGCTGCATTTAGTTTTGTCTTTAGTAACAAGGCACTGTAAAGCACGCTCTGTTGATCGTGACAGATAGCTCATTGAAGAATGTCACATTTTTTGCCTTGAGAAGTTCTTGGGTTGCTTTTGCACTACATGCTTTGATCCATTTGCCGTGTGGGGCACCGTCTGATCAGGTTTGGCTGAATCTGAGCAGAGAGTAGAGCCCTGCTGCTTCTATCAGCAGTCACATCATCAATAAACACCAGTGAGCCAGTCCTACAGCCATACTACCATACTACTACCTCCACCATGTCTGAGAGATAATATGGTATGCTTTAGATCACAAGCTGTTTAGCTATCTTCTGTGGTTTTTGAGGTCTTTTGGTGTTGTTGTGCTGGTCAGTGTGTTCCTTATCAGATTGCTGATTTGGTTTTTATTATCTCTTAGGCGTATTTTTAATACATGTTTATTTTCAGCCTAATGGCCTTATATACTAACCCCGATTTGGTCTGTAATTCATCCACTGTTGGATCGAAAGCACTTACATAGAAAGAGCATAGATAAAAGTGTCTGTGTGAATGGGTGAATGAGGTGAGTTGTATAAAGCGCTTTGAGTGCTCAGGTAGGCTAAAGAAGAACCAGTTCATTGAGCTTTTATCATTACAGGTGCAGGATCCTGTCAGTTTTGTCATCTAACAGTTGGAGTGGCTATTGTTATAGCAGCATTAACCCTGATCGCAGGACTCCTATTGTCCTTCATTTTATTTGGTGAGTCTAAATATGCGTGCATAGAAATGATACATGCATGAAGTATTTCATCTGTAAACACTTGGGGAGATTCCAGGATCAAACCTTTGCTCATAAGGTCGTGCATACAGCGCCTTGAAATGATCATTAAAGATGCTGGAGAATCACCCTGCTGCTCCGTGTACCTGGACAACAAGCAAACTGAAAGTAGTTCATACATACAGAGTTCATACAAATCCTCCCTTTATTGTGCAGACTCAGCACAAATCATCATCATGTACCCCAGTGGAGAAATAGATCCGGAGAACTGTATAAAATTCATATCAATTCATATCAACACGTTCTGTTTCGAACAAAGTGGTGTGAAAAGCTGTTCGCCCCCTCCCTGATTTCCTCTTTTTTTTAAATGTTTGCCACACTATAATGCTTCAGATCACCAAATATTAGAAAAAGATAACACAAGTAAACTCAAAATGCAACAAAGTTTCGAAATGAAGGTGTTTATGATTAAGGGAGGGGGAGTGTCCGGGCCTACATGTCCATGCGTGAAAAACTGTTGACGTGTGTTAACTTCGCCTAATATTTAAATGTGTTTGATGATCTGAAACCTTTAAGTGTGACAAACATAGAAAAAAAGAGGAAATCAGTACACGCCGCTGTGTGTACTAACATTTTTTGAGTGTGTTACTATAAAGCACACATCGCTTCCATAAAAAATATCTAAAAGCATTTAATTTAACTTTTTTATTTTTTCAGCAAGTATTCCTTCTTCGTTCTGACAACCACAAGCAAACACATTGCATATAACTAGAAATGAATAGAATAATATAATTATATAATAATAATAATTAATATTGTCATTATTTAAAAAATATATATAAAAACACTTAAGATAATAAAGTAAACCACCTCCTTGGCTGGCAGCTATGGCAGCAGGCTGATGGCTTTAAAATATAAAATTAGCTGATAATGTCCAGACATTTAGCCTAAATAATCAAACATACATAAGTAGACACTTTATAAGGCACAGCAGTGCCCCCCCCCCCCCCCCCTCATTGTAAGAAGCATTTGCAGTTTTTCCTATATCTCAGGTAAAGAGTATCCAGTACACAAGACGGCAAAATACAAAATTTGAAGACAACGTCAGAAAATAAGACTAAAACACATTATTATTACTGTGATTACTATGGTTATTTTTAGGGGTCCTACGATGGAACTTTGGGGTACTTGAGACCCCCCCCCCAGAGGGTATAACCTGGCAGAACATAATATATAACATACTTAATCTACTATTTTCTGCTGTTTGTGTTTGTCTCTCTAAACCTGTGGTTTCCACCTCCATGTTCATCCCTTCAAATTTCCTCCAAATGTGAAAAAGAAATATTAAAAATGCAGTTATATTAATTTATTATAAGAAAATTGGTTATAGTATGGTTGCATTTGTCTTTCTCAGCATTTAAAGTAGCTTAAAAAAGCAAAAGTAATCCTAATCTGCTTTTTAGCTTTAGTTTCTGGAAGCATCTGGAAGACATGATGTTTTTTTTTTTTTTTTTTGTTGCTGCCTGTAGTGGACCTTCAGTGCTCAGCTCTTATCTTTATATTTATATTTGTCAGTCATATTGGCAGCAGCACCAGAAGCAAGTCAGACATCAAGGCAGGAACTGCTGGAGCAGCTGCAGCAGTGCCAGAAACAGCAGCGTGACGTGAACCTGATGCTTCACACTGTCACTCAAGGTGATTTACATGATCTCAAACACAGTGAACACAGGTGATCCGCCACAGCACTCGCTGCGTGTTTCTGGTTACATTTGTGATATGCTTCACACACAGAGTAGTGAAAGCTGTGGGGCTCCATTTCTTACAGGGTTTTATCTGACACTTAAATCAGTGTTTCTTCCTCCTATGTGGAGACTCAAGGTGCAGTTTGTGCCCTGAAAAGTGGCTGTGGTGGATGGGACGTTGCTACTTCTTCTCAGTCGGACTGCAGGAAAATCGGCAATGGAATGAGAGCGCCGAGTTCTGCCGGCAGCACAACAGCAGCCTGGTTGTAATCGAAGACTCTGCAGAGATGGTAAACGCATCATGCACAAGTCATGTGAATCACACACACTTACAGTTCTGAAGTTGTACGTATCAGAACCACTTTAAGCTGCTGAGGACGTTCGGCCCACTCTACTTCACAGCGTCGCTTCAGTTCGTTGAGATTTGCAAGCCTTTTTTATACACAGCTTAAAAATCAGGTTGGGCTATGACCGGGTCATTGCAACACCTTGATTCTTTCCTTTTTCAGTGTTCTGTTGTAGATTTGCTGCTGTGCCTGTGTCCTGTTGCATGACTCAATTTAGTTTTATTGTCACACAAGTGGCCTCAAATTTGACTTTTGAATACTTTGGTGGGAGTTCATGGTTGACCCAGTGACTGCAGGGACCCCAGGTCACGTGGCTGCGAAACAAGCCCAAATCATTACCCCTCCTCCACGTGCACTTTGTTCAGATGCAATCCTTTCCAAACAAGCCACGCTTGTTCCATCTTTTTCTAATTGTATGTCATAAATATTTACATTTAACACGCTAACTGAGGCCTTTAGAGTCTCAGTTAGCATAAAAAGAAGTTTAAACCCCCCCCCCCCCCCCCCCCAAAAAAACCCCCAAAACAAACAAATTGCTAAACTAAAAGTTGGAACTTTGCTAAGGACTCCCACAAGACATTCCCAGATGTATCCCGCAGCTTCTGCCCACCTCGACTTTCAGTCACCCCAGCTTGTGCTATGGACCACTGATGAAATGTGGGCTTTCTTAAGTAACCAATGCATAATGGCCCAACCTGGGTGGATGTCAGCTTTCTGTACCAGCACTTGTTTTATTCATAGTAACAAACATAAATAAAATGGTAAAATTTCTGGCAGAAAATTAATCAGGGTCGTCAAACATACTGCCTGGTGGCCAGAATCAGCCCGCCAAAGACTCAAGCCCATTGGATGGCTTTGGAAAATGTCAAGAAAGGCATAGATATTATACATTTTATACATTTCTTTTACAGTTTTTACAGCATTTTCTACTAATAAAATCCCCAGAAGTCATTCATACTACACTAAAGTTAATTAAGTAACAAGTGAACATTTAAATGACAAAAAGTTGAAAATGTTGTGCTATCTACAACAGAAATTTCTATGTTTTACAGCAAGTCCGTGCAGTTAAAAAAAAGAAAGAAAGAAAAGAAAAAAGCAAATACACTTTTTATTATTACAGGACAGTCTGGGACAGTTTATTTTTTCTTTCAATTTACACATTTATTACTTACAATTTAGTCTTAAACAGTCGTGCTGACACATTTCTTGCATTTAACATAGAAACATTTCTTTATTGTGTAGAAAAACTCAGACATGCTGTTGAAAAAAAGACTTTTTCATAAGAAGTTGACTGAGGGATTAATCTTCTCTACCTTACAGAAAGGGGCGTGTCACTGCTCTGGCTCACTTCAGTGGGCTGTGTGTGGTCGGTGATGATATCCCTGCTCTAAATGTTGCTTCCACCACAGGATTTCATCCAAGGAGTGATGAGGAACTTCTCCCAGGTTCCTTTCCTGTGGGTGGGACTGACAGATGCCAAGCAGGAGGGTCAGTGGCTGTGGGGCGATGGGAGGGCAGTCCAGCACTACATGCAGTAAGTCATATCACAACAACAAAATAAAAATAATAAAATAATACGGTATAATTAAGGAACTCATTTTGGAAGAATTAGAAATAAAAGTGCAAGGAGTAAAATATATAAAAAAAGAATAATATATAAAATAATAAGTCTTCCTATTAAAAACTGGAGTTGCAGAACACTTTTGCCTGCTGCAGCGACTGCAAATGCAAAACAGTAGTTATTTGCACTGAGGGAGTAACAGGCAGCAGGGTTAGAAGCTGCTGGAGGCTTTTTGTCTGACTGCAGAGTCCTCTAGAGGCGGGAGTAGAAAATGTCAGTGGGCTGTGCGCTGTCGGCCCCCCGATGACCGTGGTAATGTAAATGCACTGATGAGAAGGCTGTTCCTGAGGTACACTGTGCACATTTATCTTTGTAAAAAGAAACAAACAAAAAACTGTACAGTACAGTGTCAATAACTCCAGAAATGTCTCTCAGAGTATAATAAATATTAGTAGGATGCTGCTTGTTTTAGCCACTAAAACGTTTTTATTAAATGAAAAGTGATCTCTTTATCTAATGTATAGGCAAATACAAACAGAACACAATCAAAAAATGAAAACAAACAGAAACATTTAAGGTTAAGTTGATCTTTATTACAATATTATAACAAACAATATACACGTATACATGACACACATATCCAAAGGCAAACACACACAAAATGACATCAACTTGACTGTATGTAACGTGACCATATGTGACTGTACATATGTTTATTTATGTAACATATTTACAGTTTATATTTTTTAATGAGGTTTATTGTCATGTACTGCTTTAAACACTGAGTTTTCACTCCCACTGTGTGTTTCAAAGGGTGATGGTGGAGTGGGATTCTGATCACAGGGACTGCGCAGACCTGAGGGGAGGCGCGAGTCTGTTCGCCGCTGACTGTGAAGAGTACGGACCGTGGGCTTGCAAGAAGGAGTACTGACACACAATTACAATTTATTTTACACACAGTTTACTTCCAATGTCAATTTGGCACGATACAAAAGGTAAACAAAAAGCTGTTTACAACTCTAAAATCTATGAATCTTAGGAAAAGAAGCCAAAAGGGATAGGAATGCAAGACGTTAAGTCAGCCATATAAAACATTTATTGCCATCTGAAAGTGCATTATAAAGTGCATTCATGTACGAAGAGGCAAAATGTCGAAAAAATAAGCAACATGTTGTTGCCTTCAGTTTTGGACAGTTAGCTTATTCTTTAAATTGCAGGTTTTAAAAATAAATCTATTTACCCATTTCTGCAGTTGCTGTTTGTAGCTGCAACATCGGAATTGTCCTGAAATGTATTTGCTATATTTAGCACGCTATGACTGAAAATATCAATAAAGTCTTCCTGCTGTTTACATCATTAGCATTGTAGCTTATAGCTTTTTTTAAAGCTCAGTTGTTGAGCTAAAGTTTTAAATATTTTAAATTCTTTTTTTTTCTTTTTTTTAGGTTAATATTTAAGATAAACTTAGCAAAATTAAGTTTTAACTATTTTGTTTTGAAAGTGAGAACACGCACTTTTAATTTCAATAATGACCTACTTTTATACTTTTAATGCATAATCTGGGTTTTTCTTTTCTTTACAACCGTGTGAGGTCTGAGTAGCTATGACAACAGTCAACCCTAACCTTATGTACGCTTAGGAAAAATACAAGAAGCAATTGTTTTGACACATCTCAGTTAGAGTGATTTTTGTCCCCCTGGTTGCCAAGAAAAGACACTTTTTTTTAAAGCCAAAAAAAGGCACAGAGGGTCAGAATTATCACCGATTGTGGACTTAGACCTCACAGGTGGAGTCAAATTAAAGTCCAGTGAGATTTTCTGTCTCTCATTTCCCTGAGATGTTGTTTGGCGGGATGATCGTCATGAGTGTGCGTCCATCCAGTGGGGCGAACAGAGGGTACAGTTTCTCTCTAAAGGTTCCAGTGAAGGTGTAGATGTGGGACTTGGTTTCAGCGTTGTAGAAGGAGATCTGCCCTTCCTCGTAGTCCAAGTAGACCCCCATGCGCCTGGGCACGAGGCTGAGGGGGAGCTCTTTTTCTGGCTTGCTGCAGGCGTAGAATTTGTGCGTGCTGCGCCACAGCACCCAGTAGCCCTTCTTTGGCATCATGGTGAACTTCCCGTGCCGCTCAGAGTCAGCGGTGGTCACGCCCACGCGCCAGTAACCGTTATTGGCTATGTTCACCTCCCAGTAATGGCGGCCGCTGCTGAAGCCCTCCCTGCCGAGCACACAGGGCCATTCGTCGAAGCGCTGGGAGCTTTGAGGCTGCTCTGACACTACAGAGGACTCCTGGACTTTACGCTGGTCATCTGAGAGAAGCAGCCATGGGTGGTTGGTCATGGGGTCAAGAATCACATCAGCTGTTGGGAGAAAGGAAATCAAATTGCTAATTAAACCACATGTTCTTTGGTGTTTGTTGGTTGATTTATGGGATGGAGATAAAGCTGAGGCCGTTGTTACCTGCTGCGCTGCAGATCCACCCCCAAACTGAAAACACAGATGAAGAGTTTTATTATAGTTGCAGAAGAGATGAGTTTGGCTCTTAAAATAGTCCCCTCCACAAATTGTTCTGAGCATCGGAATCATTATTCATAATAAAAGCTAAAGAAAAATCCCAAGGTTTTTTTTGGTGCAAATTTTAAAATACACACCTGAGTTGGGGATGTATCGAGGAATTCCTGCTTCCCAGGACTTTTGCTTTGCCAGGAGCCACAACTGTGGGACGATTTTCTGATAAGGAAAAACATAAAAATGAAACTCATACTAACTTATATTCCTTTGCTTTCTATTTCCTTAAGACTGACTAACCTATGCCATGCTTAGTCACTGCATACATAATTCAGTAGGTACTCATAAATTTAGGTCCAGATAAAACTCAATTACAGCCTCAAAGGTCACGGCTCTGCACAAAAAACTGCAAGTAGTAGTGACAGGTGAAATCAGAGTCAATCAGAGCTGTGATAAAACAGCACGCCATCATCTATAAATGTGATGGCGTGCTGCAGTTAATCTGCAGACTGCCCCGTCGTTCACGGGGGACATTGACACGCGTGCTATCAGAGCAGAGCCCGATTAGGGTCGTTAAACTGAATCACTGAGATCTTTCATTGATAGATGCGGGCAATGAAGGTGCAGAGTTCACTTGGATCACACATGGCATAAAGCTGTTACACAACCTGGCCACGACTGCCCTTCGTGACATTCGAAATGAACAACTGGTTTATTGCACACTGGTTTATTTGTGTGCTATCAAACCTCTAAGATATTTATCTTTCACTTCAAACTTACATCTTGCCATCATCCTCATCTCATTTTCAAATTTATGCCAGAGTTTCTGCATTAACATGAATTGTTTTAAGGATGTTTTCAAGGGCTGATTCAGTAGAAATGCAGAGGTTTCTCACCGTGCTTCCTTCCTTGAGCAGCGACCAGGTGATGAACTCCAACAGAGGCATCAGCCTGATCAGCCGGTTCTTCTTCAGAGTCAGCACACGCAGCACCTTCCCCAGCTCATCGCTCTGAACGCCACAACGCTGCAACACAAACAAACGCTTGAGATTTGCCTCCATTTACTTTGAAAAGCGTGACACCAACCAAAACTTAAACGACATAAAAGTAAAACACATTTGAAGTTAGTTGTCTGGTTAGTGACCCCCTGCTCACCTCGCTCGCCTCCTGCAGCTCCTTTGCCCACTCCATGATCCTCATGTGTGCCACCTCACTGGCATCCTTGTCTTTAGTTTCGTGTTCGTGACTGTCAGATAGCCAGGGAGTCTCCTTCAGGAGCTTTAAGGACATTGAATTAATCACGACATTGTTAGATTTTAACAGTTTTCGTTTCACCTTGCATATCAAAATAGGATTTTCAATTTAATTCAATTCAGTTTTATTTGAAGGGTCAATCTGATCTGGTCTGATCTCACATCAGCGTCTGTAAATACTGACCCTGTCAACATCGCGGAGCTCATCGGCCCACTGCAGGATTAGCTTCCTGCTCTCCTCGAGACTGCGTTCGGCGCGCCCCTGTGAACGCTGGGCGTCCTTCGTGGTGCCTTCTCCTGGATCCAGAGCTTCCTGCTAAAAGACATCACACTGTGTCAGGTGGTATGTCACACCATGAAACTACAGAAAGATACAGGAAGATTATATCGGATTGTATATCTTAGGTAACGCCCATCCTACATATGCTATAAGGTGAAGGGTGTGAGCTATAAAGAGTTAATGAATAGCTGCGCTATCAGCATCCATACAGTCAGTGCTGTTGTGTGATGGAGTTCCTGCATACAATAAATATTTTGTTATTGTGATCTTTATCTGGTCTGTGCACTCTTAAATCTGGCTATACTAAGAGTCTGCCAGTTTCTACCTTGCACACTTGATCCACCTGTTCCTTCCACTGCTGGATAAACTGCACGCACTCCTGCAGGCTGCGGAGATCTTTCAGGCCGTTTTGGCGAGTTTGTTGCTGCAGGAGACAGAGGTGGTCACAAATAGGCCAAACAGACACTGACCAACTGAAGAGAAAAAGCTGTTTGAAGCATGTGGTTTACCTGTGACTGTTTATTGAGGCTGTTGGTGGGCCTGCTGGGGACTGAGCTGTGAGGCTGGCTGCTTTCATCATGGGTGGGCAGGTTCCAGCGTACGGCCCCGATGGAACTGCTCTGGGTGGCGCTGCCGTCCTCCCCAGACAGCAGCATGCTCACCTCTGCAGGGGTAAAAAAAAAAAAAGCTCTTTTAAGTCTCAGTTAATGTCATGCTGCTTTGCCAAACTAAGAAAAGCAGCAGGAAATACAAGCTTTAGATAAAAGCTTTCCAGCAGAGGCTGTGTAAATTATAGTGATAGATTTATGGCTCTGATAAATGGAAACACTTTAGATACTGTATCAGTCCGCACAGTATCGCATCACGCAAAGGTTGATAGTTATCAGATGGGCAAGAAAAGTGTGCTAAGTATCACTATGAAACACAAAGGAAGAAAAAGACGTACTTCTTTTGGGCTTTAGGATACTTTTCATTTCCATCATGGCTTCCTCACTGTGGAGAAAAAACACGCCACATGAAAAAGATAAAATATGAAATTATAGAACTAAACACACACACACACACACACACACACACACACACACACACACACACACACACACACACACACACACACACACACACACACACACACACACAGATATATTTGCAAGTTTTAAAACTATATCCTCCTAGGACCTGGCGTCAGGATATTATACTGCCTCTGTTCTATCGAAATTTAAAGCGAATGTTCTCATGTGTGGATCAAATTTTTCTCAGAAAGAAAAATCAGGTAAAAAAAAATCTTTGTTTTTACATTCATAAGGTCCCAATCAGCCCAAACAGCAAAGAGAAATTAAAAATGCCATGAAAGAGTTCGGGTCTTAGGAGGTTAAATATGTGATCCTGTATATGCATATACAGGATTACAAGTAATCAAATACAAAATAATACAATTACTTTAAATTGATAATAATAATAATAATAATAATAATAATAATAATAATAATAATAATAAATATAGAAAAAAGTTAAAGCTAGATATAAAACAGCTGTAAAAAGAAAATCAGCATTAAAAAAAGAAAAGAACAAAAACAAGCAAACAAACAAAAAAAGCAACACACCACAAAATTACAACACAAACCTGCCTTATGTGAATTCATAAAATAAAATAATGGTTCATATTTGAAATTAAACCATCTCCCACAGACCTCAGGTATAAAGAGACACACTAAACTAATACACAAACTATGAGCTTATTATGTCGTACCTGTCGCTGGTGCAGCTCTGCTGGTGGCGAAGACTGGACAGCCACTGCTGTTGGTCTAATCCTTTTGTGTCTCTCTCGGTTTGATCTTTGAACTTTATGACAAGGAAATCTGCATGCAGAATCCCCTGACACGAAACGTTTCCTGGCAGCTCCGTAACCGAGGGCGCCGTGAGGGTATAATGGCGTGATTTTTTCTTTTTATGACTACAGTAAATTTCAGGTTATGACTGGGAGGGAAACAGATACTCTGTGTGGCTGTTGGTAAACTGTATATGCAGCAGGAGTGTTAAGAGTCATTTACAGTATCTGTGCTTTATAAACTTCAGTTGTTGCAAAAAAATCATAAAAGATAAAGATTCTCCAAACAGTAAAAAAAAAAAAAAAGTGATTTCACTTCTTACTGCATCACTGGACTCAGTCTGACTGTAGTGAAACTGAATCCTAGCAACTCTTATCTTTGCCTTGACACATATTACACAAATGTGATATATGACGCGCCACTGTTTACAGTAACTGGTCCCATCTTGTCTATAACACTCATCATGTGGATGAATTTCATGGTCATCACTGTTCTTTTTCTGGGCTGGACTGATCATCCAGCATAGATCTTTAACGACTTTCAAATGCACACATTTCAATCTATTTAGGATTTTCTCTCATCCACACAGGCTCTAATATTTGGTCACATGTTCCTTAGCAAGTTGCACCTCAACCAGATGCTTCTTGTAGTCATCAACAAGCCTCTGACTTTATTCTAGCTGCATATTTAACTGAATTGGTAGAGTTTGTTTAAATTAGTTGGTTTTCTGGCATGAACACTGCTTTTAAGATTAGTTCCCAAAAGTTCAGTAAGTTTGGCATCAGCGCTCTGAGAGACGTCAACATGCAAAAGACACCACATAACCGTCAGCCCCGCTTATTAAAAAGACTTCAGTGACTTAGTATAAAGCCATCTTTCAGGAATGACTATATTACTTTTATTTCATTATTTTTGTTGTTTTTAAGTAAATCTTCATGTGAAGCACTTTGTAACTCTGTGATGAAAGGTGCTAAATAAATACTTATTAGAACTGAAAAGACAAAAAACCACACACTACAGTTCTACATCTACATTTTACATAATGTGGGATTTGTTTTTATGTCTTTATTTCCTTTTGCTTAACAGCAGATTATGAGTCGAAGAAGTTACTGATTATGTCAAAAACATCCATTGACTGGACTCATAACGTCCCGAGCGGGTGCAATTTGGAAGGGTATTGCATGGTGTCAAAAAAGGCCGAAAAATAGGAGCTTCCATTGGAAATGACTCAAGGCATGCACATCTGGATGTCTTCAGCATTACATGCAGAAACGTCAGAGAAACACATGCTTCCCTGTATGTATCATCAGCTTATTCCTGGAGTTTTTGCCTAAATCGTTGTGGGTTTCTTCCACCGCCTGGTTATCTGTGACTTCAAGGTCATTATGCAAGCTGCCGAACCTTACGCTGTTTCTGTTTGTATACAATAAAACCAATCTAGTGTAAACTATTAGCCGCTGAGTTTTTTCCCCTTTTGAACAAACTTCAGTTTGCCTTTTAAAATCGAGTCAGGCGGAGATTAAACCTGAATAAATCATCCTGCAAGAGAACATTCGTGAATTTTCTAACCTTCAGCAGCAGTGTAACCAAAAATATGATCAAATGTTTCCACAGTTGGTGTAAGAGAACCAAATTCAGCGATTCAGTCCGACTTTAAAAGCATACTTGACTGAAAATGAATCTCTGCATTAAAACAACAACAGCAAAAAACAGCAACCTTTCATAATCTCCTATAATGAGTTTGAACATCAGCAGTCTGCAGTAAGAAAGACTGGGTACAAATCAGGGGAATTCAAAATACCTGGTCCTTCCCTGAGAGTGGCTGACCAGCACAAATCACTCTGAGAACAAGACGTGTGATAGCCTGGGAGGCCACACAGAGCTCAGAGTAGCTTCTAAGCAGACAAATGAGAAAGCTGTCTGAGTAACATTTAGTAGCTGTAGTTAAATAACTAAACCAAAGGTTTTTGGTTATAGCAGAATAAACATCAGCATCAGAGGCTGATCCCCTCTGAGAGACATCTGGAGGTGGGAGATTCTTTGGGTCTGTTTCAACGCGCCTGCTGATTATTAAAGAAGCAATGACCTTTGTGCTATGCCAGGTAGCCATTAAGAGAAAATGCCAGGGCATGTTAATCTAAGTAGGAAATAGGTCATGGAACCACACAGGGACTGGTCAAAGAGGAATGATGACAGCATTTTTGGAAGTGAGTGAAGGAAACAATTACTGGCATTTTTTAGTCCCACAGCTGGTTTATTGTGAATACTCCAAGTCACGGACATGGAATAATGAAGGCCTGATAATATTGTCCTCTCAGATTATTTAGGGTTTCCTCTTCACCCCCTTTTTAATAGTTGCGTGAAAATAATCTCGACGTCGTGTTTGTGCAAAAATACTAATTTGATTTCCCTGCAGCTGAAGCCGAACAGGCAAAAGGTAAAACAGTATATATAACTGTCCTTTCAAAAAGTCCTTTATGTAAAAGTATGCCACATATTACTCAGCAGTAAATGCAATGCCCCCTGTGACCGACTTAATAATGCCAGATTGTTTAATCGCCAATTATTGTGGTCTATAGTTAATTATTAATAGTGTGTTATTATACAGTCGGGTGTAATATTTGTGCAGCCGTGGCAGCAGTAAGGGCATAGTTTAGAATAAAGGTTATATAAAGTCCACAGTTGTGGGTGGAGACGTGACTGATAAGCATCAGATAATTTCTCCACATGATGACTGGGGGGGGTAAAAAAAAAAAAAAAAATCAGCACAACTTCCTCCTGTATAAACCACAGTTTTACATTTATTTTTGAAATGCAGGCAAAGCTGGGACACCATTGAACCAATGTAAAAAAAAAAAAAAAAAAAAAGCACATCTCATTTACTTGAGTTATATCTAATATTTCTCCTTATATCCTTTCTCTGTTGCTACAAGGAACTTTTTTTTTTTTTTATAAAAGTGGCATCCCATCTCTGATTCTACCGAAGTACAAGGCAAGAGGCAGCTTACTGTCAGCCTTACAAGTATGTACATACAAGTCAGTATATATGTATCTTTAAAAAAACAAAACGATGCATTTTGTAACAGGTGCTCTCTCAAGATGCGCAGCCTCGTCTCCATGTGCAGGATTCCCAGCGAAAGGCTCAGTTCCAGTTTTTGAAGAACTGCTTGAAGATGATGGTCTCCTTTCCCTGTGGCAGGATTTCCACCTGTAGTGCAACGCACATAAAACTTTACTGCTTACTGCTTATATAAAAGACCTTGCAGTTGACATCATAAACTCACACGTCAGATCTGTGGCTGTAAAAATAGAAACAAAGAGGTTGTACGAGCTTTCCTGTCTACAGTAAAGAAAGACGCTTGACTGGTTTGCGGTGTTTAACATGAGCAGCTTTTAGCAGCCGTACCTGTGTTTTCATGTGAGGGTAATTCATTTGTTTGATGAATTTGTCCGCCATCTGCAGGGCCATGTCCTTCTCCTCATCGTTGGCTCCGTTACCTGATGATTAAACGAGCTAATGTTAATTAGCAGCTCTGTTTGAGAGCTTTTTCGCACACAGAGTAACTTTCAGGGTAACTTTCGATATCAGGCGTGGTGTCCCTGCTACAAGCTACCACGATGAACAAATTGTTGAACAAAAGGTCCCTGAGCACATTTACAAAAAATACTGACCCAGATACGAAGCAGCAAACAGCTCGTGGTGCTTTTACACCACAGCAGCCCTTTTCTAAAGTAAAATCGTACAGAAACACGGGTGTTTAATGACTTTAATAAGGTTTTGATTGCATTTATTATTTTATGAGCTATAATAGTTAATGTGAAAGAGGTCAGTTAATACAGTCTGATTTTCACATGCATCAGCCAACTTGGTGACCTTAATAGCTACTTTATCGCTCTGACAGTTTTTTAAAATCAACCTTGGAGCTGCTCTCACTATAGTTGTGGCAGAAATTTGGGGCTTCAGTTTTTTAATGAGTTTTTTTTTTGCCGTTTGCTGTGTGTTCAGAGATGCTCTTCTGCTCACTTTGAACTTTAGCAAGTAGCTTTGATCATCTTTACACCCCTAAATGCACTGAGTTGCTGTCATGCGATTCACCGATTAGGTGCACCTGATGAGATGTTGGGTGAGTGCATGTTTCTATGATGTTTATTTGCGTTTGGTGTGTTGTCTGATCAGTTCAGAGCTGACAGTGTGAAGCTGTAGAAACCCCGCTGTAGCTCTTTAAGAAACCCTTACTCCGATCACATGTAAGCAGGTCCTCAGACTCACGTCCTCGTGAAACTGCCAATCATTATTTCTGACTGCGTTCATTACAATTTCATTTCATCAGATATCAAATTTGAGGAGGTGGCGAGTTTGCCGCTTGGAGTTTGAGTAGCAGCTCCTCACCTTTCCAGACGAAGATCTTTCCGTTGGAGCCGTTGTCCAGGATGAAGCAGTCGTCACGAATCAGCAGCTCCTGGAGAAACGGGCTCTTATCGGACACTTTAGTTGTTGTCATGGAACCGGTGGCATCAGACACCTGATGAGTGAGCATACAGTGAACAGTGATGGAAAAGGTGGTTTTAAAACGTCAACCTTGTGCATATAGTTCTGCATATAGAGCTTACCTTGTAGAGGGAGGCTATGTTGGAGGCGTCTGCTTTGCTGTCCTCTTCTGGCGTGCTCTCTGGCAAAGTCGGAGTCTGTCCTAGGACCTGCACAGCAGCACAAAAACATCTTATAAGGACTACAAAGAGAAGCTTTTTAAAAAAACAACAACCCAAAAACCAAACCAAAACAAATAGATTTTTATGTAATTATTGACTTGGAAATGGAAAAAAAACAAAAAAAAACATCCATCCTGAATAAAACAATCGGATGACAAATCAGGAAAACTTATTTACTCTGATCATTTCCTCCGGCTCTTCCCCCTCGTTTGCATCCACAATGCGGGCTTTACCGTGTCGGTCTATGTCGCGGATCAGCGTGGCGATCTCGCGCACCTTTTGCTTCTCGAAGATGTTGGCTTGCGAGCCGGTCCAGGACACAATCGTCTGGGTACAATTATCAACATTAGATCAGCACAACGTGGTAAAAGTGGCACTTTATTTTATTGGCAGGTTGCAGTAAAAAAGCGAAACAAACTGGTTATTGTGTAGCGCGTTAGTGTATAGCTCTGACACATTTTAGAAGAGCAAATGATTCGGTGGCGTTTGGCTGCACCTCTCCCCGGCATGTCCTCCTTTTGATAGATTATCTCACCGTTCCGAGATCGAGGATGAAGCAGTCTCCCTTGTTGAAGCTCTTCCAGGACAGCTCCACCTCTTTGGCACGGATGTTGCGCTTTCCTTTGATCTGGTACAACCTCTGCACGGTGCCAGAGCCCTGAGCTCTCCTGAAACCTGACTCCACACCACCCTCCTGTGAGGAGAAGCAGAATCATCACTTGGACTGAACTTTCATGGTAGTTTATTTTTTTAACGTTTTACGACAGTTGACTTTTTGGACGAGCGATTTGATTCATTTTAACAAGCTCAGATTGCTACCTGTAAAGAAGCCACAAGAAGCTGTAAAATGATAAAATCTGTTATTTATGTAACCAAGGATGTACCTGAGGTGGCCAAATCTACACAGACCTGACCACCTCAATCTCCTAAAAATAAAATAATAAAATTAAAAAGTCATACGGTACAGAATATTGTATTTTAAAGCTTGCTGTTGCTGGTTTTAAATGGCAGTGCACAGTTCAGTGCAGCACAGGTATGCTGTGGTAATAAAGTTACAGGTATTTTCAGTTTTAGGCATCCAAACACGTCGCTGTTTCCAGCACCACCTGCTCACCTTGTAGCTGACCCCTCGGGGGAAGAGCTCCATGAACTCCGGAGTCTCGAAGCCCTGAACGTGCCTGTGCTGAATGGGGTCTCCACCCAGAAAATTATCCAGCTGGGTGGCCAGCATGGCACAAGCTACCTGCTCATCTCGAGACGATTTTTCACCTGGAACAGGGGGGTGGAGCACAGGTCACTGAAAAGCATGTTCTTCCTGTACAAAAACTCAGTTTATTTATAAAGGATTGGGGATGTGAGAACTTTATGGCAGATTTCCCAAAGCATTCAGTAAGATATTAATACGTTCGACCAGCTGAGGTGAAGTTTGTGATGATAAAGCCGCCTCAGTGCATCCAGTAGGAGCTGCTTCGACTACTTGAGTCACTTTCTGATTATAATTTGAACTCCTACAAATTCAAAACGTATTTACTTCTGTATTTTGTGATGTCAGAGTTGAAGCTGACCTCTCATTATACTAAAGCTAGGAGACGGTGCAGAAATTAGCCTACAGAGAGTGGTGCCACACATTTTCCTGGACATTCAGGTTATCTGTGGACCTCTAGTGCATCATCTAGCCCTACGGCCACAAAGCACTGTTAGCTCTGCAAATAACATATGAGTACTGCTACATGTGCTACCAGACTTACAGACAGTTTGTACCACCAGGCCAATCAGGCTTCTTAACATATCTAAATATTACACACTGCATATTTGCTTTCTTGCTTCTCTGCACATTGTCTTATTTCTTGTACTGCTTACATAAGACTGATTGCTCCTAAACCTTTACTCCTACTCTAGACTGAAGCTAATTTTAACTTCACCAGTAAAACTAAGTATTAATACTTAAACAGGGGTCAGGAACAACTGTGGGCTGGCCAAACAGCTTTAATTAAAGGAAATAAATCTATAATCTAAAACGGTTCTTCCAAAAATAGCTGGAGCAGAGTGAATTTATTTTGTTGTCTCTGGTTTCCTGTGACAAATAAGCACGAGGAGTTTTCAAGAAAGCCACAGTCTGCCTCTTCTTCTGCAGAATTACACTTTAACATACAGGACATAATAAAAAAGAAGAAGAAAAAAAACCACGAGTTTCTTACCAGGTCTTCAACTAATGTCAATACAACTTCAGATGTGCAACAACACATTACTCATTAGACTGTGTCATTATTTATTTAACAAAAACTGAGCCAAAGTGTAGAAGCAGTGTGTGAAAAACTTAATCCACCCAAAGATTGGGTAGTTTGTCGACCCACCTTTAGCAACAGTAACTTGAAGTAATGGTTTCTGTATGACTATCAGTGCCTCACATTGTTTCCATTCTTATTTGCAGCATTGCTTCATTTCATTGAGGGCGCTCAAAAGCATTAAAATAAGGTTGAGGTTTGCCTTGCAGCACCTTAATTCTTTTGTTTTCCAACCATTTTGCTGTAGGTTTGCTGCTGTGCTTGGCATCATTGTCCTGTTGCATGACCCAGTTTCAGTCGTGCTTTAGCTGTCAGACAGACGGCCTTAAGTTTGACTCTAGAATACTTTAGTACACAGAGGAGTTCATGTGTGACTCAATGACTGCACGTTGCCCAGTTCCTGTGGCTGCAAAACAAACCCAAATATCACCCCTCAACCACTGAGCTTCACAGTTGGTATGAGGTGTTTGTGATGATCTTGCTTGTAATTTCTCTGAACTTGTTTCCAGTTGAATCTAAATAATCTTTCTCACTGTAGACTGGAATGCCTTTATAACTCTTCCTTGATGGGCAACAACAGTTGCTTCTCCAAGACCACTTCTGACATCTTTTCTCTTTGGCATCATGTTAACACAGACCTGAGTGCCAGGTCTGATCAGTTAATCAAGTGCATTTGAATATCAGCACCTGGCTGCTACTTACCCTCTTTGTTTATGTGGAAGCACTAAAGGTTTGCTTAGTGTTTCACATACTGCTTCGCATCGATATCCTCTTTTCAAATAGCAGCTTTATTATTTACCTGTATCCAACATATTTAGTGGAAATCTGTAAATTGTACCTATTATAAAAAACCCCAAAAAGGTTATACTCTCTAATCAGGCGCTGGTACGACTGATTAAAAAAAGCTGAACTAAACAAACGGTGGACATACAAAGACACCGCCGGTCCATCAAGAAGAGGAGGAGGGAGGATTAACAGAGGTGCATGTTAGAGCGAAGAGAGGGCTCTCCAAGTTGTGACAATCAGCTTAGTGTTACCAAAGCACCGGATACATGCTGGAAACAACAGCCACATTTGAGTACTATAAAAGTGCTCCTGTATTTTTAATGCTTCCCTCTGGACTCATTCCCTCATCATCCCTCTTCATCCAGCTTCTCTCGACACACAATGATGCATCAGGGCAGCAGAGTGTCTCGTGTGTCATCACCATCAGCGGGGTGGCTACTAGCCTTTCAGCCAGGGTTATGTGTGTAGCGAGCGCCAGACAATGCTTAGCTCTTTTACTGGGTGGAGTAAAATGAAATCAGATACTCTTCCATTGTTTTTCTCCAAGTAAAGTCAAGACTAGTTTGTGTTTGATTTGCATCGGGTAGCATGTTGCATAAGCCAGATGCGTCTTCAGTCTCTTACCTATCCACATGTGGAGGTCAGCTCCCTCCTCCCCGCGGTTATCCAGCACCAAATAGGAGTCTCCATTGAAGAAAGCTCCCACCTCAGAGGAATCTAGTGGCACCGCCTTCATCTTTTCTACTCTCCATACCCACAGGCCCTGCTGCCGGACCTCTGGGCTGAACTGACCTGGCACTGGCTTCAAGGGGAGCATACTACATGGAGAAAAGAACAAAGTAAAAAGGTGTTAGAAGAAAAAACAAATAAAGAGTAGGGAGCACATGAGAAGCTTATCCATGGAGGACATCTGAGTCACATCCCTTAAAGAAGGAAGAAGAAACAGGAAGTGGCAAAACAGTGTTGTGTAACTTGTTCTACATGGGAGCGCGTGCACGGATTTGGCTGGAGTAAGTAGAAGTAAAAGAGGAAGTTGAAGCCACAGTGTGTCTAAACGGAGCGGATTTACGTGACCTTTCTTGTCTACTCCTGAAAGGTGCCTAAATTCTCACTAAACTGACACTCCTCTCCACACTCAAGGAGAAGGTACACTTCTGAATGTAGCTGGAGGTTGTTTGATTCGCTCTTACCGCAATCGTTCTAAGGCAACAGAACAGAGGCTGGAGACACTGTGATGAATGTAATTATACCTCAAGTAGACACAAAGTGTGGGTTGTGTTGCTGCCTAAGGACCACAAGCTACATTACATGACTTTTATGCAACACGACACCAATGCAGCCGTAGCGCCACTGCACAAAAACAGTTGGTGTCGCAGGTAGGAATGAGGCCAGGGTGGACTCGCGTAATCGTGCCCCTCTTGTTTTTCATTAGCAACGAAAAATTTGTGTTTTTTTTGTAGTACACAAACAAGTGCGTCATCCAACCATACGCCCACGTCTTCCTGTCTTTGGTTGGTTTTTCTGGTTTGTCTCTTTGCACGAGAGCAGACGGTTAGCTTTGTAGGGGGATCAGATCACCAACGTCACCACCTTTCATGTCATTATCTCTCACTGTGCCTGACTGTATTTTTACATTGCATCTAAATTGTGGAAACTTGCAATCATATTTTTTATTGCTTGTACCTATTAGGGCTTCAGCAACACACGACCCAGAATTGGACAAGTGGAAAATGGAGATAAGGATGATGTTTGTCCCCTTCATGATATGTGTACTGTTCATTTCTGACCATCAGTCGGTTTTTATATGCTTGTTCAGTGTCGTCCAGGTCACAGTGGTGAGGGTGCTGGAGCCTATTTGAACTGCCATAGAGTGGCGAGCGGGGAACACCCTGGACAGGTCCCTAGTTTATTGCCAACATACTACTACATACTTGCCCTATTAACCAAACTATTATGTATATATTGGTTAATAGGACAAGTATTTAAGTTTTATTTTGTTACAAAGAAATAAAAAGGCAATAGATCACACTGGAAAGGCTTGAAGTGTCTTTTTTTTTGGGAGCTTTCAAGCACATCTGAGTTGTCCTTGGCCGGGGCGGCGACTCATTGGATCATGCGAGTGAAGGTTTGCTCTTTTGTAAGGTAAGGGTGATTAAGTCAGCAATCTTTATCTACTGAAAAAGACCAAGAGATATTTTGAAAGCTCTGGGACGGTGGCCATTTCTTTAGGTTAGTGAACTTTCACGCAACAAGAATTATGTTGTTTAAACAGAAAAACAGAAACTGTAACTTAAGTGATGGCCAGCTTCCTTGCTCTACAGTTTTCAGCAAGATCTTCTGGATGAAGACAGACCATGCTGAAGTTGACTTTGTTGGAGTGATGACTTGAGGAATACCCTTGCCAGCTGCTAAAAGCAGCACAAAACTATATAAAGGAACTGTAAACAAAATTATTTGGAATTAATTTTGCAATGACTCACAGGAAAAGGACAAAGAAGCCAAAACCCAGGTTTTAATCGAAGCAGGAGTCAAAAGCAGAAGGTAAGGTTGATAAAATATGCCAAGAACGCACAGGAATGTCCTTAAAAAGCCAACAATGGATGAGGAACAGAGAAAACAATAACGGGAACTTGAAGGTCGGCGACGTCATAGCTTGTCAGGTCGACGATCGACCACAGTTAATTTGTGAAATACACAAAGTTTTGTCATTGGCTGTGCAACACAAACTAGTGAGAGTTAGAATCTATTGAGAAGTTAGGGTGGCTTGGAAACAGTGATAATCTGGACAAATTAATCTCATTCACCACCAAATGAAAGGACTTTGGGTCAGAGTATTGTGAAAGTAGTAGTAGTAGTAACCATTGATATAAAAAGCATACAATTATGAGCATGCAGCAGCACTGTTGCATTGATTGTATTACTGCAGTTAGCTTGTGATATGAAGGCCACACCCATATAACGAGGAAGTTAACCAATAGGATCACTCGACTCCATGATCAACATTTCAAAATTCTTTCTTTACAATTTTGTACAAACTCTGTGAACCTTGAGATTCTTGTGTCACTGACTTTGCTGAATGGCTGAAATGCTGAAACTGTAAATAGTATGCATGAAGGTAATACTGTGAAAACATATATAAAAGGCGTTGTAAAATGACAGTGACTTTGAGTATAATTTGGATAAACTTATGTGATCACTGTAAGTTTCACTAAAATGAGACCAACAGCGCAGGAAAAGCAGAGATTCTTGTGAATTGGGAATGAATGGATGACAATGCCATGGCACGAGCTCATGAGCTAAAACTAGAAAACGCGAGATCGTGTCTGGAATATTTGATAACGGTGATAAACAGAATCAGCCTGACAACTGACGAGTGCAAAGCTGATCAGGCTTAACATCATGACCACTGACAGGTGAACGGACAACATTGATTACCTCTTCAGCATAGCACCTGTTAGTGGGCGTGATGTATCAAGCAAGTGAACATTTTATCCACAAAGATGTGTTAGAAGCAGGAAAAACGGGCAAGTGTAAAGATTTCAACAAGTTTGATTAAGGCCAAACTGTGATGCTTGACGACTGGGTCAGAGCATCTCCAAACTGCAGATCTTGTAGCATGTTCTCATTCTGCAGTCAGTATCTATTAAAAGTGATCCAAGAAAGGAACAATGGTGAACCAGTAACAGGGTGATTTCAAACAGATGAGCTGCTGTAGTTTAAAAATATAATTCTGGCTTAAATAGAAAGATGTGAGAGTGCACAGAGGATAACCGTTTGTTGTGTAGGGCGCTGCATAGCTGCAGACTAGTTAGGATACCCATGCTGACCCCTGTCCACCACCGAAAGCGACAACAAAGAGCATGTGAGCATCAGAATGGGACCACAGAGCAATGAAAGAAAGCGCCCTGGACATATAGGGGATTTTCCCATACGTCACTGAAGTATGTGCAAATGACTAGACCTTCTGCCCCTCCCTTTCCTCCTTTCTAAATAGCAGGATAATGCCACAAAGCGGAAATGGTTCAGGAATGGTTTGAGGAGCACAACGAGCTTGAGGTGTCGACTTGTCCTCCAAATTCCTCAGATCTCAATCCAGTCGAGCATCTGCTGGACGTGCTGGACAAACAAACCTGATCAATGACGGCCCCACCTTGCATCTTACAGAATTTAAAGCATCTGTTGCTAACATCTTGGTGCCAGATACCACAGCACACTTCAGAGGTCGAGTGGAGTCCATGATCAAGGCTGTTTTGGCACCAAAAGGAGACCAACACAATATTAGGTAGGTGTTCATAAGGTTATGCCTGATTGGTGTATACTAAGCAGACTGAATTCCTAACTGACCACAGGTGTGGTACCAAAGGGTGGGAAACAGAACAGAGACCTCAAAATAAACAGGAAGTGGCTAAACAGTAGCTGATGATGAGACACATTCACACAGTGTGTGAATGTGTGCGTGAATGGGTGGATGACTGGATATGTAAAGCGCTTTGGGGTCCTTAGGGACTAGTAAGGCGCTATATAAATACAGGCCATTTACCATTTACCATTTAAATGGCCAAAAATTAACTTTCAAGATGTCAAAGATAAATACTGATAAATATTAACTTCAGTGTCGATGACGAGCGAGAAGAAAGACTTCCCAGCTTTTTATATAATCTTTATCATATTGATGCATGCTGATGTATATCTGCAGTTTCTCATATTCATCATCAACCTTATCATAAAAATGTTTCACAACGTCAAGAAGCTCTGGGGTTGTTTTTTTCTTGCGATAAAACTAATTAAAAAAAGGTGGCAAACTTATGGGTGTCATAACACATTCAGGGTGAGCCCCAACGGGCATTTAGATAAACATCTGTTTATAAAATGAAGCACGGGTGGAGCACTTACACGTTAACACTTTCTTTTAGCTCTATCATCATATAAGTGAGAAGTTTTTGTTTTAACTGTGCTGCTACAGAGGCAACGGGAAGATAAAGGGAGGCTGGAAACAAGCAATTAGCTTAATTATAGGGATTAGAGTCAAGTGATGATCCAACATGTAAGAAGCTGCTCCCAGCGCTACTGCGTTATGTGTCTTAAAACAACTCATTTGGCAGCAGAAAACAGCGCATCTATCAGTGCTGACTATCGGCACTGTGGTCAGACTAACAGGATGTCAACATGCTTTTAAAACTCAGCATTATTTTTGTAAACTGTCAATCGAGCAAACAGCGCAGTGAAGTGAGCATTTGAACATATATACTGAGTAGTGTAGAGGGGGTGCAGGGAAACAGAGAAAGGCGGCACATGCAGAGGCCACTGGGTTAAGGTTACAGTGCTTGGACAGCCGCTCGAAGAGTAAGTAAGGAGGCACAAATAAAAGCACCGGTCCACTTAACTGTATGATCTCCTCTGGTACCTCCGGCATGCTGTCTGACTCCAGGTCCATTCTGCGTGTCCACTGGAGTGTGTGTTGTGTGTTTGAGGTTGTAAGATATCGAGGGGTCTGACGAGGAGGAGTGCTTGAGCTCACCTGGCCTTGTTAGCTTATATGTGGGAGGTAACTGAAGCCGGAGTGATGAAAGCCTACCTGAGGCCCGAAGATAGGACGCTGTGTGTGTGTGGAGATGGGGAGAGTCGGGTTCCTGGTTTCCTGGCTAAAGCTAAACACCAAGCTGATAATTACAGTGAGAGTGAGCTGCTGGCTTCTTCGTCTTTCCACTGTTTCCCCCTCCTCTATCGCATCTCTTCCCCTTGTCCCCATTTGTCCTCTTTAAAACAGGAGTGAAGGGCTGGTCTAAGCAAAGCATTTCTGTATCCAGCCTCTGAGGTTCAGAGGATAAGTAGCAGCCAGTTGCTGATAAGTGTGAGCAGTTTGGAGATCTGAAGCATTCAGGTGTCTTAACACAATGCCATAATCTGCTCAGGAGCGTACGTCGCAGCAAATTCTACCCCAAGATAAGGCCCAAAAGCTACATGTCAGACTCTACAGGTCTCAGTTAGGATGGTAAATGCTAGAGTTCATGCCGGTAGAAAAACACTGAACAAGTATGGCTTGTGTGGACGGGCTGCCAGGGGAACGTGGACCATCAAGTCCTCCGTATACCAAAGTATGCAAAAGTCAGACGTGAGGCCATCTGTCTGACAGCTAAAGCTAATCTGGTTCATGCACGAGGGGAATGATCCAAGCACAGCAGTACATCTACAACAGAACAGCTGAAAAGGAAAATGATAAAGATGCTGCAGTGGCCCAGCTGCAACCACCCAAAATACTTCGTAACAATGAAGCCAAATGTAATGAAGTTAAAAAATATAAATAAGTATTTGCACAAAAGTAAGTCGACTTCATGAAACAGTCTGCACGAGGTGGGTCATGCATTCGCAGCCTGATGAAACTTAAAGAACATCGTCCCAGGAGGAGGTCTTGAAAGGGGCATTTTTTAGTTACAGCATTAGGCTTAATTTTTTTTAATGACAATGTAAATAGTAATATAGAGAGAGTAACCTCAGAACTACAATTTTACTTTTCAAAACTAGCTCTGAAGCTAAGCTCATTTTTAAATTACAAGCCTGGCATCAAACTTCCAAAAACCGAAATCTGCTTCTTTTTTGTTTACTGCAGTTTCCATGAAACGTATAAATACTGACAGGCCTGTTTTTATTTCTCTTTTTATTTCTTTCTTACTTCATTTTAGGTTTCTATTATTTTTCAAATTTGGGTATTGGTTTCATTCAAAATCATCTTTCACGTGCCTTTAAAACAATGAGGGGTATTTTAAAATCAGTAGTTTCTCCTCTAGTCTATTTAATACGGAGCATAATAACTGAGCACTGTAATCTCTAAAATCCAGTCCAATCTTCTGCGGAGAAACAACGCAAAACGAACTAAAGACGAGTTGCGGAGCAGAAAACGAGGTCGCTCGAGGGGTTAAAATGGTAAAAACGCAAAGATGCCCTCTTGGCCTTGTCCACTGAAGCATCAAGTGGCGCCTGGTTAGATGGAGAGGAGAGCCGACAGGGAGGGCTTAGATGGATACACAAGGTCAAAGATAGGCTGCTGGGGTCACTGAGCCAATCAGCCATTCATGCGCTGTTGGGCACACAATGAAATATGAGAGCGTACGACATGCAGGTGCACAGAGCATCAGGCGTGGAGAGACCTGAGAGCAATCTGTTAGTTGGCAACTGGTGAACAGGATGTGTGTGTATGTGTGTGTGTACGGTTCAGTGGGCTCTACGTTTATGAGAGTGAAATCAAGACAGAGTGATGGAGATACTGAGTGGACTGAAAAACAAATAGGGGTTAGAAAGGAAACAGTGTCATTTTAATTCAATGTGACAGCACGCTGCCTATGGTTTAAAGCCAAGGGTAGTTTACTTCCTTGTCTAAAGTAATGACACAGATTGGAAGTTACTTCAGTGCCACACCCTAACCTCAAGGAAATTGTTAGAAAGCTGTAAAAGGAAAGGAAATGAAAAACACGGGGCTTCCCTCGCTGCTAACTGTAAGAGCGTTACAGTGAAAAAGGGCAAACTTTGAATGAAATGATGGACAGAGGCGAGTCCCACTGACGTGAAACTGAAGACTCATTGTCCAGGAGCAGGAATGTGCTGAGCAGACAGGGGAAAAGTACAGGGAAAAGGAAAAGTGGGAACAGAAAGAAGAAATCAGAGTGAAGAACTGTAGAGGGAAGCAAAAAAACAAATCCGTGATAAGGCTTACCTTGGGAAGAGAGCTGGCGGTGGCACAAAACACGTCTGAGCAGGGAGTGGAGAGAAGAGCAGCAATGCAAGAAGCAGCACGACCTTAAACACACACACAGTTAGGCAAGATATTTCCTGCCTCAGTCTGTGGCAAGCTAAGCCCAGCCCTCTGACTCAAAAAACCCACAAAATCTACATTTAGTCAAGACTCAGAGGGAAGGCAGAACTGCTGCTTCACAAATCCACCAGCCAGCTGTTGAAAGTGGTTTCAATCCATAATAGTTTGTGTCTTGTGTCAGAAATGTGAAAATGTGGTGTAAAAAATAAATGAAAAAATAAAAAAAATAGTAGTTTTTTTCTTGTTGTTTAATGAAACCTTCTTCATTTTAACAATATGAGTTCAGTCGGCCTCTCTGTGACTCACAGAAGTTAACAGTTTTCCTGTAATTAGTCAAACTCGGATTCTCCCAGTCGGACGCGCCCATCTGTGTAGCTAATCAGTTCATCACAAGGAATGCCACCCACCCACCCGCTTGCACAGCGTTACATGCACATAGTGGGAAACCTGTGATTCATCCTTTCCACAGGTAAAGGATCTCCCAACAGATAAAATGAGCTCTTATCTGGACAGAGGCGTGAACAGCATGCTGTCTGGATGACTTTTTAATTTGCTGTCTACTTATTGATAAAGTGCAAATGTTTTAAGTTTAGAAAAAATTGATTCAGATAAGGATTGATGGCTGGAATTTCAATTCATAGGATCGATTAAATCAAACGAAATGCATAAAATATTCAGGAGAACTTTAAACCTCATGCAATCAAGCTACGCCGTGCTGTCCACGGTGTTCGCTCACCCATCCAAATGAATTAATTCAGTTGTTCCAATCGCTTCCATGACCACAGGTGTATAAAATCGAGCACCTAGTCGTGAACACTGCTTCTACAAAGAATGGTGAAAGAATTGGTTGTTTTCAGGAGCTCGTGAATTTCAGCATGGTACCGTGACAGGATGCCACCTGTGCAATAAGTCAGTCGTGAAATTTCCTGGCTACTAAATATTCCACAGTCAGCTGGTATTACAACAAAGGGGAAGCGACTGGGAACAACAGCAACTCAGCCAGGAAGTGGTAGGCCACATAAAATCACAGGCTGAGCAGCTGCATCCAAGCCTTACACCACCAGGCGCAATGCAAGGCGTCAATGCAGTGGTGTAAAGCACGCTGTCACTGGACTCAGTGGAGACGTGTTCTCTGCAGTGATGAATCACACTTCTCTGTCTGGCAAGCCAATAGGCAAGTCTGGGTTTGGCAGTTGCCAAGGGAACGGTACTTGTTTGACTGCATTGCACTGAATGCAAACTTATTTGGAGGGGGGATTATGGTGTGGGGTTGTTTTTCAAGAGTTTCTGGAAACAGTTTGGGGATGGCCCTTTCCTGTTCCAACAAGACTGCAAACCAGTTCACCAAAGAAAGGTCCATAAAGACACATTTGGTGTGGAGGAATCTGACTGGCCTGCACAAAGTCCTGACCCCAACCCAACAGAACACTAGCGCTGTAACTAACGATTATTTTTATAGTCAACTAATCTGCCTAATTTTTTTTTTCTTCAATTAGTCAACGATTATTTAATCTGCACTTCCTGTGGGCAGGAAGCTTCTCCAGCACCTCACCTACTCAAGTTTTCCCACCTGTGTCACACTTTGTTGCATGAAAATGAAGTAAATCAGAATATTAGGAAATAGAAATTAATGTGCAAATAGGAATCCAAAAATTTCCATGAGTTCAATTATAGCTTCAAATTAAATGAAAAAGATTTTATTTGCTGGTCAAAATGACAAGTTAGCAAAGTTTCCATATAGTTTAGTTCATGAATTGACGATTGCAGTGTCCATGCTCTGGAGTAAGGCCTGCTCTTATCTTAGAGCTGCTGATAACTATGCTAAAGATGCTCTCTGTCACGATTTCAACCATTTGAGAGGTGCACGAGCCTCTTTACAGGACAAACTCATCTATGTGCCTTAATACTGTAAAACAGAATTAGTTACTAAGCGCAAATTTGGTTGCGTATCATAGTTTATCAGGTGGTGTAACTTTCATTTCCCAATAAACTGTTTGTCCGACCCACAGATTAACGGCCTTAAGTTGGGTGGAAGAGGTTTACTCTTCAGAATAAACGCTAATATTAATGTGAGAAAAAACAAACAAACTCGTATACAGTGTAGCTGCTCCTGTTTATTGGTCGCATTTCACTTATTAGCTAACAAAACTAAAATCGCGTTGGCTTAGCTGGCATCATGCTGAGAGGTTTCCAACTGTCTGTACAGTAACAGAAATATAAAGACGCTATGAGCGTGACGCACTAGCTTAACTATCTAAAACCCATTCAGAGGTGACGTCACAGCTCCAGGGTGCCGGGGGTTTGTTATAAAAGGAAAAGGGTCGGCTGACATCATATTAAATGAAATATCACTCAAGAGTATATGTGTGCAGACTTTATTCTGTTATACTCTATTGTGATTCTTGCGTTTGTCACTACATGTCTGTGGAAAAAAACAAAACCTGTCCTTAAGATTAAAACTTCAGCATCTGACATTTTGCAGGTCTGTTATCTTTGGTTCATTGCAAAAGCTACATGTGGAAATTTACAATAACATATAAGCCAACGGACCAAATCATGTAGGAGAAGCACATCTACCAGAACAGCACAAAGACCCTCTGGCTGCTTCAGCAGTTGTATCCTGCTATTACCAGCCTTCAGAGCTGCCGGAGTGAAGTACGTGTAATGTTCAACAAACCAATTAGAGATGATCTGAGCTTCAAACTGGTTCTTGAAGTGGTTTATGACTTAAAGGACTTGATTTTAGCTGAGTCAAAGTGGGATTATCAGTGTTTAGCTGAACTAAACTATTTTCTTTTTTGTTTTGATTTTTTTGCATACCTGTTAAACACCTTCATCCTTATAGCTGTTTTACCTGCTACGCCTCGCTGTGGTTCCTGAGATGAAAGCTTCAGTCAGTCACAGCTGCAAACCAACACCATGTTCACCTTTTCATTTTATACATATTACCTGTGCAGTTTGCACACTAACAGACGGCTCTAATGTCCACTGAAGGACTTTACACTTCCTACAAACTGACTGGTGAACTCAGTGAGCAGGTGAGCCCACGAGCTGAGAGCGCCCCCAAGAGGACGAGGGGCGAGTAGATTGATTTGATTGATTAGCAGGCTGATTTTTTACGACAGCAGCCACTATGGGAGTGCAGGGTAAACACAGCTGTGACAATTATTATTAATAATTATGCTTCTTCCAAGCTGTTTGTGCCATTTGTACTTTTTGACATAATGGGAATTTTGTTGCACTTCTTATGAGTGTTTTCTAACTCACTCTCTTGATTGAAAGTCAGTTACAATGTAACTTCAACGTAAAGTTTTTAAGTTTTAATAAGATTGAACAAAAACAAGGATATGTGTGTTTTGATGTTTTAAATGCAGTAAAATTAAGTTTATTTAACGATGAGGTGTCTAAATTTGTTATGTACATCCTGACAATGCTAGACTTCTTTTGTTGTGTGAGCGCGTGTCCAAGTGTATACATTTGTGAAATAATGCACATATCTGTTGTTTATATATATTTTTTGTATTAGAGCATATTTTTCTATTCATCTGTCCTGTAGTGCTAAATCACAAAAGTCACCTCAAAGAGCTACAATAATACAGAGAGAAGCCCAACAATCAGATGACCCCCTCTGGGTTTCCTGACTTTGTTTTACATCTGAGTAACTGGGAAAAAAAAACAGAATAAAAATATTTATTATGTTATGATTGTTGTTACACTGACAGACAACATAAAAACCTTTTCAGGTGTTTACATTTAAGACAGACTGGATTTCATCATCTTGTGTGCATGTGGTCAGAGACAGTTGTAAAGCTGTTTGTAGATTATGAACAAATTCAGGTAAGAAAATATTGCTGAATTACAGATTCTTGCAAAGGCATTAATGTCATGGGATGTAAAGGCATTAGGGGAGCATCTAGTGGAGTTCGAATATAGTCTGTTTTTGCTCCACTTGGAAGAAGTGAAACTAAGATTCAAACATGAGCGATGAAGAAACGATTTCACATAAAGAACAAACTGGAAATGTAACACTGTCAATTCAATTTATTCACAAATCGACTACAATACAAATTCAAACATGATCATGAATAGGATGCAGTTCTTTGTGAAATAATGATTTGTGAATAATTTGTGAATGTGGGCTATATATGAAATACATACATCTATATATATATATAATTCCCAAAAGACATCATCATACTACCCTAAATCACTCAAACATCTTAAGAATACCTTAAAGATAACACGAATCCAGTGACATCTGAAGAGTGACACGTAACACCCCCCCCCAAAAAAAACCCAAAAAAACAAAAACACAACATTATGCATTACACGGGCATTATGAAGGATGTTATATTTAAACAACTTCAGAAGTCTGTAATGAAGAAGAGGATTAGGGGGATCTACCTTGGACCATGATACAGCTAAATATAACTCTTTTTGTAACGTCTGCAATCTCCTAAAATGAGCAGGACACATATTACACCATGTAATTATCACAATGATTCACATTCAGGACAATTTCTGAATTTTAAAAAATAAACCAACATATTTGGAAACTTTTTTCATAAAACCATAAATTTGCCTCTTGAAAGTCACAAAGTCATCAAACCTTCCAAAATATTGCAGATTTTACCCTCTTGATAAAACTACTATTTATCTGCATACATACATTGTCAACATTTTTCTAGTTTCTGTTTGAGTTAAATACAACTACTTTTTTTATTATTATTTTTTAATTTTTGCAAACAATAACTTATTAAATGTATAATATGTTGGAGATTATCTAGTTTTCATGAGACAAAACAGATTTGTATTATTAGCAAACGTTACTTTATATAAAATACTAGAGGAGTAAATAAAATCATTAATATATAGAAGGAAGATCACTTGTCCTAATATTGATATGTGGTGCTTTTATTGAATATTTGCTATTAACAGGCTAAATACAGGTACTATCTCTGCAATAATCCTATACTTCTGTTGTTAATAAAGCACTAAGTAAAAGTCTTGAGACCCCCTCATTTATCTATATTTTGCTTCCAAACAGCCAGATTATCTTGTTGTTGGTTTCTTTTGTTTTTTTCTTGCTTTTGTTTGTTAGCTTTTGTTTTTGTTAGTTTTAGGTTTTTTTTTTAAGTGGTCTTTTGCACAGCACTGGAGTTAACTAACAATTCCACTGAAGAATAAACTTTTTTCAGCTGCAGCATTCTATGAAATAAATATTCTCCCTGGTGTTTGGTTTTTGCCACATTTCATTGCATTTCAGCTTTATGTGTTTTGGACCTTTGAGAATCTCGAGTTCGTAATAACTGAGCTGCCAGTGACTCAGTGAGGCAGAAAATCATCAACCAACCTGTTTTATGTGCACATGTAATCAAGTGCTGAAAATATTATTTGTAATAATGAATCAAAAGCTCAAGTTCATGCTAATATCAAAAGCATTTTTATAAAAACATAAACATGTTAAATTCTGCATTTTACATGTCAATTATAATGTCAGTGCTGCTGTTTTATCCATTTGATGATATGCTTTAAATACACATATCCCATAAAAACACTCATTAGACAGCATACACACTGATTTTGACCTTCTGTGTGTATTTATACTTGAACATCAACCTCATCTGCCTCTTGTTTACAATAGCAACAACAACAAATAAATAATAAGACGTTGGTCAGAGTGGTGCTCCAAAATGCAAAAAGGTAGAGTGTCTGGTTGCAGGATCTGTAGTCTGTAATCTGAAGTTGTTTATAATTGCTGTAGATCACTGCATTACCTGCAGAAATATGAGAGAGATCTCAGAAAATGAATGATTTTGGTGCAATATCAATTAAAGAAACAATTGAATAGAATGTGTTATATATTTCTATTCTTCGGGCGCTTGAGAGGAGAACAAACACAAGCTTTGCGATGAATCCAGTCGTTTTTTAGCTTTCATTATTTCTATATTCCTTATCTGTTTTTTTTTGGTGCAGCACCTAACTTCATCCACAGCTAGAAACAAGCGATTTAAGCTCCTCCTTTAATCCCATAAGTACTTGAATTAGTATATTTTTGCTTAATTAGTCCTTTATTTTGCCAAGTTAAAGTCTCCTTGATGTTAAAAATGTCCATTTCCAGAGTACACTGGTCAGGTTTAGGTTTAGGATCTGAACTTATCACTTGGTTACTTGAATAAATCCTATATTAACTATGCTTATAGTTTTGCTTTTTGTTTTCTTTCTCTGTCATACTTGTTGCTTGCTTAATGTGGTATTTTCTGCTGTGCAGGCGTCATGTTATTTTTCAAGAGCTGCCTGCTGTGGTCAGAAATTGAGTAAAACCCTTAAAGCTTACCAGCAATGTACCAGCAAATGAAGAAGAGGGTAGTCACGGACCAACAAAACTTGTTACATGACCCGTACATATACCATGCAAAGAAGGCAAAGATGGGTCCACAAAGATAAATAGGGATGAAGGGAATTCCTGGACAGTCCTTGAAGTACTTCCCACCTTTTAGGCACAAAGACAAAGTATCACCAGAACTTCTTGCACGTCACCTGTTTGATGACTATCTTATTATAAACCTCTGGCTTTTCTCATGAACTGTTTATTTGGTCTAGTCTACACTGGTGTGGTGTATTGTTGGGGACACAGTGAAGGGCTCGCTCATGGAGTCACAGTTTTCTTAATTCAACTGTTAAGCTTTTACAACTTCTGCTTTCTTGAGTGATCAGATCCTAACAAAAAAGTGTGGCGCAAACAATCAATATTTGTCAATATGTGTCAATATGTGTGGGACGTCTTACTGATGCTGACAGGTAGTCTCAGATATTATGTATCTAATTTGTTTGGAATTCAGGCTGGAGAAGACAAAAACACCTTCAGCACCATCATTAGTTAAAGTGCAGGAGCATAAAGGGAAGCTATGGTATTCTTACAACTATGCATGTCATCTTCTATTGTCTGGCTCTGTTATCTCTGTATGTGAAGCAACTAATCTATTAATAATATCATAAAAATAACACATGCTACATGCACTGGTAATATATATTCAGATAAATTCAGTCTGAATGTGCTGCTTCTTTCACTTACCAACTATCACTTGAGCAAAGACTGTGACGAATAAAAGCCCTAAGATGCAAACTGAAGGGAGACAGAATAGATGTTTAACATCACAAATGAGACAGCTCAACAGCTGCAGATGTGCTGAACAGGACTCTCTTACCTAATGATCCTGTTTGTTTTGCCATTGTGCCAACTTTCACCAGCACAGATCCAGATAGTCCAGTTGTTTTTATTTGTCAGGAAAATGAAAAGATCAGTCTGCCAGAGAAGAGAAGCGTTTACTATCCATACAGTCTTACAGAATGAGCAACCACCTAACCCCACCCCCCACCCTCAGGCATTACCTTTCTGCTGTGTAAGACACCCAGTTTATCTTTTCTGGCTCTTTTGTGTATGTAAATGTTAGTAACCACCAACAACATAAAAAACTTTTTAAAAAATTTCCTTTGAAGGACACTGATAAAGTGGCTCCTCCCATTTGAAGTCTACCACAAAACAAACAACAAATTTATTTGAACATTTTTGCTCTTTTCTTTTTTTAAAAGTAACATTTAGTTAATGCAGGCTCCAGCCCCTCAGGATTGGATTAGGAGAAGAGAATTAATGGACAGTACTTATTGTAAATAGCCTATTAAACATAAATGCAAATATAAAAGAGTACAATACAGGATGTATTATGAAACACCGAACAAATCCACCAGTGGGACGATATGACACAAACGACTGAGTGTCATGTACTGATAAGCATGTAAAGATATTCTTAACTGGCATTAAAAGTACTCACAAGTACAAAAGTAGCATAAAAATTGTTATACCTTCATTCTCTTTATAAGGAAATGTGTTTACCTGGAGGTGCACTGAAAAAAGATGTGAAGATGTACCAAGGAAAAAGCCTGCGCCACCAAAACAACAATGCTGGAGGATTAGTGATGAAACAGAAAGTTGTGTCCTCAGGAAGCCACGTATTTGCAAGCGCTTCCTCTGGGGTTTAACTGCAGTTGGCATCTGTTTACAATGCATTACAGCTAATATTTCATTAGTCAAATCAGTTTTCTCTGTAACGTATTCCGTTACGTTACTCAATGACAGTAACGTATTCTGAATACTTTGGATTACTTAATATATTATCATGCTTTTTACAACAACGTGAATGTAGGGGAGACCGGGGATAGTTGTAACGTGGGTCAGTTGTAACACTTCAAATTTCTCCAATCAGGGCTAAGTTTCAAATGATGTGACTCATCCTGTGCATGCCCAACTCAGTTCTACTATCACATGTGAAAAATCAGCACATTTCGTCAAACACAGACAATTTAACACGAAAAAAAGTAATTTGTATGTCAAAAAGTAAGTTTTTCTACTTTATTTCAATTTGTAATAGCATTATCTGCTTTGCAGTTAAACTCATCAAACTTAAATTGTGTTATTTGTATGTCTATGGGGATATATTCTGTGTAGGTCTTTAGTGCTAATGTTTTAGCCGTTGGCTGTAATGTTAGCTACTTCATGGCTATAGGAGTCTGGGTCAGTTGTAACAGCAACAGTCTGGGTTAGTTGTAACAATAATGCAGATGTTACAACTTACCACACTATTAATTTAACTTATATTAAACAAGTTGGGGCAACGACATCAGCAGAGAGAGGTTCACTAGTCGCATTTGTATATGCGGTTAATGCCATTGGCAATACAATTCCTCCACTGTTTGTGTTCCCACACATACATTATGCAGACCACTGTGTCAGAGATGGACCAGTAGGAAGTACTGGTAGTGGAAATAAATCAGGATGGGTGCAAGAAACAGATTTCCTCATCTTTCTGAAGCACTTTGCAAACCACACCAAGGTAAGCCATGATAAAAAGTAATGGAATTGCGATGCTGGTGAACAACTACATTTTTTCAGCTCCATTGTTATGTTCAAAATTGGTGCAAGAGTTGTAGGTTATAATGCCCACTGAGCCAATGAGGCCAAACTCAAGGAAGACCAATGAAAATTAATGAAATATTCAGTTGCAGAAAATTCCAATTTGTCTTTTTTGGGGGGTTGGAATATGTTCAAAAGTTAGATTTCTGCATTCTGTCACACACACACATAATTACATAAATGGCTCTAAGTGCATTCATGTGTTGAATAAACAAAGATTACACGTTAATGTTTTGTCAGTACCCTTATTTCATTGTGTTACATTTCACCCCAGGATATGTTACAACTAACCCAGACTATGGGGTTAATTGTAACATTTCACTCTTTGTGTTTGAGGCCATACCATGCAATGGGTAATTGTGCTGCAGAGAAAATAGCTGCACTATTTAATAGCCGAGACATGTAAATACTTTGCATTACATTTTGAATCCACTACCTTAAAAGAGCTCCAATTTACAGACAGAAATGTCAAAAATGTTACAACTATCCCCGGTCTCCCCTACTATTGCTGTGTGATTTATTACTATTACTGAAGGTCCGCGACTCCGAACTGTAGTAAAGGGACCTCTGACTAATACGGCGGGGTTCCTGTCGGCTTGTAGCCGAAAAATAGCTTTACTTTGTTGTGTGGGTCAACTTTTCTTGCGAGAGACAGAGAGAGGCGTTGAAAGGCTGCTCCAACGGAACTTGTTGTTTTCGCAGGAAAACACGAACACGGTGTACAGTCTGGGCTCGTCAGGCACTCTTCTTGGCTGCAGTGGTTATTATTATATTTACATGCTTCCAGCTCCCGTTTTTCCTCGATGACAACTCGTACCTTTCCACTCCCCTTTTTCTCCCTCCTCGCGCTCACAGACCCATAACGTGTATGGCAGTCCATTCTCCCTGCAACACGGACTACACTGCCCATGATGCTACATTCTTTAGAGCTATGCTTGTAGCATTCTGCCTGTTAGCTTAGCACAACAACAACAACAACAACGAAAAGGCGCTCTCTCACCCAGGAAACACACAGTCGCAGAGAGAGAGAGAGAGAGCGTCGCCCTGTAACCATGGCAACCGTAACGCTGCCGCCTGGAACAACAGAACGTAGCTGTCAAACAAAACCCAAACAGTCCTGACCCGCGACAATATGAAACAGGAAAGTACCGCAGTGTAATCCATTTATTTCAACAAAGTAACTGTATTCTGAATACCACACTTTTAAACGGTAACTGTAACGGAATACAGTTACTCATATTTTGTATTTTAAATACGTAAAGGCGGTGTTGTGATATTTTGATACCATGGTAGTGTAACCCAACCAGTGCAGGGGCCTCCCTACACCCCGGACTCTGCGTTGTGTTAAATTGTGTTGGATTGGGGTGCACCGCAGAGAGACCAGTCGGACACAGGTGTTCAATTTGTGGCTCGGACCGCGCCGTTTATTCGGAAGCAGGGGCAAACACCACTCCAACTCTGCTGCTGGCCCTTCGCAAATCACAGCAAACACTCCGTGACTATCAACATTGCAAAATACAACAACACATATACACAGAATACACATTAAGTAACAATAACCGTGCCTTCTACAACATTCCACGGTCTCGGCGATGAATACAACACAAAACTGATGCAGTTCGCCACTGGCAGTGCTTACCTTCGCAAATCACAGCAAACACTGACCCAAGATGGCGCCCGCGCGAACAAGAAATCTAAAGTACGGTGTCCTGCAGAGGACGAATGGCCAAAATTGCTAACATTTACACCATATATGCAGCTCAACAGCGACACCTTGTGACTTATTCCAGTCACTACCTTACATCCGCCTCTCCTTTAAGTGATGGCGTCCCAGTCATCAAACAAAACAAAATAAAACAGAACAATCTCACTATGTACACAAGAATAATGGTGGTGGAAGATGTGCAGTGTAATGTGATGTCTATGTGTGTATCCTATGTATTTCCTGCAGCCCTTCTTGCTTTGGCCCTCTGCCACAGCTTCCATCCCCTTTCTATCTTCTCCTGATCCTCCCCTGGTTCGTTAACTCTCAACCCATAAGTCAGTCTCTTTGGGGGATGCCGACTCCTCGGCAAGTTCCTCCTTGGTTCTCTTGGTCTGGGAGGTGAGTGGGTGACCCTGGCAGTCTCATTCCCCCTCCAATCTTCACTCTCTTGTGCTGCCCCTGGGTCCCTTTCCTCCGGTCCTGTGGGGGCAAGTGATCCATTTGCTGCTTCAGGTGAAATTCCCTCCACACCTCCTTCCAGGCTATCAGTCTCCCCGTCCTCGATCATGTCCGACTCTTCATCCTGTCTGATTACTTCACCAGCCTGCTCTCCACTGTCCTCAATCCCTCCTCCATGAACCTCCTCCACGTCAAGCTCCATTTCCTCTCTTGCCTCCTCTCCCGCCTGCTCCACGGGAAGAAACATACACTGCGTGAGTAGGTTACGGTGGACCACTCTCTCTGTATCACCATTTTCCGATCGCACCACATACACCGGCATGTCTGGCTGTTTCTTCACCACAATGTATGGACGTGACTCCCACTTGTCTCCTAGTTTGCTTCGCCCCTCCACATGACACACTTTAACCAGGACTCTGTCACCCGGGCTGAAGCTTTGACTCTTTGCTTGTCGGTCATAGTATCTTTTCTGGTGACCCTTAGCCTGGCGAGAGGCCTGATTAGCCTGTGCGTAAGCCTGTGACAAGCAGTCATGCAGGGTCTGGACATAATCGCTATATCCCCCCGACCCATTAGTGGTTGACAGCCCAAAGACCAAGTCGACAGGGAGCCGTGGATGCCTGCCAAACATCAGGTAGTATGGTGTGTACCCTGTCGAATCATGGCGGGTGCAGTTGTAGGCGTGTGTCATTGCATCCACATATTCGTGCCACCGGGGTTTCAGGTGAGGTTCTAGCGTCCCCAGCATGTTCATGAGGGTGCGGTTAAACCGTTCAGTTGTCCCGTTGCCCTGTGGGTGATAGGGCGTGGTGTGGGTCTTAGTGATGCCGGTGCATTTACACAGCTCCTTCACCACAGCACTTTCAAAATTGCGCCCTTGGTCTGCATGCAGTTTTGCTGGGAAGCCAAACCGACAGAAAAAGTTTCTATACAGCACCCTAGCCACTGTGCTGGCTTTTTGGTCTTTAGTGGGGTATGCTTGCGCATAGCGTGAGAAATGGTCAGTGACCACGAGGACATTTTCGATACCACCTTTTGATTTCTCAAGAGTCAAAAAATCCACACAAACTAGCTCCAAGGGGGCACTGCTGTGGATACTGACCAGGGGGGCCCTGACCCCTGCGGTTGGAGTTTTCCTAAGGCAGCACCTCTCACATTGTTCGCACCAAGCCTTGATTTCCTGGAACATCCGTGGCCAATAAAACCTCTCCCTTATCATGTGCAATGTCCTCTCAAAACCAAGGTGGCCTGAGTCATCGTGGAGAGCAGTCTTCACTGATATACGCAAATCCTCTGGTAGCACCAATTGCTCAACTACTCCCCTTTGGCTGTCTTGGACGCAGCGGTACAGGATGCCATCCCTTACCGCTAACCTTCTCCACTCCTTTAAGAGAAGGCGCACGTGTCCTTCGGCACTCATTCGCTCACTGCGGCTCGGCTTCTGGTTCATACTCTTATAGTGCAAGACAGGGCCAATAACGAGGTCTTTTTTCTGCCCTGCACGGATCTCCTGTTTGGTCATGGTGGGCAGGGATTCCATCCCCACATCCCTGTAAGGCTCAGTGGATGTAGGTGGCCCAAGTTCCAGTTCCTCCCCTGTAGGCGTGCCATGGCCAGTGAGGCTTTGAGTATCCTGGGTAGCCTGTGTCGCACCATGCCCCTGTTCGTCGACACCCACCCACTGAGGGCATGTCTGTAGGATGTGCATGACCTCCTGGTTAGACATGCGAGAGAGGGCGTCAGCGTTTGTGTTGCTCTGTCCCCTCCGATACTGGACATCGAAATCGAAAGCAGCCAGCCTAGACACCCACCGCTGGCCTGTGGCATCCAGCTTCGCTGATGACATAACATACTTGAGAGGGTTGTTGTCTGTCTGGACAGAGAATCTACGCCCATAGAGGTGGTCGTAGAATTTGTCGGTGACCGCCCATTTAAGAGCAAGGAACTCGAGTTTGTGTGCAGGATACCTTGTCTCTGCTGGGCTCAAACCTCTACTGGCGAAGGCTATGACCCTCTCAGCTCCACCTTGGATCTGAGCTAGAACGGCGCCCAGACCCTCCCCTGAGGCGTCTGTCTGCAGAACGAAGGGCAAGCTATAGTCAGGATATCCCAGCACTGGAGCGCTTGTCAGCCTTTCTTTTAGGGTCTTAAATGCCTTCTCGCATTCATCTGTCCACAAAAAGGGTGGGTCGGTAGCCAGACTTTTCTTTCCCCCTCTCCTTTTCTTTCTGGGGCCACCAGCAGTTAGGCGGTACAGGGGAGCAGCTAGGGTAGAGTACCCACTTACATACCGCCTATAGTATCCAACGAATCCCAGGAATTGCAACACTTCTTTGCGATTTGTGGGCCTCACCCAGTTTTTCACCTTGCTGATCTTCTCTGGGTCTGTCCGGATCCCCTCAGCAGACACTAAGTGACCCAAATACTGAACCTCCTTTCTCACTAGGTGGCATTTAGAAGGCTTTAACTTCAAGCCATGCTCCCGAAGCCGATCGAACACCAGCTGCAGTCTTTCCAGATGCTCATCAAAGGTTTTGGAGAATATGATGAGATCATCAAGATAGATTAGGAGGTGGGTGAAGTTCAAGTCGCCAAAGCAGCAGGTCATGAGTCTCTGAAAGGTGGAGGGAGCATTCTGCAGTCCAAAGGGCATACGATTTGCTTCAAACAGCCCCATAGGGGTGCTGAATGCCGTCTTGTGTTTGTCATGCTCCGCCACCTCCACCTGCCAATAACCAGAGGTGAGGTCAAGGGTGGAGAAGTATCTTGCCTGCCCTAGAGCCTCCAGGGCTTCTTCTATTCTGGGGAGAGGGAAAGCATCTCTCGTGCTACAGGAGTTCAGTTTCCTGTAGTCAATACACAGCCTTAGTGATCCATCTTTCTTGGTTACGATCACGACAGGCGAAGCATATGGACTTTTGCTGGGCCTGATAACTCCTGTTGCCTCCATTTCTGTCAGTAACCTTCTCACGTCCTGCCACTGTGATGGGGGGATCTTACGGTAAGGCAGTCGAAATGGCTTAGGGTCGACCAGAGGGATTTCATGTTGCACAGTCTTTGTATGGCCATAATCCAGGGGGTGCTGTGAGAACACACCCATGTTCCTTTCCACAAGCTCTTTAAGAAGGGAACGCTGGTGCTCGTTTTCAACATCTGCTCCACTTAAATCCACTTCCTGGCTTGCCACAACGTGGTCCATACCCAGGCATGCTTCTCTGCCTCCGCTAATGTGATGACTGCCCCGCACCCTGTCTGAAAAGTCCACAATACTTTCCACCAGAGATGCCTTGGCCAGATGCATGTGAGGCTTGATAGTGATAGCATGCTGGGAGAGGTTCATCACTCTTACCGGGGCACATCCTTTCTTTACATCAGCAAGAACTCTGGCGACCAGGATGTCTTGGCTGAGCCGCAGGGAGGGGTGGCCTTCAATTAGGGCTGTATAAGTCTTTCTTTGTGGTCCAGCTTTTATTTTGCACATTAAATCCATCTCTTTCCCTGCTTGAATGTGCACCTTGCGACCAGTATAAACAACAGGGCCCACTGTGTCATCCATATCACACTGGTCAGTGCTCTCAATCTCTAGCAGGGAGGCGTGCCACTCCGGATGAGTCTCCTTGACCTGGAGGAGGAACTGCTGGCCGTAGGTTGCCTGGAGGTGACTTCTGGAGGCACGGAGGACATTAGTTCCCACAAGCAGAGGAACAGAGGAGCGGTACTCTGTGTTAGTGACAACAAAAGCAGGCACACCCTTAAACTCTCTCCCCAACAATTTTAGGTTGATGCGTAGCACACCATGGTAGGTGACACTCTGGCCCCCTGCACCTTCTATGGGTATCTTAGAAGGCTGCAGTTTTTGTTTATGGAGGGTGGGGTGGCTGCGCCAGTACTGGTGCGTAATACTGGTTATCTGGGAGCCAGAGTCGATGAGTGCCCTGCACTTCATTCCGTTGACTTCCACCTCCCCCTCGTTCCTGGGACCAACTAGGGGAGTGCTCTCCCCTCCGTCACCTTTGTTCACCTGCAGTGTGGGGACTTGCTGCTCGCCCATGGTTGCCCCGGCGACCATGGGCTTTATCTGTTTAAAGGCTGAGCTGAGTAAGTGTTTCCCTCCATGGGGGTCACAGGCTGAGGATCGTGTGCCCACGTCTGTTCAGGCCCCGGGAGCACTGCTCTGCAAACCCGGGCTATGTGTCCTTGCTTCCCACACCGGTAGCATGTGACCACTGACATTGGGGTTGTAGCCCCAGGGGGTGGTCGGACTCTCAGTGGAGTGGCAGAGGATGGAGCATAAATTCTCGATTCAAGGTGGGTCAACTTGGCCATCTGCTCCTCCTGGCTCAGTGCTAATTTCTTGACCATCTCTGCTAGCTCTGACCACTCTGAGGGATGTTTAGCCTTTTCTGCCTTCACATTCACACTACACTCTGATGCCACTTGTACCTGGGCATAAGTTTTCTTTGATTTGTTTTGAGGCTGGAATCTCTTTGTTTCTTTTGCTAGATTTCGGAGCTCAGCCTGCAGCTCACGGAAACTCAAAAGCCGGGGCTTCATTGGCGAGATCCTCGCATACACATCCTCATCATTAATCCCCCGTATGAACTGCCGGGTGAGTTTACTGTCACGGTCAGGAAAAGGCTTGCCTCCTCTTTGGTTTTCTTCCACAGCTCGCAGTGTTGCCTCCAGTGCTATAGCATATGAACAGGCAGACTCCCCAGACCTCTGAACACGCTCATAGAAGTCCGCTAGTAGATCTGAGGAGCTCTGTGTGTCGCCGTACTCTGCTCTCAGTTCTTCGAATGCCCTTTCAGGTGTTTGGTCATGGAGAGGTAGATTCAGGACCAGCTTTCGGGCTTCACCAGTTAGGTGACGCACCACCGTGGAAAAGCGGAGGTGAATGGGGAGCTCTATTGCCTCAAGAAGATACTGCATGTCACGAATCCAGTCCTCTACAAGCACCTTGCTGTCAGCACTGCCAGTGAAGACTTGGACATTTTTCACTTGATGAGTCTGTATAAAACCACCGTAGGCAGCTAATGGGGGGTTAGCGTTGGCTGCAGCCCGGCCCGGAGCGCTTAAAGATGTATGCACCTGCTGGGGGGGTATGCCAGGGTGTCCACTAACTTGGGGGTCTAAAGCAGAGGTTGGTACGTGCATTGAGGCATGGGTGCCGGGTGGGGCTATAGAACCTCCATGGGTCATATTCACGATAGGGGGCATGACAGTGTTGGGGCTTATAGTAGATGAGTGGAGGGGGGCTCGAGAGTCGTGGACAGCAGCTAGTGGCATGTGGGGCAAACGGGGCGTCAGCCCATGCTTTGAACTTTCAAGGGTCTGCTCGGCTGCAGAGGGATTATTCATTATGCCCACTCCCTGCACTGTTAGGGGGCTTGGCATGGCGGCTTGGGGGGCAGGTGTGGAATACAGATGGCTGGTGTATGCTTGGGGGCTGAATGGAACGGTCATCGTTGGGTAAGGAGTGTTAAGTGATTGGTTCAGGGTGGGATGCTGGGTACTGTGCACCGCTGGGTAGTTGGGATATGAGGCAACATGGGGTGCCGGTGTAGCAGTGGGCCCATGGACACTGGCCTGAGGGGAAAAAGCAGGGGGCATAGTTATCTGTATATCTGGCCGAAACACTGGAGGGGCTGTAGTTAGAGGGCTGTGGTTGGACTGGCTTGTCTGGTTGGTTGGCACTGACCTTGGGCGAATTTCAGATAGGTGTGAGGGCACCTGCATTTGGCCTCCATAGGGTGGCAGTGGTGGGGCATGAGCTGGAGCCACGCCAAGATCAGTCTGGGGTGAAAGCATGGTTGGTGGTGGGGTCTGTTGTGTGCCCAGCCCAGAGTCGGTGAGGTCCCTGATTGGGGTGTGATACTGTAACCGCTGGCCAGTGAAGCTGGGGAACTGGGTGACCAGCTTCGACTTCACTGATGACTGTTGGTCCACTGTACTGGCGCTAGCTGTAGCCCCTTCATTCAAAAGGTGAGGCTGTGCCCTCTTTGGAGTGTCTGCAACGTCTCTCAACATTTTCACTGTCCTGTATCTCTAATTTAGCTGCACCAGAAAATGTGTGTGGGCTACTTGTAGTATGCTTAACTGTGAGTAAGTACAATATATTTCTAGTAAAATAGAACACAACACAGATGTATGACAACTATCATTCTATAACGCAGAAAAAAAAAGAATTCACAAAAAAACAGCATTAAACTCAGAGCGTAGTTAAACAACTATCTTCAGCACAGAGGTTGTGAATGACACAAATCAGCAGCAATTACTTAACCGTATTCAATGATTATTTTTATAGACAGGGAACATCATTTAGCATTCTTTCTACAATTCAAGTCTCTGAGTCTTTTTTTTTTTTTTTCAGGGACAGAAACCCTCAAATGAAACCACCCCAAGATCCAAGATTTCACTTTCAAAGGATATGCCTGGGGAGATGAAAGTCCCAGTAATACAGCTGCACAGGCAGTTATATACTTAGTTCAGCACCCCATCAGATGGCGACACCTCTTACTATGGCTGCGTAGCTGGGGGGTGTCGGCATTGCTTTCTCTTCCTTCTCGAAGTGCCACAAATCCGGGGTCACGGCACCAAAGATGTAACCCAACCAGTGCAGGGGCCTCCCTACACCCCGGACTCTGCGTTGTGTTAAATTGTGTTGGATTGGGGTGCACCGCAGAGAGACCAGTCGGACACAGGTGTTCAATTTGTGGCTCGGACCGCGCCGTTTATTCGGAAGCAGGGGCAAACACCACTCCAACTCTGCTGCTGGCCCTTCGCAAATCACAGCAAACACTCCGTGACTATCAACATTGCAAAATACAACAACACATATACACAGAATACACATTAAGTAACAATAACCGTGCCTTCTACAACATTCCACGGTCTCGGCGATGAATACAACACAAAACTGATGCAGTTCGCCACTGGCAGTGCTTACCTTCGCAAATCACAGCAAACACTGACCCAAGATGGCGCCCGCGCGAACAAGAAATCTAAAGTACGGTGTCCTGCAGAGGACGAATGGCCAAAATTGCTAACATTTACACCATATATGCAGCTCAACAGCGACACCTTGTGACTTATTCCAGTCACTACCTTACAGTAGCATTTACAGGATATTGTTTTATAGTGATATTATACAGGAAAACTGTTACTCAATAAGGCCCATTTACTAGTTGTTTTTCTCTTTCTCTGTGACCCAAGAATTAATGTGTAAGAATCACAGGATGGTACCTCAAGGTTGAAAACACCACAGAGATCACTCCCATCCTCCCTTCTTTATCTTTTAGAAAAGAGCTTGTTAAAAAGCCAGGTGGTTTGTTTCAGAATTCACTAATGAAAGAACTCTGTATTCTATGTCTAGGAGTGTATTTTGCTGGGATGATCATAAATTGTAGCTGAACTGATAAACTACACAAAGGATACTTCTTTGCTCACAAGGAAGGAAGACGTTTCCTTATTTGGTCTGTACTGGTTTGAACTGAGAACCTGCTGACACACGAACCTTTTTTTCCTCTATATAAGCTGTTATGTACTAAATAAACCTTTGAGTCGATTTGGGAAGGCAACCTGAAGCAGTCTGTGTTTCCTTGTTCTCCCAAGCTGCTCCCGACGTCGTAACTAACCCAGCTGAGCGGCATACCTGAGTGTTACTTTGAATAATTAGGAGGAAAGGACAAAACTCTGCTTATCGGTGCTCACGCCTTGGAGGGAAACCGGGACGGAGATTTTCCCTTTCAGGCGGTACATGTATTCCGTTACTCCCCAACACTGTTAGTGATGAAACAGAAAGTTATGTCCTCAGGAAGCCACGTATTTGCAAGCACTTCCTCTGGGGTTTAACTGCAGTTGGCATCTGTTTACAATGCATTACTAATATTTTCATTAGTCAAATCAGTTTTCTCTGATTTATTTTATAGAAAAAAACCTAAATAACAGTTTCCTCCTCTCCACTGAGCCCCCACTCATAAATAAAATTGCTAAAACTGCCACTCCAGCCTTTCACTTTGCAAGCCTCTATGCTGCCTGCGTGAAATCATCACAGTCTCCACTGTTTCTCTTTTGTTACACCAATAACATTGGCAATTTAAAGGTTTTCCCATAATGAAAGGTGTATTCTACATACCAAACAGAACTGCATTGTATATGAACCAACCTGTTTAAAAGGGTTTGAACGAGTGTGATTGTAAAACACTTAACTTTATTACTTTCCCTAAACTGGCTAGGCAGATAAATGGTTAGTTTATCATCATTCATTAGATGTTTTTAAATCATGATATATAATAGGCTCTTATTCAGTGGTTTCAATGGTCCAGATTAGTCAGTTGTCAGCGGCAGTTGACTATTCACAGACACCAACCCTTTTCAGTTCAATTTTATTTATGTAGCGCAAATCACAAGCGCTTTATATTGCGAGGTAAAGACCCAACAATAGTACAAAAATGAAACAAGTGACCCACTATGAGCAAGTGCTTTAACGACAGTGGGAAGGAAAAACTCCCCTTTAACAGGAAGAAACCTCCAACAAAACCAGGCTCAAGGAGGGGCGGGGCCATCTGCTGTGACCGGCTGGGTTAAGGGGAGAAAGACTGGACAAACACAGGGTGTGGAAGCAAGCCAAGCAGGAGAAGTAATAACTAATAATTTAGCACAGAATGGTGTATAGAGGTGTATACTTCAATTCTTAACCATAGTCGTCTTGCACAGAAACAGACATTTGAATAAATAAGCTTTGACATTGAGACAGTGCCAGAGTTCAAATTTTAAACATCAGATCAGTAAAGATATCTTTACTGTCCATTGTGCGATTGGGTCTAATGCTTTTTTGCACAGATAACTACCGTTTAGCGTGTAGGTCCAGATTTTCTGCTTTTCAGATAAAATCAATTAGCCACACAAAGCTTCCCACTCTTGTCTTTCATTTTTATTTCTGACATGACAAAATACGGCAGGTCTTTTATTTCAAATCTCAAGATTCATGATCCATAACTTACAGCGATAAACCTCTGACAGACTTTAATGATGTGATTACATTTTGAACAGTGAAATACAGAGAAGTGTTGGTTTCCACAGAAAACAAACCTACACTTTACAGAATTATAAAGTATGAAAAACCGCATTACACAGAATGTTTTTGGTATTCGTTTATTCCCTGATTGATACCATTACCAAAGTGACTTTTTCCATTTCATCATTTACACGCAATAACCCAAATTTGTGGCTCATCATGTAACAGCACATCTACAGATTCACAGATGTATCAGCTGAACCCTGACAATGACTGATGCTGGGCGTTTATCAGCAAATAGGATGGCAGTAAACGATGTCATCTGTATCTGTATCGTCACTAAAAGAGTTTAATGACGAGCTGAGATCCTTGTGAGAAAAACCTTCCTCACATTTATAATATAGACGTGTTTTCCTGGAACAAACATGGAAACAAATAGGAAAGTAAAAATAATTTTGCTGTTGGAATCAGCTCTCGCATAAATTCTTAAACACCAATGATCTTCTTGATTTCAGAATAAAATTCCTGTAAACAGTAGCTGCTGCAGAGGTATAGAAAATGCTCATCTTTCAACACAAGATGCGCGGTCAAATCACACACTTACAACATATTCGTAAACATATCTGCATCAGCAGCATATTCATTGTGTGCGTCCAGTACCGTCATCGTTTCTGAACGTCGTTACACGTCGTCATCGGGATCGGCACGGCCACACAGACAGAAGCAGAGGAGGACCAAGAAGCCGCACACGAAAAACAAACCGATCAGGATGTAAACCAGAGTGGTGGTCCAGAAGGCAAACAGGTAAAGGGTCTTGTTGCAGTAGGTGCTCACATCTGTTGTGTTTTTGGTGTAGTTGGGCTGATAAATAGAGTAGATCCATACATTACCTAAAAAAAAAAAAAAAAAAGAAAAAAAAAGAAAAAGAAAACAAATGAAGTGAAGAATGAATAATAATTGTTTGATCTCTCTGCACATAAGCTGGACTTTAGTGTTTGGAGGCCTGACAGCTGACAGGATGTGCAAAGCAGCACTTGAAGCCTCACTGAGCTTAGACAACTATTCTAATTATCTTAATTCATGTTACATGTACCTCTCAGGGGTTTGTGTGTAGTAATCCATTAAAACAGCCATATATTGCCACCTAGTGGCCCTTGCATGTTACAACATTCTCATTCTCACCCTTCAAAAATATCTGGTTTTAGTAATCCAGTTTTTTCCTTCTCTGGATTATGTGCATCTAATCCATCTTACTTTTATCCTGGTTGTTAAAAACAGAACTTATAGGCTCACTCTGATCTAAGTACAGACTTTCAAACATGATCAAATTCAGATTACCAGCATTTTCATTAGGATGCTGGGGGTGCTAAAAAAAAAAAAAAAAAAATTAAAACAAAATTAGAAAGATTCCCAATTAACTGCCTGCAGTTTGTTAACGCCCTATGACAAATGGAATATCTGTTCAGAACGCACCCTGCCTCTCGACCAATGGTAGCTTGGATAGGTTCCAGCGCCCCTGCGAGCCTGATAAAATTTGATTGAAGTTTGATGATAAACAGCTATTTTGTGGAATATTTAATTAGCAAGAAATTTGCTATTTTATCCACAACCAAGTTTACCTCACCTACTTTATCATGACTCAGAAGCACTGTACTGCATGACCTAAATAACTGCACTACCACAAAAGCCACAATTAAGACAGATACAGTCAGCTACTGCTGGTGATGTTAGCTAGCAAAAGAGACAATTGAAAAGATGATTGAAAACATCAGCTGACACATTTTCTGCACTTTTTGGCTCTGACAGAAAGCAGCAAACACTGAGAGCCTATGGATAGATTTAAGTCTTTAATGAGTTAAGGTTTATCTACTGTGATCACCTTTAACATTCTTAACTCATAACCTTTTTTAAAATAATGTCTTGTCTTGATCTTATTAGACCTTCCAGATTACTTCTGAAAACTAGGCCCAGTTTCCCAGACATGGATTAATCCAAATCTTACACCACCATCATTTTCTAACATAACTTTACTAAATTTACTTCCTTTATCCCTTCTTGTGAGGCGTTTGGATGCCCCTACCCAGGCAATACCAGTACTTGAGGGCGATAAGGCCATCGGGAAGTGTGAGACAATGAGGAAGCTGAGGAGCATTTTCTCAGAGACTTTGCACAACCTTAAGTATTTTTAGAACCAGAGCAGTCACGTCGCAGCAGTCACGTCGCAGCAGTCACGTCGCAGCAGTCACGTCGCAGCAGTCACGTCGCAGCAGTCACGTCGCAGCAGTCACGTCGCAGCAGTCACGTCGCAGCAGTCACGTCGCAGCAGTCACGTCGCAGCAGTCACGTCGCAGCAGTCACGTCGCAGGTTTAAGAAACTTCTCCATTCGCTAAACTTTTAAGAACTGGAAGCTACATCCATCATTCATATACAGATTGTGATCTGCTCTTCCCTCTGCCAAGAATAATGGCTATTGATCTTCTGACCAATGAGAAAAGAGAGCATATTGATCAATCAACACTCAACCCTAAAGACTACAGTCCTAATTTACATCCATGTTTTCGAGCTTGTACTCCTTGTTTTCGTAGCGGCTAGCTTCTTTCACGCAGTGCTAGCGTGGGATATCAGTTTTAATGATTAGACAGGGAATCCTGCACCCCGAGTACATAAGACTCAGTGTCTGCTATGATAAATCTAAGAGACACAATGAAGGCAGAGCACTTAACACAGCACCATATATTTTTTGCTGGCTTTTTAATACATTCAGTTTGGTGTTAGGAGAGTCATGGAGCTGAAACTAATGTGGTCTATAATAGAAACATTCTGCTATAAAAGCTGCATGAAGCACACTGTAAACATTGCCTGTTCTGTTTGCGGTGCTGAGAGCCGTTAATGTTTAATCTCTTCGGTGTGAATTTATGCTGGTGGTTTGTCCGATGACCATGATTGTATTTACACAATTTTAACAGGCAGCCAACCAGAAACAGGTCACTTCCTTTACTTTTTAACTCACCAGCAATAAACCAGCAGAAGAGAAAGACAGATGTCAAGGAGTTCCAGGTTGTGCAGATTGTGCTCAGAGGGTTGGAGGTGCCTTCTTCGGGCTCCCTGGCGCAGGGCAAGCAGGAGAGCAACGACAGAATCAGGCCAAAGACTCCCACCACTATCAGATAGATGGGGATGAAGCGCTCACGCGGACACTCATGAAGGTATATTGTCCCTGGTGGACACAAGGAGGATGATTCAAAAAAAGAACAATCTGAGCTGCCTGGAAAACTTTAATACTTGTGAACACTCAGTCAAGTAAGTAAGTATGGAGCTCACCAATTGCAATCTGAGCAATGGGCATGCCGCACAAAATCACCTTTGAAATCGCTGCAAGAAAAATAAAACACTGAACTCATTTTCTTCACATGATATTTACAGAAATGAAACTATGACACCAGTGTTCCACCAGATTTTACCTAGAGCGGGTGCTGGGGGTTGAGGATGGTTCCGGATGCGTCCCAGAAGGTTACTGTTCGCCATTTTTCTTAATGAGTTTCTTCACCTGCAAAGGAAGATAAAGAGCTGAGCTGGTGAGAGAAAAAAAAATTGTTCAGATTCTTTTAAAGGTCAAAGTGAAGTTGTGCAAAGCGATTTTGAGCAGCCAGAAAAGGCGGTGACAATGAAGCAAACAAAACAAATCTTCTGATTACAATACAAGAAATTTGTATCTTTGTCTGTGAGCTCCTCCTTCGTCTGAGGCTCCTGTGGGCTCCAACCTACAGGTTTGTCAGGTCATCAAGCGGGCTATCAAACATCGAGAAATGTTTGAAAACGACCCAATTTTAGCATATGAACATCCACCACTTCTATTCTTTTTTAATTTTCCCCAATGTGATTAAGTACAACAGCTTGCTGGCAGCACACACACTAGGATTGGATACCAAACTCTGTATTTTTCAGGCTACTACGAAATCAGTCTGCAACAGATGTTTGGTACCAGAACATGAGGACTGGTACCAGGATTAGAGGAAGAAAGAGAGCGTTCCTGTGATGTGTTGAGGAAGAACAAAAACACAGGATGGTGGCAGCGGTGGTGAGCCACAAACAATCTCAATTGAAAGGACTCTCAGAAAAAAATTGTCATGGCAACACAGCGCATCTAATCTGATGAGACACCAGGTCAGTCAGAACATACTGTATATCATGAAGACATGAAGATTATATCAAATCTGAAAACCAAATTCACTAGCAGAGCGGCAGCTAGCATTAGCATTGGGAGATAATGAGGAAACTTTTAGTGAGACGTTGTTGTTAACAGTAAATCACCCTAACTTTATGTGAGATGACACGTCTGAAATATTTCTATTTCACGGAGGAGCCATTTTCCACACTGAAGCTCTCTGAGCGCTCAATAAGATGTAACTGATTAAAAAAACAACTTAACCCTCTCATTAAACTTCTTGTTGCTAATGCACAACCAAGTCCTGCAGTGGTACTTCTGAGTAAAAAAAAACTCATAAAATATGTATGTGGGGTGATCAGGTTGTTAGTTTTTAACTGTTGCAAATTGGCAACGCCTGCCTTGAGAGGGTTAAATGGACACCTCTGAGTCTTGCAAAATTTTACATTCTTGTAATATTTATAGACCGTCAACTGAAACCTCCCAAATATTTCAGTGTCATTGCTAAAAAAAAATAAAAAAAAATAAATAAAAGAGCAACTTTTATTAATTGACAAGCTTTAAACAAAAAATGAAATTACTGACCAAAACAATCATCGAATTAGACACAAACATATTTTCATTTCATTGTAAATGAAAGGTGATGGCATCGTGCATTAGTAGCTATGATAACACAATTTATAATTCATGGGCATGCTTCCAGCTATCAAGTGTGTCTCTTCTATAAAGTAGGAGAGACTCAGAAGAGAGAGTCCAAAACAATGAATACTACATTTCCCATACTGCAGCTGGACCCCATCTCTCATCGAACGAATTCCCATCTGAGGTAGGGCCACATGAGCCTAAATTCAATTTACTTTCTTGCAGTTTATGTTGCAGCTCTTAATTATGAGCACAGACAGTAAATGTGATTAAACGCGGTGAACACGGAGTGGATTCAGTCTGTGTGGAAACTGGATCGACTGAACTGCAGTGAAGAAGATAAAGGGGAAGACGGAGAGGTGTGTCTGCATTCACTACAAAGCCAGTTTGACCAATATTACTGGAAGAGCAGAGGAAAGGAAACAGCTCGTGTTCCACATTACAAAAGAGAGAACGCAGACACAATCACGAGCAGGGGAAAAATGTAGAGCATGTGTGATCCTGTTGAACAAACTTTTAACAGCATCCGAGTTGCTTTACGGAGTTCCTATAAAAGTGACGTAATTGCTTTCAACGCCCCCATACGCTTTATAATGTTCCCTATCCAGCACGTTTAACGTTAAACTGCAGCCTCGCCTTAATTTTTTAAGACGATAAGCGTCTCCGCCTGCGTGGGACACAGACACGAAGCGCGTGTCGTCTCTCGAGCCCTCAAACAACAGCAAAAAGTCAACACAAAGACAGAGGGAGGGAAAAATGAGTTTCTGTGTTTAAATAAACGAATGACAGATTCCCCTTTAAATCTCTTACCTTGTGCTCACTCCGAGTTCACCTCCTGCCAGCTGCTCGCGTCTCTGACAGCCTCACCTAGTCAGATGCAAAGCCTCCGCCAGTCAGATGCAAAGCCTCCGCCTCTAGGGAGCGCGCGTACAAACTAAAGCGCTCGCTCACGCGGTCAGCTGATTGTGAAAGAGGCGAGAGGTGACAGGCTCTGACACACATCCGGTTTAATAATGAGAGTTGTTAATGATAAGCGTCAAAATGACTGTGAAACACACTGTGTAAACACTTCAATACTTAAATAAAACAGTTTGAAAAACAATTACTTAATGAAATTTTAAACTGTTGTTCTTTTCATACCACCGGCCTAAAAAATGGCTCCAAAAAGGTTTCTGAATGTTTCATTCCTTTGGACTGTTTTCAGAGATATATTTCAATATTTATTTATTTTTAAATTTCCAGGCTAATATGTTAAACTGGTGTTAAATATCTGAGAAAGAAGGAACGATTGTAACATAAAATGCAAATAAGGCTGAATTACTAAGGGTGTCATTAGGGTGAAATCATCTTTCTGCTCAAAGCAATGGTCGTGGCAGTTTGAGGTCCTTCACTTCTTACAGCAGCTGCTCACACATAGCAGCTGTCCTGATAATCAAATGCTGTCACATGAGAGCAGATAAAAGGAATGGGCCGTTTGTTCTTCTCAAAAGTTTATTGTTTGCATTTAAACAGAGGAGTGGAGCTCTGCGAATATCAGCAATACACGTATATGTGCATTGTTTTTGTAAGCATTGTAATGTGTAGTAATGCTACAAGACAGATTTGAGTCTAATGAGAAGAAATGCTATTAAAAATGATTCACCCTTACGGGTCCCAGTGATGTCACCGGATATTTCATTGCATGCACTCATATATGTACTGATAAAGAAATGAGCGCAGTGCTGTTTAATGCTTTGATTTTAATTTGACATGTTTATGCTTTTAAAAAAAAGATAAAATGATTTTAAAAGAAAGGAATGCGAACTGTGAACTTCTGGTTCTCTGTCTGCAGCGGTCTGTAATCCGAACCGCTCAGTCTGACCACTGGAGATAAAAATAGTCGTTAAGTCAGATTTGTTATTGAATTACGGTGTGTATTTCATACTGCTAATTCTAGCTTTTTACTACAAGTGCTTTTAGTTTCATTTATTTGTGAAAATTATGTATTGTATATGTATATATATGATATATGTATATTTTTAAAATGTTATATTGTTACATAAAAATCATTTGAGGCCTTCCCCCCGAGACAAGAGTCAGTCTAAGTCTGCTCACCTTCGTTTTGTGGCGTTCCCTCCTCCCTCCTGTACTATAGCGTACTATAGTAAGGGTGTCTGGGTCTTCCCTTAGGAATAGGGCAAGTTGCTCGGTCATTTGGGGGGGCAGAGAATAGAACCGATGCTCCTTCACATGAAAGAAGCCAGTAAGGATGTTCAGGCATCAGCCATGTCCAACTGCAGGGAGATGGCAGGGCAGGACAGAACATGCTGAAGAGATTATGGCTCTTAGCTGACTGACCATTTCAGTGATTTAAGGCAAGTAGGTCTGCTGAGCGATAATAAAATAAAAAGGAGATTTTTTCTATTGACGTGTGAGAAATGATATGTAAGAAATTATATAACATTTATGATCCTAACTGAGAAAAAAATATTATAGTCAAATTTCCAGCTTTTTTTTACTGTTTTTTTTCTGTTCTATTGAAGGGCCAAACCACCAGAATTAAAACTATACAAAAATGCAAACTAATTAATAAATCTACTTTAAGACTAAATAATATTAAAATGAGTATTTCATTATTTAATTTAAAAAAATGTCACTTACATTTAGTTTTCTGTTACCTCCTAAACCTTTCCTGTATTATTTAACTTTGTATTTATTCACCTGATTAATTCTGATTAGACATTTTATAATTTTCAGTAATTTTAATTAGTGCCGTCAAAATGAATGCATTAACGCAAATTAATCCGACATCACGGTTAACGCGATTAAAATTTTTAAAGCAGTTAACGCATCTGGAGTGCAGAATGACTCAAAATCCCTGAAATGTTTCTGTCAACGCATTTCGGGCAGTTTGTCCAAGTAGAGTTACCTTCGCACATACGCAATAGGCAGAGATAGATCTGGTAGTGACGGGCACCTGAACCAATTAACCACACTGGCCCTCTCAATGGGAAATCTGAGTATTAAAAAAATAACAAGACGGAACAGTCGACCAACATAAAGTATTATGCACATTGTGGAAGAATTTATTTTCTTTTCACCAAAGCACTTCCAGCTTAAAATATCACATTGACGTCAAGCATACGTTAGTTGGTGATGCTGCTAGGACTTTGGCTAACGCGTCACCCAGCTTGCGACAAACCACCCACGGAGCATCGGGGACTCAGCAAGTCTAAGTCCGACGTAGACTGACATATATATTGACGTATATTGACTGACACAATTGCCAAGTGGATTGCAACAAACTGCAGACCTGTTAATATTGACGAGAACACGCGCTTTACATAGCTTTGCAAAGTAAAATGAAATACAGAAAAATAAGTAAGTACGTTGATAAATGAAAAATTAAATGCAGAATTCAAAACACTGGAAACATAAATTGTGGAAAATATAAAAATAAAATTGTAAAAAAATGTTTTTGTTTTGAAACCTTTGGGCAGCTTCGGTCCTCCGTACCTTTTCAGTATCTACAAATATCAGAACGTTCAAAGCTATTTCTAACCCTTCTTTCCTGACCAGCATTTCACCTGAGTCTGATACGAGAGTGGGAGAAGAGGCGAAGCAGGAAGGTGGTGGGCAGCACAACATAACGTCCCAGAGTCAGAGTTCCCCTCAGTGTCACACTCCGGGAATCCATGTAGATGGAGCTGGCCGCCTGCTCCACCACGCACTGCACCCGACTGCAGCGGTTCACCTCCACCTGCAGATGATGAGGAAGGACTGAAATATTTTTTTTATGACTCAAAAAACGTGAGGTTGCTCAGTGGCCCGGCTCACCTTCAACACCTCAAAGCCAATAGGCAGGTTTTCTCCTTTTCCATTTTTCCTCCACATCCTCCTGTCCTCCTGCTGCAGACAGATCAGCACCTCCTCCTCTTTGGCTCGCACCTCAAACATGAACTGATAAGAATGAAAAGTCATTTTTAGCATTCATGTGCTGATGCAAACCCTGGTTTCAATCTTATATTTACCTGTGGATTGTGCAGGAAGGTGTCCCTGTGATTGATACATCCACCACACCGGCTCCTCTTATCCAACTCCACCTTCCATACTCCATTCACCTTCCCACCACCCTTTTCTGCTGTCACTTTGTTCACATCAGGCTTGCTTCTTCCTCTTTTCCTTCCTTCCTGTTGACTCTCACCGAGTCGATCCTCCTTTCTGTTCCCACGCTGCTTGGTCCCTCCAGGCCCGTTGCTGCTCTTACTCAGGGTCAGTGTAGGGTTACTCTGGAGCACAGTGGGTGGAGGTGCGCCATGGGTGGGGGGAGGTAGAACCCACTCCCCGTAGCAGCTCACTTCTCTCCAGCGAGATCTCGGCCACAGCAGAGTCCTCTCCACCAGTCTGCACACCACCACGTCTGTAAAGTGTTGACAGAAGTCCTCGAAATCCATCCTGAGGGAAAAGGAAAAGAATAAAAAGTGAGGCAGAAACCAGCTAACCCACATGACTTTTTGTTCTTCAAATAATAAAAATCAGAAGTACCAAAACTCCCCGACATCACGAACAACGAGCCCCATCTTGTCCCTCTCTGCACGACTCAGTTGCTGCCACTGCTCTGACCTGCAGGGGGCACACAAGGACAGAAAGCAGAACACTTGGAAAGGACATAAAAATAAAAGCAGTGTTTCAGCTTCTAGAAACCTTTAGTGATCCAGTTCTCAGACTTCCATGATGTGAACAGCAGATGTCCCTCCACCCCAGTAAAACAAATCCCAAACTATTGTAAAATGTCAGAATCTCTCCAGAATATCAGCAGTGGCATTATAAAATGCTGCAAACCACAGCGACACTGTTAAAGTCAGCAAAGACTTTTCCCCCCAGAGCTCCTACAAAATGCTCTCAGCAGTCTGACATGTGGCAGAAGCCAGTGCAAAGACTTCAAAGTCACCTCTCACCTCTGACTCCAGGCACCAGTCCAATCTGTGGTCCCCCACGGGTTCCTCATGCGGACCATAAAGAGTCTGGATGTCCCGCCTCTCTTCAGTACCTTCTCCCCCAACCTCACCTTCCTCACTGCCGTGATCCCGTAGGCGTGTCCTCGCACGAGCCCACACTCCAGCACTGACTCCACGGTCTCCCCCTCTGCAGGCTGAGAAACGTGTAAAATCTTTTTAACCAATCTGTTTAACAGTTTTTAAAATGTTCAAGACTCAGAAGCCCTACCCGTATGGAGCAAGTGATGAGGGATTTGTATTCATGGACCTTGGTTAAAGTCTGGCAGAGCGCCCTCCTCTGGTCACTGTGAAGTCTTAGAGCCTCACGATCCAGACTGAGCGGCTCTGAAACTCCACCAGTGAAGTCGATCAGGGCCTCTGCAGTGTTCCCTCCCTCCAAGGCCTCGTAGCAGCCGTTAAGTCTAAAAGTTGAGAGAGGGATTGAGTGATTGATTCATGAACATTACATATTAGGACTGCCATAAGTAGTGGTTGTGGCAGTCAAGATGTAGGTTCAGCAGCCTGCATAAAATTAACAACAGTCCCATCGAATACCAAAACCAGCATTTGGACTTTGCTGCTTATAAATGGAACACACTAGCAAAAAACCTGCATCCCCTGATTTCTCTGATTCTGATTACTCTTGCACATTTTTCTTAATTTGCATGTATAATGTATGATACGTCCTTTTATTATGTAAATCTTTGTCTGTTTTTTTTTTTTATTTGTACACAGGTCACAATCGCATTGAGACTACATGTTTAAACATAGGATTTAGTGATAATATGCGTGCCTCACACAGACTGAGATACTTGCTAAAACAAAATACAAAGGTTTCACTCACCAAAAACTGGATGGACTTTACACCTCACAGCAATCAAAGTTTATGCCACACAATCACATTAAAAAAGGCACAATCACCACAAACACAGTCAAAGGGGTGCACAGTTGGAACAAAACAGAAGCCTGGCAACCTGTCTGGGTACCCAGCTAACTAATAATCAGTGTTGGGCAAGTTACTTTGAAAAAGTAATTAATTATAGTTACTAATTACTTCTTCAAAACAGTAACTGAGTTAGTACCTGAGTTACAAAATTCTAAAAGTAATTAATTACTAAGAAAAGTAACAATTGCGTTACTTAAAAAAAAAAAATTAGGGTATAATTGGCTGTTTTTGACTACTTTCAATTTTACCTCTACATTTCACCTTTAAAAACTATTTACTTTGCCATGTTTGGTATCATTCTTTTCAGCACAGCCTCACATGTCTGAATTTACAGTTATGTTTTCATTTTGACATACTGTATTAGCACAACTGATCTGAAATCAGACAAAAAAAAACCCCAAACTTTGAGTAGAAAAAGTTATATTCTTTTACTGTAACAACCACGAACGTGTTTAATGAATCATATTTCTGTCACGGTTCTGGGTCAGTTCTGACCCAGCATTTTGAGTTCTCATGTTTTGGTTTGATTTTGTATTTTTGGTTATTTTCTTGATCTATTGTCAGGCTATGATGATGATGATGATGATGTTTAGTATGTTCCAGCTTATTCTGGTTTAAGTCTAATTCTGCCCGTGTAAAGTCCATGTTTCTTAGTCTGCGTCTTTGTTTATTGTTTCCTGTTTTATTTTGAAAGATTATGTCTTATGTCAGTGTGTCCAGCAATAAAGCTGAGGTTTTTTGAGGTGCATTCTGTTTCCGAGTCCTGCATTTGGATCCACATCTCCACCTGCCCGCACACAGAGCCCTGACAATTTCATAACTTTGAATGTAAATATAAATTGTAAATTTTAAAATCCTATGCACAAGTTTTGCAAACAACAAAGTTATTTGCAGCCATTTACTTTTCACCTTTTTTTAATAGCCATTTCAAGCTATTTACATAACAGTCAGGTGTTCTCTATTAAATAAGATGCCACACAAATTATTTGTGCCACTCCAAAAAATATTTTCTGTCCACTATAAAGGAGAACATCACAGCCTGATACCTGCAGGCCTGACACAAGGTCATAAGCAGAGAGTGCTTGCTAATGCTGTCCTTAGACATTAAACATGATGAAAGTATTCAGGAAAAAATACCGTGTATATATTGTTTATCAACTCTGGTTTTACGTGGCCTATCAACACAATTTAAAAACTAGTATATATCACATTGATGCTTTGTGATCTTGAAGTGGTCGTGTGATTGGCTTACCACGACTGCTTTATTCTTCCTCAGTCAAACAGCAGCCTCATGTGATTGTTTTGCCCCCTAGCGCCAGGTGTTGCGCCAAAAAGTGATCGTCTGCAACAATGACATTGGTCTGCCACAAAGTGATTGCCCCTACCGTGCCCCTGCGTAGCCCGGTGGCGCCTGTGTCTGGCAGCCTCGCCTCTGTCAGTGCGTCCCAGGGCACCTGTGGCTACAATGTAGCTTGCCATCGACAGTGTGTGAATCAGTGTTGGTCAAGTTACTTGAAAAAAGTAATCAGTAACTAATTACTGATTACTTCCCCAAAAAAGTAATCCCGTTACTTTACTGGTTACTTATTTTCAAAAGTAATTAATTACTTAGTTACTTAGTTACTTTTTAAAAACACGATTTACAACCTGAATAGGTGATAAAGTGATAGATCTTTCAGCCCAATTCTACTTTTTCTGCATAATCCATCATACAAAATGTAATCAAATGGAAAAATCTTTTTATTAGTTTTAATCTTTTAACTTTATGCATCAAGCAAAAATTTAATTATATGCAACATTCTCTGACTTGAATAAATTAGTTTAACATTTAAACCTATTTTCTGCACATTCCAGCACATAAAATAAAATATTTTTTGTGTTTACACTCAGTCTTTCAAATAGATGCCAGTAAAACACAGCAGAAAATAAATAAAGTCAAAGACTAGAGGTCCTGTTGCTCTATTTTCACCTGTAAAGCAGGAGTGGGGCAGGCGGAGGTTTACCCTGGTGCAGGTGTGCCGCAGCGGTCAGTGGAAGAATCCGCGAGTTTCTCTGAGTTTCCCATTACGTCGTAGCGCACTCGGTGCTTGCTCAGAAGTTTAGGGGTTTTTTCGCTGTAAAAAGAAGTTTTCTTCCCACGCATGATGGACGCTAATGTTTTTGTCACTTTTTATGGAATCAAACTCAAAGTAAGGTCAGTACTTCCACGCTTTAAACGCTGCACGCTCATACTCTCTCCATTATCCATTGTTGATCTGCACACAGCTGTTGTCGTCACACTCGCTTACGTCACTGTCATGAGACATTCTCGCAAAAAAATCACGGTTTTAGTAACGCAGTAATGCAGCGTTCCTACGGGAAAGTAATGGTAATCTAATTACCGTTTTTGCAATAGTAATCCCTTACTGTACTCGTTACTTGAAAAAGGTAATCGGATTACAGTAACGCGTTACAAGTAACGTGTTACTGCCCATCTCTGGTGTGAATGTGTGTGTGAATGGGTGAATGACTGAATGTAGTGTAAAGCGCTTTGGGGTCCTTAGGGACTAGTAAAAGCGCTATATAAATACAGGCCATTTACCAATATCCACACTAAACAACAACCCTTTCAACCTTGATTCAACTTAACATTTCACTGGTTTAATTCAAGTGTATTACTACACCCTTAGCTCTCTGTGGACGCTATAAAAACCTATCCTTAGCCCACTGTTGTGATGGGTACAGCTGTCTGTTTACATTGGCTTGTGCTTTTTCTATGTTCAATTGTACACACACACCCACAATCCCACCAATATAGCAGTCCATCATCAACTTGCTCCCTGAGGGCTAAGGTTTCACCAGCTGACATGACGCCTGTCCTTTAATAAAAAGTGCTTTAATTAACCCAATCTGCTGAAATGCAGCATGTGGAGGCAGCAACTCAGTTTATATGTGGGAGGTGAGAAGATGTATCTATCCATCCATCTAAATTGATAGCTTTGCTTTTACACTCAGCAATCTCTTCAACACAACAGACCAGTGCAGCATCCGCATCATTGCAGCAGCAGCACCAACCCATCTGTCGATCTCCCGCTTTCTCTCCCATCACTCGTGAATAAGACCCCGAGATACGTGAGCTCCTCCACTTGAGGCAGGAACTTGTCCATGACCCAGAGTGGGCACTCCACCCTTTTCTGGCTGAGGACCATGGCCTCAGATTTGGAATTGCTGATTCTCATTCCCACACTCGGCTGCAAACCGTTCGAGGCAGGGCCCCGGTAACCCTATCCTGGGCAGAGTGAACTGTTCCCTCGATGGTCTTCTCATAGGGGTCTTCTGAATCGCTCTTTGTCTGGTCCCTCACCCAGGACCAATTTGCCATGTGAGACCCTACCAGAAGTCCCGGGACAACATAGCCCCTGGGATCCCTGGGACACACAAACCCCTCCACCACGATAAGGTAGCGATTCACGGAGGAGATGTATTTCAAGTTAAAAAACAAAAAAATTTATATTTTACACTCCACGTCTAACTCACCCTCGGCCTCTGCCAGGACAGACCTTGTGGAGGCTGTCTCTTGTAAAAGAGGGACTGGTCTGTACTGGGGAATGGAGGATCCTTGTAGAGGATTTCAAGTCTATCACAGATTTCTCTGTTGTTCAACTGTTTTTATTTTCTGAAAACCTAAATATTAGTTTTCTTATCTGCACTGAGCCCCCACTCATAAATACATGACTAAAACTGGCCTTCCCAGCCATACACTTTGCAAGCCTCTAAGGTTCTTGGTGTTTCCTGGATGAAATCATGAGTCTCCACTGTGTCTTTTTTGTAACACCGATTCTTATTCAGTGGTTTCCCATCTTTCGGTTGGGGTTAGGGAAGAAAGACAGGAAAGAGACACGCTGTGGAAGCAAGCCAAGCCAGAGATTATTAACAACTAATAATTAAACAGAGTTGGTTATAGAGGTGTACACTTTAATCCTTAACCATTGTCGTCTTTCACAGAAACAACAAAAAAAGTAAGCTTCAGTACTGGGACAGTATCCAATTACAAATTTTAAAGATCAGATACACTGAAAATAACCGTATTATCCATTGTGCGCTTCGGTCTAATGCTTTCTTGCACAGACTATCATTTAGCATGTAGGTGCAGAATTTCTTCTTTTCAGATGAAACTATTTCCTGTTGCTACACAGCCGGTGCATAAAAGCTTCCCACTCTTTCTTCTCTTTCATTTTTATTCCTAACATGACAAAATACAGCATGACTTTTATTACAAATCTCACGATTCATGATCCATCCTTGCAGCGATAAACCTCTGACAGAGTTTAATGATGTGATTACATTTTGAACAGTGAAATACAAAAAAGTGTTGGTTTCCACAGAAAACAAACCTACACTTTACAGAATTATAATTATGAAAAACCGCATTACACATGATTTATTTCTTATTTATTTATTTCCTAAATGATACCATAACCAAAGTGACTTTTTAATTTCATCATGTACACTCAATAATGTCAATTTGTGGCTCAGCATGTAACAGCACATCTACAGATTCACAGATATATCAGCTAATTACTGACACTGACCGATGCTGGGTTTTTATTGGCAAATAAGATGCCAGTAAACGATGTCAGTGGCTGAGATTTATCCGTAATGTCACTAAAAGAGTTTAATGATAAGCTGAAATACTTGTGAGAAAAACCTTGCTCACATTTATAATGTAGACCTGTGTGTTTTCCTGGGACAAATATGGAAACAAATAAGAAAGTAAAACATATTTTTGCTATTGGAATCAGCTCTCGTACAAATTCTTAAACATCAGTGATCTTCTTGATTGCATAATTAAATTCCTGTAAACAGTAGCTGCTGCAGAGGTATAGAAAATGCTCATCTTTCAACACAAGATGCACGGACACATCACACACTTATCCTGCCATTTTTTGGAACCCATTTCCAACATATTTGCCTTGGCAGCATATTCATTGAGTGCGTCCAGTCCCCTCATCATTTCCAAAAGTCATTACACGTCGGCGGCAGGATTGGCACCCCTATACAGGCAGAAGCCGAGGAGGAACAAAAAGACGCCCAGGAAAAAAAACCCAACTGAGATATTAAACAAAGTGTTTATCCAGAAGGCAAACAGGTAAAGGGTCTTGTTGCAGTAGGGGTCCACGTTTGTTGTGTTTTTGTCATAGTTGGGCTGATAAATAGAGTAGATCCATACATCACCTATGAAAAAATTTTTTTTTAAATTTAATTTAATGTTACAACATGTATTAATTCTCACCCCGGTATACCTTTATGCTCATGGGCACAGTTGTTGACAAGGTGTAATCTGGATAAAAAGGGTCTGGAGCCTGATAATGATAAGATAAGTGTATTTAATTGATGGATTGAAGTTTGATGATAAACAGCTATTTTGGGGAATATTTACTTAGCAAGAAATTTGCTATTTTATCCACAACCAAGTTTACCTCACCTACTCTATCATGACTCAAATGCACTGTACTGCATGACCTAAATAACTGCACTACCACAAAAGCCACAATTAAGACAGATACAGTCAGCTACTGCTGGTGATGTTAGCTAGCAAAAGAGTCTTGACCAAAACAAGATGATTCAAAACTTGAGCTGAGATATTTTCTGCACTTTTTGGCTCTGACAGAAAGCAGCAAACACTGAGAGCCTATGGATAGATTTAAGTCTTTAATGAGTTAAGGTTTATCTACTGTGATCACCTTTAACATTCTTAACTCATAACCTTTTTTAAAATAATGTCTTGTCTTGATCTTATTAGACCTTCTAGATTACTTTAACCATTAATTAATCTATGTCCTACACCACCATCGCTTTCTAATGTAACTTTACTAAATTTTTCTTTTTGTCCTTCCTTCCTTTATCCCTTCTTGTGAGGCGTTTGGATGGCCCTACCCAGGCAATACTAGTACTAGAGGGCGACAATGCCATTGGGAAGCGTGAGACAATGAGGAAGCTGAGGAGCATTTTCTCAGAGACTTTTGCACAACCTTATTTATTTTTAGAACCAGAGCAGTCACGTCACAGTAGTCACATGCAGATTTAAGGCACTTCTGCTTTGACTAAACTTTTAAGAACTGGAAGCTACATCCATCATTCATATACAGATTGTGATCTGCTCTTCCCTCTGCCAAGATTAATGACTATTGATCTTCTGACTAATGAGAATAGAGCATATTGATCAATCAGACACTCAACCCTAAAGACTACAGTCCTAATTTACATCCTTGTTTTTGTTGTGGCTAGCTTCTTTCACGCTGTGCTATTAATATGTATTAATGAGCCACAAGTTTTAATGATTAGACAGGGAATCCTGCACCCTGGGTACATAAGACTCAATGTCTGCTATGATGAATCTGATTCACATGAAGGAGGGACAGCACTTTACACAGTATCATATTTTTTGTGGCCTTTTAGAGCTTCATGCAGCTGAAACGAATGTGGTCTATAATAGAAACACACTGCGCACTGTAAACATTGCCTGTTCTGTTTGTGGTGCTGAGAGCTAATGTTTAATCTCTTCGGTGTGAATTTATGCCGGTCGTTTGTCTGATGTCCACGACTGTATTTACACAATTTTAACAGGCAGCCAACCAGAAACAGGTCACTTCCTTGACTTTTTAACTCACCAGCGATAAACCAGCAGAAGACAAAGAACATTGCCGGTGAGTTCCAGGCTTTGTAGATTGTGCTCAGAGGGTTGGAGGTGCCTTCTTCTGGCTCTTTGGCACAGGGAAAGCAGGAGAGCAACACGAACAACAGGCTTGAGAGTCCTAACACTATCAGATAGATGGGGATGTAGTGCTGGCGCGGACACTCATGAAGGTATATTGCCCCTGGTGGACACAAGGAGGATGACTCAAAAAGTACAATCAGAGCTGCCTGGAAAACTTCAACACCTTTGAACACTCATTCAAGTAAGTAAGTATGGAGCTCACCAATTGCAATCTGAGCAATGGGCATGATGCAAAATATCGCGCTAAAGATCGCTGCAAAAAAATCAAACACTGAACTCAGTTTCTTCAAATGATATTTACAGAAATGAAGCTATGACACCAGTGTTCATGATGTTAAAATCGCTAGATTTTACCTAGAGCGGTTGCTGGGGGTTTTGGACGGTTCCGGATGCGTCCCAGAAGGTTACTGCTCTCCATTTTTCTCACCTGCAGAAGAAGATAAAGAATTGAGTTGGAAGTCCAACTGAAGGTGTGCAAAGCAATCTTGAGCAGCCAGTAGAGGCTGGAATTGCCCACCCCTGCTGTAGGCAGTCCAGACCTAAGTTTTGTGGCAAGCAAGTTATCACAACATTTCCATGAACCAACAAAGGAACAATGGGTAACTGTGAAGCATGTATTAAGATATCTCAGACGGTCCAAGGATAAGAAGTTGTGTTTTAGGAGAAACAATGAAAATTTAGGTCTAGTAGCCTACAGTAATGCTGTGTGAACCTATGTAAGAACAGTTCTCTAAAGAAACAGCCCACTGTGGCGCTCTCTACCTGTGAAGCAGAATATATGGCTCTGGCTTCTACAATACAAGAGTTTATATATTTAGGGCAGCTTTTGACAGGTATAGATAGCTAAAAACCTGTGAATCATCAGAGGTGCAAAGATGTGGACATTAAATATCATTTTGTAAGGCCCATTGTAAATGGACAAAAATGTGCCTGTTATATTGCACTACTGAAGAAATGGTTGCAGATGTTATGACCAAACCTGTGTCTGAGCTAAAACTTGGAAAGTTTGCAGACATCATGTTTTGGTGAGTCCACATCTGTATGGTAGTTTACAGGACAATATTCTTTAGATTCCAGCAACCTGAGTACAAGACGGGGTGTTGAGATATTTATCGTGTGTACTGAGTTGTAAATATGTTGGACCGCATTATTTGTTATTGTTGTTAACGCCTCTGCAGTTATCTTAGCAGTAAAACAATTACCTTTAGTTCACTGAGGATTTACAGACTCAAGGTTAACAGGCTCAGAAACAGATAACTCTACCTCAGAATATACTGACTTAAAATTTACAGATTTAGTGAAAGAGTATTGGTTCAGACTCAATGTTAGCTTGTTAGTTTGTGATTTTGCCCCTTGTGCAGTGTAGCAAACGTTCTCCAACTGACTGGCACAAACAGAAATCTCAGGTTTTTCAAAATCAGAAACAAAATCAGATTTCTTGTTCCTTGGGCAGAGAGAAACAGCTTTTAGGTCTTGTGAGGTGAGGTCCTCAGTCACGGTCTTAATTGTTATACATTTTGGAGGGGTAAGGAAAAATTCTGTTCTACTCACCACAGCCGTCTGTTCTGAAGAAGTCCCTGGTGTGGGCTGTGGCGGGCAGGATGAAGGACCCAAATGCAGAACTCAGAAACAGAAAGTAAAACTCAAAGCTCAGCTTTTATTGCTGCAAAAACTCTTTGTAGGAATTAACATTACAAGAACAAACCAAAACCTCAAATGCAGAACTAAAAACTAAACTGGGCACTGGACCCTAGAAACTAAGAAACTCGAGCCAGGCAATGCTCAGGACACAAAGGGAGAACACAGCATGGAGACATTGTGTATGACGCGATAGCAAGCAATGAATGACAAAGGACTAAAATACACAGCGGAGTGATTTGGGAAGTGGAGACAGGAGGAAAGCACAGGAAAACCATACCAAAATACAAGAAACTCAAAATGCTGGGTCCAAATGACCCAGAACTGTGACAAATGCTACAAGACAGACTTGAGTCCAATGAGAAAAAAGTGCTGTTAAAAATGACTCACCCTTATGGCTCCCAGTGATGTCACCATTTATTTAATTACACGCACTCATCCTGTACTATGTACTGACAAAGAAAGGAGCGCAGTGCTGTTAAAACTTTGATTTAAATTTTATAGGTTTATTCTTTAAAAAGAAGATGCAAAGAACTACAAGGAGATGCCGGCAAAGAGACAGGACATGCTGGAGAGATTATGGCTCTTAGCTGACTGACATTTCAATGACTTAAGGCAAGTAGGTCTGCTGAGTGATGATAAAATAAAACAGGCTTACACAGTGTTTATAGTTTAATTATGAGAAATGCAAATGTGAGCCAAACATCACCATTTTAATGAATAAAACAAAAAATAAATAACAAATCAATAAAAATACAACACATAACAATGCATATTTTAAAATAACACAAACTGGTTTTGGCAGCAGTCCCACTGTTCTTGTTGAACTGCTGTGTTTGTGCCTGCATAACTGAGCAGTAGATCACCACAGAGCATCTGTCAGTACATTAATAACCTAATTATTAAAGTCCCACAGCAAAGTGCAAGAGACCAAGCAGCTCACTGTGGTTTAAAATACAACAGGTCAAAACCCCCAAAAAACTACAGCACCTTTATTTGCTCATCAGCTTCTACCTGAGAGGGCAGTGTTTGCCAGGGCAGCCAGACTGTCACAAGTCTGTGAGGCACACGCTGGAAGACGTCTCAAGATAGACGCAACCTCTGAGCCCTGAACGAGACCGTCTGCCTCGCAGATTCATCACGAGGCTTCGACTCCTCTCAGACTCGGCCGTCTGGAGTCGAGTCTCACCGAGAAGCGAGTCCCACAGCAGACCTCTGCTGTATATCTGTCAATACACAGGAAACCCATTAGCCCTGTGTGTTTGTGTGCTGCGTGAGAGGGAACAGGAATGTGCCAAACCTCAACAGAGATGTCTGTGTTGGGGTATCTCCTGTAGAAGATGGTTCTCAGGTTGAATTCAGGGTTTCCGCTCTCCTTGAACACCCGCGTCCTGACGTTGTCATTCTCACATCTCACTACAGCGTAAACATCGGGGGCTGTGGAACAAAATCCAGCATGGTGTAAAGAAAGAAAGAAAGAAAACACCAAGGGAGATATGTGCAATAATTAAGAGTCTGCCCAAATATGAGTCTTTCATTTTGCAGTTACCTGTTTGTTTGGGAGGGTTGAGTCCTGACGCCCTGTGTAGATAAACTGTGGTTACCACTGTGGGCTGAGGTAGAAAACAGTGGAGCACAGAGGGAGACGGTAAGTCCTCCCTCAGTTCCCTTCATGGAAAAAAGAAATAACTAAATTAAATGCAGAGGACTGGGAATAGTGAAGGGAAAAAGAGATTTTTTCTGTTAAAGTGGAAAAAATTAAATGTAAGAAATAATATAAAATTTATGATGCTAATAGTGGTTTCATATTGATTTTTATAATTTATCAAAAAAAATGTCTATGTCATATTTACTGTTTGTTTGGTTTTGTTTTTTTTTCTCTGTTCCGCGGAAGGACAAAACCACCAAAATGAAAATTTTTTGAATTATAAATACAAAAATAATTAATAAATAAATAAATATACTTTATGAGTAAATAAATATTAAAACTGTTCCATTACTTAATTTAAAAAATGTCATTTACATTTATTTTTCTGTTACTTCCTAAATCTTTCCTGTATTATTTAATTTTGTATTTATTCACCTGATTATTAACTATTTGATTTTTTATTTTATTTTTAGTAATTTTAAAATTTTCATGTAAATTAGTTGAACATCTGTAAAGATCTCCTGAGTAAAAGCAACAATATCTGTTTTTACTGGGATCAATCATCCCACCCTCTCCGTGAATCGCTACCTTATCGTGGTGGAGGGGTTTGTGTGTCCCAGGGATCCCAGGGGCTATGTTGTCTGGGGGCTTTTGCCCCCTGGTAGGGTCTCCCATGGCAAATTGGTCCTGGGTGAGGGACCAGACAAAGAGCGATTCAGAAGACCCTTATGAAGAGAACATTAAGGGAACAGTTTACCCTGCCCGGGATAGGGTTACCGGGGCCCCGCCCTGGAGCCAGGCCCGGGGAGGGTGCCCGAGGGCGAGTGGCTGGTGGCTGGGCCTTAGTCCATGGGGCCCAGCCGGGCACAGCCCGAAGAGGAGACATGGGCCCATCCTCCCGCAGGCCCACCACCCACAGGAGGCGCCATAGGGGTTGGGTGCATTGTGTGCCGGGTGGCGGCCAGGAGAGGAGGCCCTGGCGGACTGACCCCCGGCTGCCAAGACTGGCAATAGGGACATGGAATGTCACCTCTCTGGTGGGGAAGGAGCCTGAGTTAGTGCGTGAGGTTGAGAGGTACCGGCTAGATATAGTTGGGCTCACCTCTACGCATGGCTTGAGCTCTGGAACCGGGGGGGGGGTGCTGCTGGAAGGTGACTCTGTTGTCCTGCTGGGAGACTTCAATGCTCACGTGGGTAATGACAGCGAGACCTGGAGGGGCGTGATTGGGAGGAACGGCCTCCCTGATCTGAACCCGAGCGGTGCTTTATTATTGGACTTCTGTGCTAATCACAGTTTGGCCATAACGAACACCCTGTTCGAACATAAGAGTGTCCATAAGTGCACGTGGCACCAGGACGCTCTAGGCCGTAGGTCAATGATCAATTTTGTAATCGTATCACCAGACCTGCGACCATATGTTCTGGACACTCGGGTAAAGAGAGGGGCTGAGCTGTCAACTGATCACCACCTGGTGGTGAGTTGGATCAGGTGGCGGGGGAGGACGCTGGACAGACCTGGTGCACCTAAACGCGTAGTGAGGGTGTGCATTGAGTCTGAATGGACCATGTTCAGCGTCTCCATTGCCGAAGCTGCTGCATTGAGCTGCGGCCGCAAGGTGGTTGGTGCCTGCCGTGGTGGTAATCCCCGAACCAAATGGTGGACACCAGAGGTGAAGGTAGCCACCAGGCTGAAGAAGGAGTCCTATCGGGCTTGGTTAGCCTGTGGGACTCCGGAGGCAGCCGACAGGTATGGACAGGCCAAGCGGAATGCAGCTCGGGCAGTGGCTGAAGGAAAAACTCGGGTGTGGGAGGAGTTCAGAGAGGCCATGGAAAAAAAATTTCGGACTGCCTCGAAGAGATTCTGGCAAACCGTCAGGCGTCTCAGGAGGGAAAGCGGTGCACTACCTGCACTGTGTATAGTGCTGGCGGAGCGCTGCGGACGTCGACTGAGGAAATTGTCAGGCGATGGAAGGAATACTTCGAGGACCTCCTTAATCCCACTGACATGTCTTCTGAGGAGGAAGCAGAGTCTGGGGATGAGGGGAATGACCCGCCAATTTCCGGGGGCGAGGTCACTGAGGCAGTTAAACAACTCCTTGGTGGCAGAGCCCCTGGTGTTGATGAGGTCCGCCCCGAGTTCCTGAAGGTTTTGGACGTTGTTGGGCTGTCCTGGTTGACACGCCTCTACAATGTTGCGTGGAGATCAGGGGCAGTACCCCTGGACTGGCAGACCGGGGTGGTGGTCCCCATCTTTAAGAAGGGGGACCGGAGGGTGTGTTCCAACTACAGGGGGATCACACTCCTCAGCCTCCCTGGGAAAGTCTATGCCAGGGTGCTGGAAAGGAGAGTTCGTCCGCTAGTCGAACCTCGGATACAGGAGGAACAATGCGGTTTTCGTCCTGGTCGCAGAATACTGGACACTGGGCTTTCACTTTGGTGGCCTCAGAATCTCATCTCTGCTTTTAGCGGATGATGTGGTTCTGTTGGCTTCATCGGGTGAGGGCCTCCAGCTCGCACTGGAACGGTTCGCAGCTGAGTGTGAAGCAGCAGGAATGAGGATCAGCACCTCCAAATCTGAGGCCATGGTTCTCAGCCGGAAAAGGGTGGAGTGCCCACTCCGGGTCGGGGATAAGTTCCTGCCCCAAGTGGAGGAGTTCAAGTATCTCGGGGTCTTGTTCGCGAGTGATGGGAGAAGGGAGCCGGAGATCGACAGACGGATTGGGGCTGCAGCTGCAGTAATGCAGACGCTGCACCGGTCCGTCGTGGTGAAGAGGGAGCTGAGTGTAAAAGCGAAGCTCTCAATTTACCGGTTGATCTACGTCCCTACCCTCACCTATGGCCAAGAGCTGTGGGTAGTGACCGAAAGAACGAGATCGCGGATACAAGCGGCAGAAATGAGCTTCCTCCGAAGGGTGGCTGGCCTCTCCCTTAGAGATAGGGTGAGTAGAGCCGCTGCTGCTCCACATCGAAAGGAGCCAGCTGAGGTGGTTCGGGCATCTGACAAGGATGCCTCCTGGGCGCCTCCTGGGTGAAGTGTTCCGGGCATGTCCCACCAGGAGGAGGCCCCGGGGCAGACCCAGGACACGCTGGAGAGATTATATCTCTCGTCTGGCCTGGGAACGCCTTGGTGTTCCCCTAGAGAAGCTGGAGGAGGTGGCTGGGGAGAGGGAGGTCTGGGCCTCTCTGCTTAGGCTGCTGCCCCCGTGACCCGGCCTCGGATAAAGCGGATGAAGATGGATGGATGGATCATCCAGTATGTGAAATGCTGAACTTGTAAAAGTGCCACTTGCAGAATAAATTGAAATTTAAATGCAGAATTCAAAACACTGGAAACATAAATTGTGGCAAATATAAAAATAAAACTGTAATAAAAAAAACTTTTTTGGTTTTGAAACCTTTGGGCAGCTTCGGTCCTCCGTACCTTTTCAGTATCTACAAATATCAGAACGTTCAAAGCTATTTCTAACCCTTCTTTCCTGACCAGCATTTCACCTGAGTCTGATACGAGAGTGGGAGAAGAGGCGAAGCAGGAAGCATCCAGTGACGCCCGGCAGGAAGGTGGTGGGCAGCACAACATAACGTCCCAGAGTCAGAGTTCCCCTCAGTGTCACACTCCGGGAATCCATGTAGATGGAGCTGGCCGCCTGCTCCACCACGCACTGCACCCGACTGCAGCGGTTCACCTCCACCTGCAGATGATGAGGAAGGACTGAAATATTTTTTTTATGACTCAAAAAACGTGAGGTTGCTCAGTGGCCCGGCTCACCTTCAACACCTCAAAGCCAATAGGCAGGTTTTCTCCTTTTCCATTTTTCCTCCACATCCTCCTGTCCTCCTGCTGCAGACAGATCAGCACCTCCTCCTCTTTGGCTCGCACCTCAAACATGAACTGATAAGAATGAAAAGTCATTTTTAGCATTCATGTGCTGATGCAAACCCTGGTTTCAATCTTATATTTACCTGTGGATTGTGCAGGAAGGTGTCCCTGTGATTGATACATCCACCACACCGGCTCCTCTTATCCAACTCCACCTTCCATACTCCATTCACCTTCCCACCACCCTTTTCTGCTGTCACTTTGCTCACATCAGGCTTGCTTCTTCCTCTTTTCCTTCCTTCCTGTTGACTCTCACCTAGTCGATCCTCCTTTCTGTTCCCACGCTGCTTGGTCCCTCCAGGCCCATTGCTGCTCTTACTCAGAGTCAGTGTAGAGTTACTCTGGAGCACAGTGGGTGGAGGTGCTCCATGGGTGGGGGGAGGTAGAACCCACTCCCCGTAGCAGCTCACTTCTCTCCAGCGAGATCTCGGCCACAGCAGAGTCCTCTCCACCAGTCTGCACACCACCACGTCTGTAAAGTGTTGACAGAAGTCCTCGAAATCCATCCTGAGGGAAAAGGAAAAGAATAAAATGTGAGGCAGAAACCAGCTAACCCACATGACTTTTTGTTCTTCAAATAATAAAAATCAGAAGTACCAAAACTCCCCGACATCACGAACAACGAGCCCCATCTTGTCCCTCTCTGCACGACTCAGTTGCTGCCACTGCTCTGACCTGCAGGGGGCACACAAGGACAGAAAGCAGAACACTTGGAAAGGATATAAAAATAAAAGCAGTGTTTCAGCTTCTAGAAACCTTTAGTGATCCAGTTCTCAGACTTCCATGATGTGAACAGCAGATGTCCCTCCACCCCAGTAAAACAAATCCCAAACTATTGTAAAATGTCAGAATCTCTCCAGAATATCAGCAGTGGCATTATAAAATGCTGCAAACCACAGCGACACTGTTAAAGTCAGCAAAGACTTTTCCCCCCAGAGCTCCTACAAGATGCTCTCAGCAGTCTGACATGTGGCAGAAGCCAGTGCAAAGACTTCAAAGTCACCTCTCACCTCTGACTCCAGGCACCGGTCCAATCTGTGGTCCCCCACGGGTTCCTCATGCGGACCATAAAGAGTCTGGATGTCCCGCCTCTCTTCAGTACCTTCTCCCCCAACCTCACCTTCCTCACTGCCGTGATCCCGTAGGCGTGTCCTCGCACGAGCCCACACTCCAGCACTGACTCCACGGTCTCCCCCTCTGCAGGCTGAGAAACGTGAAACAGTGAAATCATTTTAACCCATTTCTTCTCCAGTTTTTCTAAATGTTCAAGACTCAGAAGCCCTACCCGTATGGAGCAAGTGATGAGTGATTTACATTCATGGACCTTGGTTAAAGTCTGGAAGAGCGCCCTCCTCTGGTCACTGTGAAGTCTTAGAGCCTCACGATCCAGACTGAGCGGCTCTGAAACTCCACCAGTGAAGTCGATCAGGGCCTCTGCAGTGTTCCCTCCCTCCAAGGCCTCGTAGCAGCCGTTAAGTCTAAAAGTTGAGAGAGGGATTGAGTGATTGATTCAGGATCATTAGACATTAGGATTGCCATAAGTAGTGGTTGTGGCAGTCAAGACGTAGGTTCAGCAGTGTAAAATTAACAGCAGTCCCATCAATGCTACTGAATTTCCCAGAGGAACCCACCCGAGGGATTAATAAAGTTTTATCTAATCTAATCTAATATCAAAACCAGCATTTTCTGCTGATGCTCACTTGGCGTAGGCCTTTTCCAGCAGGGCGCTCCAGAACTCTCGTGGTGTTGCCGAACGACAGAAGAGCAGCACTCCATCCTCACTGACAGGCAGGCGATCATCTACAACAACATCCATCCAGCGACCGAGACGCCAGAACCTGAAATGGAAAATTCCTGCATACAAGTCGGGACGCTTTGGATTCCACTCCTGATTCAAATGATCGGGGATGACCTAGGAAGAGGATAGAGGTGGATGAGGAAGGGTGAAGAAAGACAAGGAAGGAACCAGGAGGAAATGCAGAGAATGCAGAGTAGGGACGATAGTAAAGAATAAGGAGAAAGAGGAAAGATGATTGTGAAGAAGGTGAGGGGAAAAACACACCAAACCTTTTTCCACAGTGATGGCTCAGACGCCAGGCAGGAAATGGCTGCCACCATCCAGCAGTTACCCAGACTTCCTTGGTGCAAATCACGAGTGCTGATGCCATCGACAAACAGACGGGGGTCCTTACAAATCTCCTGGAGAGGAAGAGAGATCAGGCTTATGACAAGAAATATGGGATGTAGTTAGTCATCACCTGGCAGACTGCAGGATAACAGTAACACTTTAGCAATAGACTGTATATCCACAGTGTGTCTTTGCCCTGTCTTCCTCCTCTCACTCCAACCAGTCACAGCAGACAGCCAACCCTCCCTGAGCCCGGTTCTGCTTGAGATTTCTTCCTGTTAAAAGGGAGTTTTTCTTCCCGCTTGAAGCTAACTTCAAGTGACCACAGTTTCTGGTCGTCACTTTCACATCCTAAGTTTGGACCACAGTTTTTACACCTTATCAGCAACAGCAGGTTCATTTCTTATTTGTGCATCAAGGAGTCAATGAGCTCCTACCTGCACATTTCTAGGGAAATACAGGGATTGATCATCACTACGTGACAGCTAATGGGGTGAATGGCATCTGTGTCCATCTGGGATCTGAGATCCTGTGATGATAGCAGGAGGCTTGAACCTAAATCTAGAGCTTAAAGGAAGGTCGGCGTTCATTATTACTGGTGAGTTCATCTCTAAAAGCAGGTTGTTTCATGAAGCAGCTTTAAACGACACAGTTAAGTGGAGCAAGCACTGCCATTAATGACTTCAGCAGCTCGTATCGTCACAGAGTTTTATGGGGCCTGCGGGCTGATTCAGTCAGGGTGTCCAAGCACTGCTGAGGAGACAGATAATGTGTGTGTAGACCTTCTGCTCTCACTTTGGACAGGGTCAGGTAACTGTAGAAGTGTCGCTGCACTCACACACACGCAGAAAGATACACTCTGGGTGGCCATAACTTCTTCGGTTGTAACACTAGACAAGAAATAAACCTTCTTTACGACGCTATCATGTTCGTAACAAGCTTCAGATAAGACCACTGAAATTATGAACTGGATAGTTTTGATAGCAAATGGGAAGTTAGGGTGTGTTTGTGTTTGTGTGCCAGCAGGGTGAAGCGACAGGTGACACCTTATCATCTGTGTTGATACACGCTTAAAATACCCGAGTAGTGCATTAAGACCGCAATACCTTTAACCCTTTCTCTCCAGCTCTGAGTCAACAAATTAATCGTCAGCAGGGTTTCACATTAAGAGCACTAAAGGCCTGGCTTTGAATGAACTCCTTGAACTAATGACCCCGATGGGAAATACCCGGGGCTTTCTGATCCTTTCACATGTTTCACTGTTTGGATTAAACCGATTTTCCTCAGCAGAGCACAGTGAGGATCAGTGTCCTGAAAATTAAGACACATCAGACGGGTATAAAACTCTGTAATCATAAAGTTACTGGACCATCAAATGTCTGATAAATATCCACACTAAACAACAATCCCTTCAACCTCGATTCACCTTAACATTTCACTGGTTTAATTCAAGTGTATTACCACACCCTTAGCTCTCTGTGGCCACATTAAAAACCTATACTTAGACAGCTGTACCCATCACAACAGTGTGCTAAAAACACCCATGCTATTTACATTGGCTTGTGCTTTTTCTATACTCAACTGTACACACCCACAATCCCACTAACACAGCGGTCCGTCATCAACTTGCTCCCTGAGGGCTAAGGTTTCACCAGCTGACATGACGCCTGTCCTTTAAGAGAAAGTGCTTTAATTAACCCAATCTGCTGAAATGCAACATGTGGAGGCAGCAACTCGGTTTAGATGTGGGAGGAGTGGAGATGTATTTCAAGTTAAAAAACAAAAGAATTTCAATTTTACACTCCACGTCTAACTCACCCTCGGCCTCTTCCAGGTCAGACCCGGTGGAGGCTGTCTCTTGTAAAAGAGGGACTGGTCTGTGGCGGGGAATAGAGGATCCTTGAAGAGCGCTCCTCGACGGAGGCAGGCCCGCCGCAGCTTGTGAAAACTCTGGCCCTGGAAGTCATACACTCGTTCTGGCATCCTGGTTGGGCCTCAGAGGCCTTAAAGGAAGGTGGAAAGCAGATGAGAAAGGGGAGAGAGGGTCAGAGAACATACTGTAAGAAACTGGAGCTATGCACTGCTAAAGTAGTGTGGTGATACGCTCGCAGCATGCTCACTGGAGAATCATATGGTTGTTGGGGTTTACTCTGTTTCCTTTGTATTATTGTAGGATTTTTACAATATAAAGTACTTTGAGGCAACTGACGCTGTGATCTGGTGTTTTATAAACAAAATTTTATTGAATTGATGATCAAAATGTTTTTTGGTAAATGTGAGACAAGCAGTTCTTTAGATGCTGTTCTGGGTTCTTTTGTGAGCTGGATGAGTTGTTAATGCCCTCTTCTGTTAATTTTGGCAGGCCGGCCCCTCCTGGGAAGGTTCACACTGTTCCAAGTTTTCTTCCTTTTTGGATGATGGCTCTCACCGTGGTTCACCGGAGACTCAAAGCCTTAGAAATGGCTTTGTAATACCTTCCAGACTGATAGATGCCAATGACTTTGCTGTTTCAATGACAGTTGAGATCTTTCACACTACTTCACTTAATATTATTATTTGTTTTGCCCAACTAAACATTACAAACAGTATCACATCACACTGACCGGCTGCAACCTGCCTAGAGACTTTTCTGTGCAGTCCCATTAAGGTGAACCCCACAGTTCATATAATTCCCACTTAACCAAAATGTCAAAGTAAAATTTCAAACACTGTCATCGTTTAACTTATTGATAAAAGTTCATTGAAATTCACAAAGTGTATTAATTTAAAATGTACATAAAACCACCTAATGGAGCATGTTTTAAGTTTTTGTTGAAAGTCCTGATGATGCAAGTATAACATCCAAGTACTGAGTAAGCACACAGTAACTACTGTGTAAGTATTAATATGCAGGCTACATAACATTGAACTAATTGAACTGAATCTAAAGGGGTATGTAGCTCATGGCAGAGGTAGCTGGGGGTGTTCTGTGGGGTCAGTGTGTATTTTGGGGCCACAGGGTGAGGACAGCAGTAAAGTAAGAGCACTGTTTTCGTCATCAGTGATATGAACTCAGGCAGGAGTCAGCAGTATGAGCATAGTTGAACTTTAACTGTTTGTGTAGCAGAATGATTCAGTGCCAGAGAGAGTGTGCCAGGAGGTCAGCGTTATCACTTTTTGGTGAAATCTATTTTATGGCTTTTTTTCTCATACAATCTTTTCACAGACGTACCAAATGATAAGGAAAATCTATAAACACACATTTTTACGACATCAAGCTGCAGGAATTGATGAATGTCTTTTCCTTGATGCTTTTGGATTAGATGCCGATTTTGGTGATGTTGCCTTCTCTCACCAATAGATTGAGTACTTTTAGTAACATTTCTATGAATTTATCTGCAGGTGCTACATGTTTGTTTTGTTGTTGTGCAGTACTTTGACTCTTTAAACAGATGGTTGTTACTTTGGATGAGCCTGATCTGAGTCTATTTTTGTTATACTGAAAACCAAATTCACTACGAGGAATAATTAATTTTATTATAGTGAATGAAATCTTTGTCTTGCTGTGTGTTTATTTGTTTCACTGATTGTGAACTCCAACCCTATCTGGCACAAAAATATATCTTAGGTCAATGAATGTTTTTATATTTTTCCGATATCAACGTGTCATTACGTTGCCTAGCAACCACCTAGTAATCGACTAAAATGACCCTTTTTCATTTATGCAACACTTTATAAAAAGTATCCTAACACACACAAAACAAATCATCATTTGCTCCCAGTGAGCATCAAATCAAAGTTCTTGTATTTGAATAATTAATCATTCAGGAATGATTAATAAACTGAAAAGGGTTCAAAGTCAGATTTGTAGTAACTTTTGAAATCCATTTTTAATTTCAAATTTTTCATATAGTTTAAAACAATCTTAGGTTAATAAAAATCATAGTTGCTGATCAGATCCTCTGTTTATAGTGTTTTATGTATAAGCTCACTTTAGGTAATCAACTAAGATAATAACGAGATATCACTAGTCATTCAACACAAAGTATTTAAGATAAATTTACAAATGTATATAATTTTCTCTTTCCTTAAAAGTTCCCAATAAAAACTCCAACTTTAGGGTCTGCTTTTTGGACTTCATGAGACTTTAATTGCTTAGTAAATGATTTTTCCTACAATAGTTTGCTTGGTTAGTGCATTAGTTTGGCAGATCACCTTTCCAGTACTCACTTTTTAGTGTTCGTAGTGCATCGACTTTAAGTTTTTATTAAATTACAATTCTTAATATTGTCATTTAGTAAATTTGAAAAGTAGACCTACATTGTTGCCATGGCTCTATAAACATATATTTTACCTTCAAGTCTGGAAGTTTATCCACTTGCTTCCTAAGATGGACCTTTGTGCTGAGCCCCGTCAGTGGATTCCCTTAGTCATTTAGTCATCCTCATTTTTTTGAGGATAATTAAAAAAAACCCCAAAAACAACAACAAAAACAGCCAACATGTGTCCACTTTTTCCTCTTCCTTATCCCAGAGTCAGCAGCAGTTAATGTTGTCCCTTCCTCTGAATGTGTCAGGAGTGTTTGCTACATCTCCACCAGGTAATTAACTCGGTGTCATATTTGTGCCATTGGACCTGGATGAAAAAAAATTGAACGTGAAACACAACTCCTCACACCATGACTGTGTGTGCAGTTTTTAGAGCTAATGCATGAGCGTGTGTGTGTGTGTGTGTGTGTGTGTGTGTAACTTTATCTCCCTTCACTCAGACAATAGACAGACAGCCGCCACACCAGGTGTAATAACACAATTAGAGACTTGGAAATCCTCACACAGTTACTGCAGTGACTCAAGGTTCAGACATTCAAGACGAACAGTTTATCCTCTGACATCATCTGAAGAACATCAACAAATGTGTTTCCTAAGGTTGTGTGTTTGTATATCTGCGCTCATATCACTTACTGCTGCCTCAGCTTTTCTGTTTGGTGACTGTGCACATTCTGTCCTCTTCTCCTCGAGTCTCATATCTTCTCTTTTCTCTCCTCACTTGAACATGGCCTGTGACTCCCTCGCTTCTCTTTTTCTGTCTTATCTGTGTAGTCTCTTCTCCTCTTTCTTCTCCTCTCTATCTTCTCCCGCACAGTCTGCTGGAGTATCTGTTGATCTGTTGCTGTCGAGTGTGCTGCTCCTGACACCTGAGAAACCAAGAGACTAGCGCTCCTATGTTAACTACTTCACTGCTGAACACCAGGCCAATAATCCCGCATTCATATACAATAATAACACCCTGCAGCAGCAGCAGCAGCAGCTTTTTAAGGAACACATTGAGGAGCAGAGTGAAAACTGACAAGCTACTGATATATTAAAAAACAAAGAACAGATTGTGCTTAAATTATTCTTCTGTTTAGTCTGACCATCTGTGTAATTGTCTATCTAGATTTTATATTGTGTACACTACTGTACACAATATGAAATACTGTATCCACTTGTTAAACTCTATATTTTTAGAAATACACTTGCTGATGATGTATAACATCCATGCGACCTGGCAACATACTGAAACTTCAGTAGTTTCATTCAATTGTTTTGACTTAAAAAATTCTTTATGTGACATAAAAACATACGGTAAATTCATTTTCACATATTTCACTTTTTGGATATGATTGTTAATCATGTGTCTACATGGTTATGATCATTTTATTTAAATAATATGTTTAGAGACAATATGCATAATCCTTTTATTTCATGTTAATATATCTATGTGCATTATATTGTAAATATTTCTGCCATTTCTATATACAGTTACTGTCCACTTTATTAGCCACATGTTGCTGGAAGTGGTTTGGAACCCGTTTTTCCTTCAGAGCCACCACTTTTCTGTTTTTAGGAGTGGGACCCTTTTAAAAAAATACTAATAAATACACTAATGTTAAAAAATAAATACATTAAACTAAAGTTATTAAAAGAATAATAAGTGACGTTGATTCTAAGAGCTTATACATTTATTAGTAAAGAACTGAACTCAAAACTGAGCTCTTTAACGTTTGTGGATAGACTATCTTCCCTGATATCGCAGCATCATGCATCGACTAGTTACGTCTGTTATGACGTACTACGCACGCGCAGTTTAAATTCGCCGTCAAATACGCCGATGTGGCTCCTGTGCCTTTAAGCTCGTGGTAGTTTGACTTTTCCCGCAGGTTTTAAAGCGAACCGTTGCAATGAAATTTGCCGTTGTGTCTTTGTTTTGGCTCTGCGGCTTTATTTCGGCGGAAGAAAACGAGAGGCTGCCGAATAAATGCGAAGGTAGGAGCAGAAACTAGCACCAGCAGCTATTCTTGGACCTGCCCACAGTTCCCAAACTTCTTGTTAACGTGTGACTTCTGATCTCGGTCAGTGTGTAAGTTTCTGACAGTCGAGCTGCAGGACGCTCTGGAGAAAACCGCTCGCTCCCGTGAAGTCTTGGAGGTCGGAGAAGTGTTGGGCACCGGCAAAAGAAGGAAAAAGATCAAATACAACACCTCGTAGGTATCTCTGAATGAGGACATGCAACTTATTTGAAGCTGGGATTTCTTTGTGGCATGTTTGAGCTGTACTGCAGGCTGTGACCTGTGTCTGACTGTGAGACCAGTAGTTAACCCCGTGTGTTTGAATGCAGGGAAACTCGGCTGACTGAGGCTATAGACAACATATGCGAGCGCATCCTGGAGTATAATGTTCATGCAGAGAGGCCTGGCAGCCTGAGATATGCTAAGGTAATCTAACAGTTTTTTTAATAGTTGTGCATTAAAAAGTTGGTCACGTGGTCCTTATTGCTTCAGTTTGTGTGTCAGACTGACATTTAGCTCGTTTGTGTGTCTGCAGGGCTCCAGTCAGACCATGACGACCCTGAAGAATCTGGTACACAAAGGGGTTCAAGTGGACTTGGGGATGCCGTACGAGCTGTGGGACGAGCCCTCCGTGGAGGTGACAGACATGAAAAAACAGGTGTGTGTGTGTGTGTGTGTGTGTGTGTGTGTGTGTGTGTGTGTGTGCGCGCGCGCGCACGTTTTGCTCCACATTTTGTAAAGTGCATAAGTTATTTGATGACACTGTATATGTAATCATTTTGTCATATTACACTATATTGTGGTGGGCATTATGCAGGTGCTGCTATGGAAACCAAGAGGAAATGTGTTTAATGTAGTGTACACTTAAATTAATTGATATTAATTTCTTGGTGTGTGTTAGTGTGAGACGATGCTGGAGCAGTATGAGGATGTGGTGGAGAACTGGTACTTCCATCATCAGGACCAGAGGCTGGAGAATTTCCTCTGTGAGAACCACGTCCTCGAGACATCAGAGCAAGGTGGGAGATGCATGGTGCCAAAACAAGTTACTGGTTGGCAGATGATATTTATATTTTAAGTCGCACTTTGTTGAGAATGTAAACACCCTGCCAAAATGATTACATTCATATACCAGGAAAAGCAACAGAGAAAATAAGAACTTCTCATTTCCTCTGTTTTGTAAATTGAATCGAGCCCAGGGTTAATTCAAACAGGCCCTGAAGTCAAATCACAAAATTTATACAATACAACATTTTTAAAGTGTGTATGTGAGCAAAAGAGAGGACGTCAGATTCTAGGATAAACTGGAACTGTGGTGTGAGTACATGCAAAGAGCCAATTCTGTTTTCATTTGGTTACCTGCAAGCCACTTTGCAAACCACCTGCACCCAAACTCATCTTTGATGCTGTGTCTCACTGAATTATTGCTAATCCTGTTATCACTCATGTCTGCCCTTTTCTGTAAGGGAGTCCTGCTGCTCGCCCTGCGGTTTGGACATTTGTTAGTGTTTGTGTCCATTTGTAGATATTTGGCTACAAAGAGGGAGAGATTTACTCAGACATGCTTGCACAAAGTCCTCCAACTGTAAGCATGGATGATGCTGTGCATTTATTATTTTTATTTATTTTTAACCACAGCTATCGGAGAATGTTTGTTTGCATGTAAAGTGACTGAAATGTGAACTGAAACCACACAGCCCTTTGTGTTTTCTTTCTCTCCTTCCCTCAGAATGTCTAAAGGAGGTGTGGAAAGGAGACATGGGGGACAAAGAAGGAGCTGAGGAGGAGACGACAAGTGTGGAGGAGGAGGTAGAAGAGGGAAAGATCCATGATGCCGGGGAGCTTTGAAGAAGACAAGGGGAACAAAGAAGACAACACTACACCTCAGTTACAAGTTTTTCTAACTGCAAACTGGTGGACAGAAGCTGAAATCGTTTGAGAGGGTTTCAAATATTCAGTAAAAGTTACACTTAGATATATAGCTTTACGATGAACACGTGCAACATGACACTTTATAGGATTTAACCCTAAACGTCTTCCATTATTTTGTATGTGTGGCCTTTCTGAACTGTTACAGCGCTCCCTGTGAGGTTTTAAACCTTTATCTTTAATATTTGAATGTTAGATCATCATGTGACTTCTCCCTTTGCCACAGTCATGGTACATATCAGTATTGTTGTATCCCTAATTGCAGACTTGAAGTGCAGTATGTACAGTTTTTTTTCATGTTTAATAAAATACTACTTTTACAGTGCCTCTGTACAAAATCGCTCATGAAATACACATCTTTGTTTATTTCATCTCGTTTCTGTATGATCTGACTAGATTAATAACTGCCAAGTGTTGGTTTTTTTTTTTTTTTTTTTTTTTTTAAAACAGTGAGAAAGGCTATTTAAAAAGAAGAAAAATCTCCTGTTGAAAATTCACCTGTTTGGGGGGGGAACGAGCAAAAAAGAGCAGCATAATGAACACAACACCATCGCATTAAAGTTGACATTAATGCAATAACATTGAATGTTGTTGTGCAGCACTCAGGACCGACAGCGCACAATGTTCTTTGAGGTAGCAACCAAGAAAGGTGTGGTTTGTCTATGAACAGGGAACACCCGTGTGTACACCTGTGTGGATGAGTGCACTTTAATTAAAATGTTTCTCCATGTAACAATCTGCTAGAGGGTGTAGGGAGCCATAGCCCTGTCCTCCAGGGCATGAAGCCTGCATGGAGAAGATCCAGGACCCAGACATCCAAAGGCCCCAGAGTGCGAGGGGCATCCGTGCCACCCTCCTGGGAAGAGCTGAGGAGAGCCCCAGAGCAGGGGTCACCCAGCAGCCTCAGAGCAGAAGCCAGAGGGGGCTGGAAGAGTGAACCCAGCCGAGGGCCCCCCCACCCCATAGAAGAGGCCAGACTGAGCTACGGCCGCCAGTCCCCCCCAAGCAGCCACCGGGAGTGAGCCAGAACATACCTGCGCGCCCAGCCCCGGACACCAAGAACCAACAACGCCTGAGGGCATCAGCCACCAGCAGGGAGTGTGGTGAGGGGAGATAGGCCTCCATATTTTGGAGGGCCTGAGATGTTCCCAAAGAGGTGGAGTCTAAGACCCGACCTGACATATAGACACAGATGTGCATTTCCACCCTCATGCACGCATATAAAAATACTCAGCACTCACCCAACTTGAAGACAGACACAAATGGACACTGAACACACAATCATACTCCCCAAACATACTTTACACCCCAGGTTCAGGTTCCCTCGTCCCCAGAGGGGGAAACCGCACCTAGACCCAGGAGATATAGCTGTTAAGTGTTACACTTATCAAAGCTGCCCTCTCTTCCTCACACAGCTGGCAGGCAAACAGGCCAAACTCCCACTTTGGAGATCCGGTTGAAGTTATAACTGCAGATAAATGAAACAAGATCCAGGTCTCTGTGGTGAAATGTTATGAGGACAGCATTAAGATTCTAATAAAAACTGCTTTCTTGCACACTGGCTCACCTGCAGGATCACTACACTGCCAAGGTGTCTGAGAATGGAGACTACCACAATTTCTGCTGACTGTGTGAGAACAGTTGTGGTTCACACAAAGCTGTGCTGTTGTCCAACTTCAGCTCTTGAGGGCTCAACAAAACCTCACAAAGCCTGAATGTAGCTGCTTAATGCTGCCACCTAGTGGGTTCTCTTGATAGTGCTGAGAGTGTTGTGCTTTTTATCAACTTGCTCCCGCCTCACCTGGTGGCACTGTTCACACTGTTTCTGTCCAGTGTGAACAGAAATGATAATTTACACAAACATAAAAGTCTTAAGAGCTTTTATTGTGTCGCTGATCCATTAAAAACTGACGATATAACCCAAATTCCAAAAACTGGACTGATGAGTAAAATGTCCATTTGACACCATGGCATTAAAAACAGGTATGATTCTGCCATGGACTCAGAAATGCTTATAGAAATCATTGTGTGTGAACATAGTTGACAGCGTCATCCACAAAGGCAGGTTAAAGCGCTATAATGCAAAGAATAAGCCATAAGTGAACACAATCCAGAAATATGGCTGTGAAGGTTCTCAGTCATCCAGGTCATCGTAGTCTAAGGAGCTTGGAAAGAAAAGCATCTGGACTTGTTTAAGTTGCTTGAAGACGTTTCACCTCTCATCCGAGAAGCTTCTTCAGTTCTAAGGTCAAATGGTGGAGAGTCCCAGATTTAAACCCAGTGGGACTTCTGATTCTACAAAGCACAAAATCAGCTTCTAAGTGAAAGGATAAGACAGGTCCATTTCACTATAGATGCCCTCCAGAACAAGATTAGCCAGTCTCTGCAGGAACTGGAAACTGTTTTACCCTCTCCTATTTTAGAAGAGGTTTACAAGTTTGTGGACAAGGCTCAGCGGGCCCAACACTCTAAAGGAAAAGAAAGACAACACAGGAAATTCCACACCTTGCTTTCAAAAACACTCCTTGGTCTGAACCTACACAACTCAGAGAAGAACACACACCTGAGGACAGTCAGGAAAAATGGGTGAAGAACCTTTCAGACCGGAATCTCACTGAACCTGAAAAGAGAGTATTAGCCAAAGCAGCGGTCCCCAATCCCCGGGCCTCGGACCGGTACCGGTCCGTGAGTCGTTTGGTACCGGGCCGCGAGAGTTGAGGCTCAGGTGTGAAATGTATGGTTTTCAGGGTTTTCAGCGTTATTTTGTTATCGTTTTTATCGTTAACTCGGTTTTCCTGGGTCTTTTCACGTGTGTTATGAATAAATCCTCTTTTTTTTCGGTACCGGTACTAGTTTTATTTTGTTGCATTTATCCGCGACACCTTAAAGGCCGGTCCGTGAAAATATTGTCGGGCATAAACCGGTCCGTGGCGCAAAAAAGGTTGGAGACCGCTGAGCCAAAGGACTCAATTTTGCCATTTCTCCGCAACAGTTGCCCATAGTGGACCTCATCACAGCTACAGAAACCGCCATACGGATTAATAAATTATCACAGACAGAAGCAGAGCAAATCAGGATGAAACTCTCAGCCACCCTCTCCAGTGCCAAAGTCCCGCCGTCTAACCTCACAATACAGGAAAAGAAGGCCGTTGCTTTCCTAAGCAAAGACCACAACATCACTATATTACCAGCTGATAAGGGAAGATGCACCGTGGTCCTGAACACAACGGATTACCACACAAAGATCAACAATACCTTTCTTCTTCTTTCACTCCTCTTTCAAACCATCTGTCCTCTCTGTCCAAAATGTGAACATTGGCATCCTCGAAAGAGTGTCCTTTATCCTTAAGATGCAGATGGACTGCTGAGTCTTGTCCTGTGGAGGTGGCTCTTCTGTGTTGTGCCATGCGCTTGTGAAGTGGCTGTTTGGTCTCTCCAATGTAGAGGTCTGGGCATTCCTCGCTGCACTGTACAGCATACACCACATTGTTAAGTTTATGTTTTGGCGTTTTGTCTTTCGGGTGAACCAGTTTCTGTCTGAGCGTGTTGCTGGGTCTGAAATACACTGGGATATCATGCTTGGAGAAAACTCTGAGTCTTCCTGATACACCGGCTACATAGGGGATGACAATGTTGTTGCGTCTGTCCTTCTTATCCTCCCTCGCTGGTGTCTGATCTTCTTTTCTGTGCCTCTTTGCTGTCAGCAAAGAGAGAGACCAAACAGCCACTTCACAAGCGCATGGCACAACATAGAAGAGCCACCTCCACAGGACAAGACTCAGCAGTCCATCTGCATCTTAAGGATAAAGGACACTCTTTTGAGGATGCCAATGTTCACATTTTGGACAGAGAGGACAGATGGTTTGAAAGAGGAGTGAAAGAAGCCATCTATGTCCACTGTGAGCGACCATCTTTGAACAGAGGCGGGGGTTTACGACACCAACTCTCTGCCATCTATAATCCAGTTTTGAGATCCCTTCCCAGGCGCCTTAACGCCCACTCACATCCTGGGCCATCTGACCTCAGGAATTCGCATGATAAGGTGCGGCCAGGTTTCACAATGAACACACCCGAAACTCTGGCTGATTGGGACCCACACCCAGTTCCACACCTTGGCTCAGGCGATTAGAGGATCATCAGGGGGTCCTTTTGTCCCTCTGTGGGGGGAAACTCCCACTAGGCTTATATCTGGGACTCTCCACCATTTGACTCTTAGAACTGAAGAAACTTCTCGGATGAGAGGTGAAACGTCTTCAAGTAACTTAAACAAGTCCAGACGCTTTTCTTTCCAAGCTCCTTAGACAATCCAGAAACAGTGCTGTGTTTTCTGGGTCAAAGCTCATTTAAAACGCACTGAGTCAAAATGGAAAACTGTTCTGTGGTCAGAAGAATCAAGATTTTAAATTATTTTTGGAAAACACAAACACCACGGCCTGGAATAAAAAGGAGCTTGTCATCAGCACTCAAAAACCTTAATCTCTGATGGTATAAAGGTGCGGTTCATTTGTGCTTATAGAGATGGCAGCTAGCACATCTGGAAAATCATCATCAATGCTGAAAAATATATACACCTTTCCATGCAACATGTGCTCCCACCCAGATGTCATTTGTCAGGGAAGGCTTTGCATATTTCAGCAAGACATTGATAAATTGCATACCGTGTCTATCACAACAGCATGGCTTCATAGTAGCAGAGTGCAGGTGTTGAACTGGCCTGCCTCCAGTCCAGACCTTTCACCAACTGAAAACATTTGGAGCATCAAGACAAGAAAAATATGACTTCTCTGAGCTAAAACAAAATCATTTTTCAATGTAAACAGTTAGACTGGAACAGAAGTCTTAAACACAAAATGCTTTTGTGTCCAGCTATTTTGTTACATTCTCTGAATGAAACAAAAAGCTGAACAGATCTGAAAGTAAAAGAGGTCCAGATGAATAATGGCAAGGTGTACCTAATAAAGTGGCTGGTGAATGTACATTGGAGTATTAGCACAAAAATAAACAAATGTAGGAGCGCATTGAAATACCTGTTTATAACATTTTATGAATATTCCCTTTATTCCTTCTTATTTATTTGTTTGTAATTTTGGCATGCTGGGTCCTCCATAAAGAACGACTTTTGACCTTTATTACTTGATATAACTGTTCCTTAAATTCTGATTTGAAATCCGAGCTATAAATAAAACAATGCAATAGAAACAGATTTTCTCTTCATGTAGACATTCAAGGAAACATTTTTTTGTTCCAAAAGTTGAAAGCTGATTAAATCTGCAGCTCATCCCTCATCAGATGATTGGAACAGTGAGCGACAGACATCTGTTTACTTCTTGGCTGAAGCAGTCAACATTGAGGCCTCATCATCCTCTTCCTCTCAGAGCTGTACGCGAGCAGCTGTGTGGCCACTCTGACCCCAATGTGAATTCTTACCCCAGCTATCCCACCATAGACCACCAGGGGTGAGTCTTTAATGTCCACAGTAGTTCCTCCACTTAATTCTCCAAATGAAAGCAACTTCCTTTGAACATATTGCTTTCCAGTTCCTGCATCCCATTATTCCAAAATGCTAATAAAAGCTGAGGGCAGAAGGTAAATCTGATAAAGGTTTTGTCTGTTCTTTGCAGATGTTTCACAGACTCCCAGCTGAGCAGCTCCAGATCTTGTTTCCTGCCCCAAGTTCAGAACAAACTCTTCCAGATTCAGCTTGTACCTTTCCTTTTCCATCAGAACCCCAGGAGCACTGTTAGCACTGAAATACCCAACTTTTGAATGCCTACAAGGAGGGAGCATATCCCCCAGCATGGGTTCTATACAGGGAGTGCAGAATTATTAGGAAAGTTGTATTTTTGAGGAATAATTTTATTATTGAACAACAACCATGTTCTCAATGAACCCAAAAAACTCATTAATATCAAAGCTGAATGTTTTTGGAAGTAGTTTTTAGTTTGTTTTTAGTTTGAGCTATTTTAGGGGGATATCTGTGTGTGCAGGTGACTATTACTGTGCATAATTATTAGGCAACTTAACAAAAAACAAATATATACCCATTTCAATTATTTATTTTTACCAGTGAAACCAATATAACATCTCCACATTCACAAATATACATTTCTGACATTCAAAAACAAAACAAAAACAAATCAGCGACCAATATAGCCACCTTTCTTTGCAAGGACACTCAAAAGCCTGCCATCCATGGATTCTGTCAGTGTTTTGATCTGTTCACCATCAACATTGCGTGCAGCAGCAACCACAGCCTCCCAGACACTGTTCAGAGAGGTGTACTGTTTTCCCTCCTTGTAAATCTCACATTTGATGATGGACCACAGGTTCTCAATGGGGTTCAGATCAGGTGAACAAGGTGGCCATGTCATTAGTTTTTCTTCTTTTCTACCCTTTCTTGCCAGCCACGCTGTGGAGTACTTGGACGCGTGTGATGGAGCATTGTCCTGCATGAAAATCATGTTTTTCTTGAAGGATGCAGACTTCTTCCTGTACCACTGCTTGAAGAAGGTGTCTTCCAGAAACTGGCAGTAGGACTGGGAGTTGAGCTTGACTCCATCCTCAACCCAAAAAGGCCCCACAAGCTCATCTTTGATGATACCAGCCCAAACCAGTACTCCACCTCCACCTTGCTGGCGTCTGAGTCGGACTGGAGCTCTCTGCCCTTTACCAATCCAGCCACGGGCCCATCCATCTGGCCCATCAAGACTCTCTCTCATTCCATCAGTCCATAAAACCTTAGAAAAATCAGTCTTGAGATATTTCTTGGCCCAGTCTTGACGTTTCAGCTTGTGTGTCTTGTTCAGTGGTGGTCGTCTTTCAGCCTTTCTTACTTTGGCCATGTCTCTGAGTATTGCACACCTTGTGCTTTTGGGCACTCCAGTGATGTTGCAGCTCTGAAATATGGCCAAACTGGTGGCAAGTGTCATCTTGGCAGCTGCACGCTTGACTTTTCTCAGTTCATGGGCAGTTATTTTGCGCCTTGGTTTTTCCACACGCTTCTTGCGACCCTGTTGACTATTTTGAATGAAACGCTTGATGAAACGTTCGATGATCACGCTTCAGAAGCTTTGCAATTTCGAGACTGCTGCATCCCTCTGCAAGATATCTCACTATTTTTGACTTTTCTGAGCCCGTCAAGTTCTTCTTTTGACCCATTTTGCCAAAGGAAAGGAAGTTGCCTAATAATTATGCACACCTGATATAGGGTGTTGATGTCATTAGACCACACCCCTTCTCATTACAGAGATGCACATCACCTAATATGCTTAATTGGTAGTAGGCTTTCGAGCCTATACAGCTTGGAGTAAGACAACATGCATGAAGAGGATGATGTGGACAAAATACTCATTTGCCTAATAATTCTGCACTCCCTGTAGGTATCACGTGTTACCTGGAAGCTGGGCGCAGTTCAAGGAAGATCCCAATGAAAAAAGTCCTTTTCTTAAAAAACTAAAAAAAAGAAGAAGGAAAGAAAGAAAAAAGTTAAAGGTCAGTGTTTCCAAGTTCAAATTAAACCACTGAAAAATGCCTGATGCAAACTTTTTTTTTTCAAATGGAGATCAGAGGATGGCGACGATCAACTCTATGAGTTGTCCCAGCACTGACAACACGATTTAGACAGCTACTGCCAAGTCCAGCCACGAGATGGCGCTGAGGAGCAACACAGCCCAGACAAACCGCTGCTTCTGCTGTGATTTGGACAGAATTTTAAAAGCAGACAGCTTGTAAGTCACAGGATCAGCAGAAGATTCACTCGGATGTTTTGTTCTTGCAGAGATAACCACTTTGGGACCAATCGTATTTCTTCCAGAGAAGGTCTACATCAATCTCAAATACCTGTACCGAAGAAGATAATTTTAAAAATGCTAACTTTTTTTTTTTTAAATTACAGGCTAGTGTCATTGAACTGTTTTTTTTTAAAAGCATTCATGTAGCCATCTGTATAGAGGCTGCATTGCTGACCTTTTATTTTATTTATATTTATTTATTTGCAGACTACACCTGCAGGTGCATTTGAAATATCAAGTGTGTGTTCACTTTTATTTAATCCATAGAGCCTGGTAACCTGTCTGGAAGCTTCCACAGTCAGAGCTTTATGACTTTGTAATATCATGATAGCAGATAAAGTGATGTGTACAAAAATGAGTTTCCAGGCAAAAAGGAAAGTTACAAAAATGTGCAAAACTTTAAAGAGTGATTAATAGTGATTATCATGCCACTATTTGGAAACTGCTACAGTCTGTGGGCCCTGTGCCCAAAGGTGTCACAGATGTTTAAAGAAGATACCTTATAAGGTGCGCCTTGCACAATGAGGCTGGTGAGATCATTCAAATTAAAACTTTAAATGTGTTTGCCAGCCTTGTAACGATATTTTAGAAATATCCACATTTGTCAACATCACGCTTGAAATTGTATTACAGGCAACTTCCTCTGATGATGAAAACCCCTATGACAAAAATATACACAATGTTTTTATCATATTACACAAGCTGCTTGTCAGTGTTTGATATTGTGTTGAAACGTCCATTTTTAATAATTTTTTTGTGAACAAAGCCTTCGGTTTGTTTCCTTTTCCTCGTGTTTCATTTCCTCTGATTGTTTTCCTCTCTGAAAGGATCTAGAAACCTTCTTTGTTTGCTTTGGCAAGGTGCGTAGTGGATAAATATTTGATATGTGAGCTAAAGCGAGATGTAGGTCACTCTTAATTTTGGAAATCTTAATCAACCACAATGATAAAAGTATTTTAACAAGCAGTTTAAATACAACAGAAGGCCACCATGATGTGGCTGGAAACGAGAGACAGAGCGACAGAGATTTAAGGGTGAACATATTGCTGCTGTCAGGAAAAGGTGCTGAGCAAAAATCCTTTCTTCTAAATTCCACACCGCCGGTACTTGAACTAAACAGGGTAATTGATTTGTTTTTTGTTTGTTTTCCAGAACAACAGCCTGCTCCCCGTCAGCAAACAGCACCCGTTAGCACTCGTGCCAGAGACAAAGTGAGGAAAACTCTGGAAAAACAAAACACTGCATTTGGATTCATGGCAACCAGGATAATTTTACACTCTGTTCTTTATACCAAGCATGTTTCAGAGCCAAAGCATTCAATAAAGTTTATTTTGTTTTTTCCTCCTTAAAGATAACAAAAAGAATCATATTGCATTACTTAGGAAATAATGATTTGTGTACATATTTGTAGAACATAGAAATTTTTTAAAATCCAAAATGACTGCCATCTTCTGGGTGAATATACAAAAGAGAATCCCGATGAGGCTTATACCAAAAAGCGTGCCCATTGTTTATTCCCTCTATGGACTAGAGCGGAGGTCAGAGGGAAAGAAAAACGATCTCCCCGAGGATCTGTTCAGATGACGGAGGGGGTCGATCTCTGGAACAGATGAGACACATCTCAATGTTTACAGAGGATCTTCTTACAGCCTCTGAACCTTGGTTTTCCCAAGTAGTATGCAAAGTTTTTCTTGCAGAAGATGCTGCTATGGTGATGAATTAGCAGCAATGAGCTGAAGTTACTGCATATTTAGTACGTTGACCCCTAATATTTTTGTCAACAGAAGAAAGATCTAAAAGGAAATATGGATCTAAAATTGACTCTTAGTTTTTTATATGCTTCCCCCCCCCCCCCCTCTTTTAAGTCATTTATAATAACATCATGGTTAAATTCTACAGAGCTAATGGCTAATCTGTCTATAATTTGCTAGGCTTTAGCCACTTAAAAAAGAAACGTCTTCATTTAAATGCAGAATTATACCATAACATTTAAATTATTATGTACATGCCGGTGGAGAAAATTTTGTTTGTTTGTTTTTAAAAGAGAGGCTCTAAAGGTGTTTTTACACCTGCATTTAGTGGGATCAATAATACACACAGTACAAAGCAACTTTAAGGGACCCGAAATTGAACCTTGAGGTACACCGCTGACTTTTTTTTTTAATGTTTTCTTTGGACTGAGTCAAAAATCTCCTCAAATGCATGTTTTTCTTTTTGTCCAAGATCATTAATAGTTCTCTAGTTTTATTTGTTGTCACCTCATTAATCATATGTAGAGGAGAAAAAAAAGATTCAGCTGATCTCAGTTAAATACATAAGAACCCACGGTGACACAGGTGTCACTGCCTCTTTACACACTGAGAAGTTTCTGTTAAAGTTTCAAAACTGACTCTCCCATAGTTTTCCTCACAGTAAAAATGGGTCCGAGCTCTTATGGGTTAAGCTTTAATTGCTTTCAGTCTTTGAGTCATTATTTCCCACATGTGGTATTTACACTGATTTTTGCTTTTATTTATTTATTTTTTCTTGGACCTCTGCGGTAAATCTTTTTATTAATTCTGTGTTGAAACCCAGATAACAGTGAATGTTCGGCCCCACATCTGCAGTTTTCTGTGGGCTCTGACTGATGACATGGACTCCGGGTGTGCCTCTGCTCAGGCGCAAGTTCACTTTATTTGCGCCAGCTGTCAGGTGGATTGTGATATTAGGGTCGTGTCTAGACCACACAACACTTCCCTGTGGCATAACTGGAGCCGATGGTGGCTCACATTAGGCCTGGATGTTTCTACTACACGGGCATCTTTCTCCAGGATAATATAACATCCCATCTGTTGCACCAAAAGGTGGCCGAGAGCTGGGGCGGGGGGGCAAAAATTCATGTAATTTCGCTATATTGGAAATCCCCCCCCCCCTTCCCTTAGTTGATCATTAAACCAAGCTACAGAGCCATATTGTAGTACTTTAAATATTTAAACACTGCTAATCCATCAAACACGGACAGCCATGTATTGTGAAATGTGCCCCTTTTCTGTTACAGCGAGTTAATGTTGACTTTTAAAATTGCACCTCCGTGGTGTTTTGTTTATTATGCTTTGAGTCTCTAAGAACACTACTAGCTGCAGGGTGAACAATCTGGCAGTGCAAAGCACCTGTCAAGGACCTCCTTAGGACTTTATTACACAGTTAAACGCTTTTTCTTATATCACTGTTAGGGGTGATTTCTGCTCTCAATTAGTATTTGCGTTTTTCAAATTATTCTTTATAAGGGTACCTCCTCCTCAGCACGCTGATATCTCATGTGCCTTTGTATTGATGTTGCCAAAATGCAATATTGACGCATTAACGTGCTATTTCACTCCTCAGTTTACTTTATTGCACTTGTCCTGTGTCCAAGGATAGCATTTCTTAAGTGCATTGTAACTAGACACACACGCACGCACACACACACACACACACAAAACACACCTGGGGAAACATTCCTCGAGGGAAGTCATCAATCAGTTTTATGTCTTTCTCTGGGAAAGTTTCCTCCTCTCCAATCAAGCGTCTTCCCTCCTCCCTCCCTCCACTTTCTCGTTCCTATATTTCCATCTGTATCAGTTTTGCCTCACATCTGAGAACGATCCACTCCACCAAATTAACTTCAGCTATTTTTCCTATTTCACCAAGGGGATAGCGAGATCTTTGCCTGGATGACGAGATAAGACTACTGCAACTGAACTTTGTCTGCACCCCTCAATTTACCTGCCAATGCTAATAAACCTGAAGGAGGAGAATCCACGCAGTGCAAAAAAAGAGAAAAGAAAAGGCATCCTTAACAAACCATGAAATGCTGAGCTGAGTCTTAAAAATTGTAGTTTTCTACTAAACAAAAAAAATCTGGAATAATGGCAAAGGTCAACCTGTTTGTATTTATAGGGAGCTGTGTCATGTCTCCTGCTGCATGACGTAACACTACAAAACTATAAACTACAGAAAGCACAAACATATTATGAAAAAATGCACGAGTATCATAAGTATGATAAATGGGAGTTGGCTACTAATGGGCTAATTTGAGATATTTTGATCTCTGGTTTAATTTAAAGTGTCGTTTGCAAACTCATCTCATGTTTTGGATGTCAAATCTTAGTCTCCAATGCACTCAGTAACTGGCCAACAAAATAAAAGAGTACAAATGCGAACACATAACTCACAACTAAAACAGCAGTGCAAATGTAACTAACACGCCTGCAACTGATGGAGCTGTTGTCAGAAAAGAACTAAACTCCTCACCTGACAACAGAACAAAGAAGTGTGTCTTCTATCTGCAGGCCCTATAAATAAAATCAGACTCCAAAAAAGGTTCTGCTCCTGAAAGAAGAACAAAGAAGAAAAGGTGTTTCTTTGAGCCAGTGAAGGCAACCAGAAATCAAAAGCTACGTTTGACTAAAAATATTCCCACAGTGAGAAAAAAGAAAACCTATGGAGTTCATCTGCAGTAAACAAATCACACAACAACACGACAAATGCCCTGCTTAATGCACTTGTGCACACAGAGGGGGTTTGTGTGGCTACTTTCCATTTCTATTCTTACATCAAATGCTCTTTCGTCCTGTTTCAAAACAACTTTTGATTATTTTAAGATATTTACTGAAAGCATGCACTGGTGCAGAAAACCTTTTACATAACTATTTATATAATCAGTGATTAACTGGAAATATACAGGTTGTTAGCATAGAATGGTGGGCGTCAACACTGGACTTTCCCACAAAAAAGAAAAGTAAATGTTATCCAAACATTTGAAGCTGATACCAGCAGAACACTTAGCAGTAAAACAAGTGTTTAAAGAATAAAGCTTTGGATCGGGGTTTTACGCATTCGGCACTTGGAGCCAGTTTGGTACAGAATGATGTGACTCCTCTCCTCGGTGGGAGCTCTTGGCTCAGTTTTGTTGCTATTAGGAGAGACACCTCCCAGATTATCCCATTAATTTGCACCCACAGTCCCCCCACCCCTACCCGGTGCGTTGCCCCCTCCCGGCAGGTTTGCCTTCTGCTCAGCTCTCCTCTGCACACCGAGCTGGATGTCCGGACACTTGCTGCGCTGCTCTTAATGATCAGGAGGCACCGCGGGAGCAGGAAGGAGAAGCACAGCGACGACGCACATGGTGAGCTCCTGTGACTGATTTTTGATCGTTTATCGGCTCGAGGTCTGCGGTAGCTGAAGGGGTGTGAAGTTTTATCTGCGCTTTTGTGGCGCTGGAGAGAAGCAGCGACGGAACTTCAAGTGCAGACTGTATTTTCTGTCGGTGGAACTGAGGGCTAAAAGAGGGTTAAATAAAGGCAGAAACGCATTTGTGGGGAATAAAAACTCGTATAAATTACATCAGGGGTAGAGTTATAGCTACGTTTCTCTTTTCAGTTATCGTTTACGCACTTATATTTTCATAGTTGAGAATAAATCTCATTAAAAATTCATTCTTTTAAATGTGATTACTGATTGTTTTACGCGCTGACAAATAAGCTGTAGGACTGAACTAGAACAAAATACGTTTAATCCTATAAAATGACCTCATGTAGTATAAATTGTTTTACCTCGAGTGTTACTGAAATGTAAATTGCTTATTGTGTTTATTTTTATTTTATTTTATTTTTAAATAAGAAAACATTCTAAAAAACAATCTGTATTTATTTTTTGTTTGTTTTTTACTGCAACATTGCACAGAACTACAATTTTAAAAAACATATTTTCATTTGTATATTTCTTTTGAATGTAATCGTACGCACGTGGTTTTGCCACTATGTCCCATTATGTTGAGGTAAAAGAAAAATTTAATAAATAAATCAAAACACAATATACGCTCATAACACGATTTCCAACTAGCAGGCCGGGAATTCGGCGCTGTTATTTATCCTAAACGTTAAACACAAGCGAGAATAATGATCAACATTAAACATCAGAGTGAAAGTTTTCTGATCACGTTGCGATAGCCTCGCTGTGTAAATAAAGCTCATAATTGGCTGCAGCTAATTTGCGCTCAACAAAAGCGCAATTAGCTCTGCTGAATTGAGCCAATTAGTCTCCGGGCTTCGCTCTCAGCTCTGGCCAAAGCAATCAGACTAAATATGATAAACATTTACGTTTCATGAACCGTGGCAAAGGGATCATTAAAGTCTAAGGACTCAGGTTAAAGTCAACTCCGGCATCCAGCGTGTATCTGCGGGCTGTTTGCCTTTTAAGGTCCGTTTACAGTTTGTTGGTTTCCCTAAAAGTCCAGTTTAATAAAAATATCACCGCATTTGTCTTAATAAAGACAGCCTGCTTTTTTCTGTCTTTCCTTTCTTAAGGAATTTGGGGACTGGGGTTTACTGGATTGCTGTGAAGTGTTAATTAAAACAAGCTAAAGTTTAGTAAACAAAAAGTTGTTTGTTTGTTTTTTATGAAACTGTAACACTAATGATTAATTGGCTGTTTTTCTTTTCTTCTTTTTTCTTTCTTTTTAAAAACATATATTTTTTAATCTTGTCCAGTGCTCATAAAAGGCGCAAACCTGGCGGTGTTTTTTGATTCATTTTGCGCCTGCTTCTCATTATTAACTTGCTGTATGACACTATGCGGATTTAATTTGCACACAATTACGCACAGGAATTTTTTTCCCCCCACAATGCCCGAAGTTGTCTTTGGCCTGACTGCAGCGTGGATTCCCAGTGATTTAATTTCCATCTGGTTTTCAATAAGATCATGTGAAGTTGGAGCTGCGCTGAAAGCTTCTTGCCAACTTGTATGAGGCAGTAAAAGGGAAATTGACAGGAAACTCCCCTTGTATTATCAAGCGGGCAACATGTGTTTTTTTTATTCAAAAGTGAAGCAAGTAAATCTTGCAGGTCGGTGCAGAGACACCTTTCAGATCTGAGGGGGCACAGATGGCCCAGGAGGATGCGGCACACGTGCACCGGACTGGCTGTTTGTTGGAGGTGCAAACATGAAGGACAGAGGCCTTTAGCTAAAGATACGAGCAGCGATAATCCATTTTGCGCTGTCTGTTGCTTCCACCTCCCTGGCCACCCCACTAAAATTAGATTATTACACCTAAAACAGAACTCCTGGAATCCGCTCCGCGTGGAATAACACACACATGGGCTTCAACTGTGCGGGCAGGAATGCAGTATGGGAATACAGAGCGCATGCATAGCCTTTCTCTTCTCACCCAGAGCCCAGGGTTGTATTTCTGACGGCTGAGGACAATTGCAAATTAACAAAGGTGTCAGTTTGGTAACATGCGCCAACAGGTGCCCGCTTGGTTCAGCTTCAAACGCGCTGGCTATAAGACAGAGCTTATATAATTGATCATATTTATTTAAAGGCTCCGTGTCTTGGAGCAGAGCTGCAACGTAAAACCCTGGGAAATCTTCCCAGATGCTATCAGCTCGATACAAATCCACCTTATTAAACAACACAGCCGTGTGTTTATTTGCGCAATCCTCATTTTAATCTATTGAAACCCCTTACAGAGGTTGCAGAACTATTTGAATTTAGCATATTTTCCCTCGCTGCGGTTGACCGGGACTGCTGCGCATGACGAGGAATGTTAAAATGTGCGAGACAGGCCAAATCCAGCTCATCTGCTCAGCAGAATAGCTCCAGACACAGACAGGCCCAAAGCTCTGCAAGGGACAAAGCGAGTTAGCAGGTAGCAAGAGAGAGGAACCACAGCAAGAGACAGGAACACAAAAAAGACACGTTTGCTGCGGAACAATTAAACAAGCAAAAAAAAAAAAAAAAAAAAGTTAATTTATAAGTGATAAGTTTTCAGAAGGATATGATCTTCGTTCTTCAGTTAGAATCATAATACAGCAAAAGGCATGGTATATTACTTACAGAGACAGGCCAAGCATGAAAAATGAACATGCATGGATATGGAAAACTATGGATGTATTGCTGTTATTACCCCATAAGATCACATCTCTCTCTCTCTGAAAGCTCCACCAGACTCCTAAATCTACAGAAAGACTCAGTGCAAAACTGTCTAGCAAGCAAATGCTTTTGCAAACAGCATTTTCAGCTGCACCGAAACACCTTATTGAGTTTCCTATTCACTTACATATTCCTATCCATTTATTCAGATGTGAAAAACTTATATGCATGTGCATGAACTCCTGCAGCTTCAGCCTCTACCAAATCATTAAACCACTTTTTTGTTTCTGCTCCCGACATCTCTGCTGCTTTCAAGTTCAGACACATTTCAGCGTTATGAAGAACGGGAGATTTACATCGGGAAATAAACGAGGACTGCAGAGCACGAACACCAGCGCCGCTCTCCTTGCTCTCTCCTGTTCGACTATGCTGTAAACATGCCCCCAGGTTGTCAGCAAGTATTTTTCCAGCCCCTTGCCAGCCAAGCATAGCTGCTTCTAAAGATCACCCGCCGGAGATGTTGTTGATCTCATCATACCACTATTTGGCTGTATAAGCTTTTTGAGAGGCAGATTGCTGCCAAGTTATTTCAAAACTTCTGCTCACAGGGTCCTCAAACTGAATGCATAGTTGTTATATCAACAGCTATTGTGTGCATTAAGTTTGCAACTAAGAAAAAGTAGACAAAACTGAAACGGAGATCGAGGCCTCTTCTTGGAGTTAATGGGAAATTCATTCAGAGGAAATCCCGCTCGTCTTCAGCATTTCCGCCCCCGGCATGCTGGCTGTGTGAATTTATTGAAAGCGGTAGAGAAAAACCGTAGTTGAAACCATATCTGCTGGGTTGCATTGGCCATACGAGACAGTTGATCTAGTCTCTGCATTTGGCCTAGAGGGGCGCATTAAAAACCTCAAGGGCCTCACTTAGATGAGCATCCATTTATCAGAGTGGGTGTAATGGGCAAATGTTTAATTAGTCATGTAATGTGACAAAGACAAGAGCAAGTGCATGTCACGGGAATGTTAAACGACCTACCCCTTTCTCTTTTAGCCATGTGTACGCTTCACCCCCACCACCCGCCTACACGCTTATAACTGCCCATTCGCTGAATTCCTGACTGAAATCTCACCACTACTTCCCTGAATCCTCTGGTAGCTTTTTATCCTGCTCATCATCCCTTTGACTTGTCTCCCCTTCTTATACAACCGGTATATCGATACCACATGAAACCAGAGAGCCAATTAATCAGCCGATCAACTTATACGTCTTGCTTTTTATCAGTGTGTTCAGGTTCCCGTGGAGCATGTCTCGACACGTCAGGAATGGCTAGCCGAGGCATTCTGGATCACAGGAATGTGGCTCTCTGGGACCAGGGTCACAATCAGACCACTAATCACTGCACTTGTTACTTGTTTCCTTTAGCAACGCCACAAAACACAGGCGCCTGCTGAGCCTGTTATTCCCCTTTTGTGCTCAATCAAGTTTAGCTGATTTATTTTCTAGCATTTGGTTGCTTTTGGACATTTGCAGTTTGTCCCCAGGCAGCCGAGAGACCGCCGTGACCTGCACACAGGACCCCTCAGAGTTGTGTGGTCCCAAAAGGGAGGCCTCATATTTCGGTCGTTGGCTAATTGAGCGGCATGACGAGGCCGGAGAGGCTCTCAGCCCCGTTCCTCTCCTACGGGTTTGGTTTATGCAGCCCTGCTGACTTTGCTGTCAGTGTCAAACGCTTGTTAGGGCATCATCAATCTCACAGCAGTTAAGAATATTCCCAGAACAGAATGAAAGGGGCAGGTGATAGATGGGCAGGGAGACGGGAGAGTGGAGGAAAAGTTGTTTGAAACCGCCGAAGGATGGCGGATATAAATGAGAAGATGACAGCCCATTTAATGAAGAAAAGAAATCATTTCCCAAAAGCGAAAGGAGAAAGGTGCTGAACTCACCCTGCAATGGAGAAACTTACGTAGTGCTCATTGGGAAATGTGCTTCTGGGCTTTGTGTGAGCAGCGAAAAAACGATAAATCACTGGGCCCAGAGAAAGTAGGTGCATTGTCCATTTTGTCCGGATGCCAAAGCGGACGAATTCTAGTATCAAATCATGACAGAAAAATAAATTACACTCATCACCAATTACACGAAACGGGAAGCGGATTTGTTTGCACTGCAGACCTACACAAGTCAGGGTTTGTCTCTTCAACGGAAGTATCCGAGTAGGGGCTCAAGTCGAACACACATTTCATTCCATAAATCATTTCTACCATCCCAAATGCTAATCTCCAAGTCCTCTTCCTCCCTCTCTGTTTCTCCGTGCCCTCTTTCCTACACCACGACACTACTACACTGCTCATGGTCGGGGCCCTCGCTGCGGTGGCTGCAGCAATGACCAACGGTAAAGATATTTGGAAAGGGAGCAATAAATATGATGGATGTGGTCCAGCTCAGGTTTTAGCCCCAGCTGTCGGGCATGTTTTTTGTTATTTCAGACAGACCTGCTGGGTGCGCGCCCTTCTTCACCCGCATTCATCCACTCGTTTTGGGGTTAAGGAGCGTTTTAAGATGGATAAGTTCTTATAAGTTCTCAAGTTCAAGGGTTCAAACCGGTGGCTGACACTACTGGGAAGATGGGAGATTACATTTTTACAGGATGAAGTCTTTACTGGCAACTACTGAAAGCCAATAAGGTGAACTTGCAGTGATGCAATCAGTTGGTATGGTGTGTTTTCAATAAGGGGACAGGTGGTCCTTCTTAGATTTCCTTCTTCGGCTTCAAATGCGTATCATATAAATCAATCAGTTAGTCTTTTGTTCTTTTCTGATCACGCCCCTGTGGTTTTCCTCTTTAAAAAATGATTTTTTCCTCTCACAGGCTGGATGACATGATGTTCCAACCCTTTTCCCCTCCTCCCTCCACCTCTTTTTGTCCTGTTTTCCTTCTACTCCTCTTCCTCTGTCTTTCCCTCATTTCCTCTTCCCTTCCCCAACCGCCGTTGAGCTGGAATTCACCTAATGACCCCTGCTACCACACAGTTGGCCGTCCGCGACACTGCCTGTCAGAGTTTATCAATGCTGCCTACGGGGTTCCAGTCAACGTGAACCACTCGCTACAAGGAAATGACTATGACAGCCACATCACCACCTTAACCGACCTCAACAATCCCCACAACCTCACATGTTGGATGGCCGATGCAGGTACTGACACAGGAGACTGGGTCCTTACCCTACCGCTGGGCCGCCGCTTTGAGATCACATACATAAGTTTTCAGTTCTGTCACCAAAGGGAGCCATTGGACCCCATCTCCATTTCCATCCTCAAGTCGATGGACTTTGGGCGCACCTGGAGGCCAATGCAGCACTACTCCAGCGACTGCCTCAGGAACTTCAAGCTACCTTCACAAACAGTGGCCCAAACGAGACATCAAGAAACAGAGCCCCTCTGCTCAGACCCACGCCCTCTACAGAAGCAGCGAGGAGGCATGGTGTTGGCCTTCTCCACTCTGGATGGACGGCCATCCTCTCCTGATTTTGACTATAGCCCCACTCTCCAGGACTGGGTGACAGCCACCGACATTCGCGTGGTCTTCCATAAGGTGTCCAGTGAGGTGAAGATAGGCCACATGGATAAGACGGAAGAAGAAAGATGGCTTGACCGTGGACACGACATCAGAGAGGCTGGTGTTGTGAGATGGAGAACGGACTTCAAGGATCAGACTGGAGATCAGGTGGACAAGTTAAACACAGAAAATACACTGGCATTTTTTGACAGGGAGACAAAAAACTCAGAGACAAGGGTGAGGAACAAAGGGGTTAGAATAGATAAGCAAGTCAGGAAGGGCCATTATAAAAGCTCAGGTCAAGATGAAGACGGGCACAACGTCACCAGCAAGGAAGGGGGGGACAGTTTCAGCATGGACACTCTCACTTCTCCTAAAAAGGGCGGGAAAGGCAGAGGGCGTGGCCGCAAGAAGGAAAACAATCATTGGCTGCCTTGCCCCAATGGAGATTGCAATTGGACAGTTGAGGGGCGGAGCAGAAACAACAAAGGGCAGGAGCTGAGGAAACGGAGGAACAACAATCACAATACAAGGCCGAGGAATCTGCAGGCGGCCCAACCTTCTGCTTTTAAGCCCCCCGGCCGAGCTCCTTTTGCCCTCTCGGACCTGCAGGTCGGGGGCAGGTGTAAATGTAACGGACACGCTTCCAGGTGTCGCCGCGACGACACGGGTCGTGCAGTGTGTGTATGCAAGCATCACACAGCGGGGCCAGACTGTGATGTGTGTGAGGACTTCTACTTTGACAGACCATGGCATCGAGCTACGCCCACTAACCCAAACCCCTGTGTTGGTGAGTCCTGCATCACACTGCCTTTGAAAATGCTAACATAAGCACACCTTTGGTCTTATGAAAGAAATCAATGAAATCACTAGAAAACATATTGCAACTGTCAAAAACTGTGCATATAGTAAAGACAGCATGATTAAATCTCAATTTCAAGTACAGGTTTATAGAGGCTATAACTCATCCAGCAACTTAATGTCGCTCAAACAGCACAAGCCAGACATCTGTTTTCAGCATTAACATAAAAACCTTTGCACATCAGATCCTGACCGATACTCAGCAGCCTACAAACATGTTGCAGAGGTCCAGTTCAGTGACTGTTACTCAAGGCAACACACCATTAATTATACATGACTTCAAACATTAATACAATATAAATGAGGGCGCTTTAAAAGATCCCCCCCATACAGTTGATGTGAAAGTTATTCTCGCTATAAAAAAAGAACAAAAGACGCACTCTGGAAGAGAGCTAAGTGTAAGAGGGCTTTGTGTCAACATATTTGCAATCAAACTGAAAGTCATAAATCTGGCTTAAGCCAAAATTTCCCTTATTTGGTACTTTCTGGATACCATATTAAAGCCAAACTGCTGGATTTGAATAACCCATTGTTAATACTTTCTCCAGCCCTGAAACTCTTTTCTTCGTTGGTGTTCACCAGTATTTATTTTGCTTTGCCTATGTCCAGCCTGTGAGTGTAACGGCCACTCCAACAAATGCCGCTTCAGCATGGAGGTGTTTCAGCAGTCGGGCCGGCGCAGTGGAGGCGTGTGTCAGAAGTGTCGCCACCACACGGCCGGACGCCACTGCCAGTACTGCCAGAATGGATACACCCGCAACCACAAAAAGCCGCTCAGCCACCGCAAAGCCTGCCAACGTCAGTGACTGGATGTGTGTGTGTTTAGTGTATATGTGGTGGGGGACACAAGATGGAGGGTAGAGCGAGTGCGTGACCCATACCTTTGATTGACTGTACATTCGCTGAAAGATGAAAAGTAAATCAGAGTGTGATCGTGTTTATGCCCGACTGTCAGAATGTGTGTTGCTATTTGAGCTTACGTGGTCCGCTCTGCCTCTGTACAAGTGTACAAAAGTGTTAATGGGGTGGTTACATTGTGACAGAGGACAGCTATTCCTGTTAGCAATATACAAAAGCACACACAAACCACACCGAGCTGCCTCATGCATCCACATTATTACCACCTGTGGCATCTGCAATGACCCCCGGTGACCTTTGACCGGTGTCATGTCCTAAGTGACTGTGACACCCTAGCTTAGCTGTGTGCAAGCTTGTCCTCTGCTCTAATACTTTGCTGTATATCCAGAATTAACAGGCCTTGTGAGTTTCACACACATTCAGGGATAATAAAAAATATTAAACACGCTCAATATTTTATCACTTTTAAGGCATGAAACAAGAGTATCCTGCAAATTTATACGCTTTTAGTCCTGATTTATTGCTGCTACATTTCACTTAGTAACCATTCAGAGGCCAGCGGTGAGACAATTACTCATTTTCTCCAGGCAGGTTGTTTGGACTTATTGTAAGGATTTGTATAAACATTGTTCGAGTGTGAACAGAGCTGCTGAGGAGAGGCTTCCTCTCCCCATCTGTCTTCTCTCATTGGCCCTTATCCTTTGAAAGCACTGGTAAATAAAAAGCTTTGCAATGTAAACTATGGCAAATCCAGGCAGTAATCATTATACCGTGTAACAGGCAACACTGCTAATATCTACTTAAGAAGGTTCATCTTCACTAAAAAAACTTACCTAAAAGAAACACCAGAGTGATAATGATTCCCTGCAATGGTGTGCAATTTTGTTAATATCTCCACTGAGGAATTTGTCTTTGTTTACCCATCAGGAAACAGACGCCCACCTGGCGTTAGTATAGGCCTTCTGTAATGCTCAGTGACACGCTTGAGGACACATGCTTGTCATTCAGGATTAAACCAGGTCCTGTCACTGATGGATGCATTTATAAGTCCTGTTGTCATGTCTTTCCTTTGTTATGTTATTTTTAACATATCTTAAACCTATCCAGAATATAGATTATTTCAACTGGCTCTGCTCACCATTTTAGCATCTTTTAGCTTGTTATTTTGGTTTACAACCTGCTTGTTGGTGGACAAGAAAACTGAGGCAAAAACAGTACAGAGCTTTAAAATACAGGCTAATAAGCCTGTACTGTAAGGTGAGAATATGTCAGTGTTGGATTTAAAGCTCATGTGAGTACCTACCAAAAAACGTGCTTATTCAGCTTCTAATCTGTTCATTTCTTTCCCAGCGTGTCAGTGCCATCCTGTGGGGGCAGTGGGTGGCTGGTGTAACCAGACGTCTGGTCAGTGCCTGTGTCGACGAGGTGTGACCGGCCTCAGGTGTAACCGCTGTGCCCCAGGATATGAACAGGGGAAGTCTCCTTTACAGCCCTGCATACGTAAGTTTACCGGCCACGCAGATGTCCATTTTAAACCTGCTAACTTTAGCAGTGTTGTCAGAAAGAGTTTTCACTTTGAAGGCAAAACAAGAACTTCTTCCTCTTTCTGTCAGTTATTGATTCCACAAGGTTTAGTGCTACTAAAGAGTGCACAAATGAGCCACACAGTGTGTTTACAACTGCTAGCAAAGCATAAAGGCTGTCAGTGCATGCTAACATTTTCCTCACCCAAGGAAATGCTAACACAAGTGCAGATCACACCAGTTTGTCCTCATCTACAGCAACTCAGATTGTTAATATTGCAATATTAAAAATGAAATTGGAAATGGGTTTTTGGCATGGATTTATGCTAACCTAACCAGAATAGCTCTCCCTTAAAACTAGCAACATGTAGATTGATATTAAGTTAAGTTGATGTTAGCCAGTAGCTCAGTGTGGTTGTATGCAAAATTTGATATTTATCCAACACAGCATTGCATATGCCAAAACCTTTACTTTATAAAGGCAGCTTATGTAGACTCTGAGGCATAATTTATGAGGCGAATGCATCATCAGTAGTCTGAATACATTTTCAAGACCACAAAATGTGTTTGTACAGCAACAATGTTTTTCTGTTTTTGATTTGTTTTGGTGACTTAGTTTACTAATTCCTCTTAAATAGTTATTGATTGTTCTCATCTGGACTTGAGAGTTTACACAAAAGGATTATTATAATTAGACGTTTTCATAGTTCATACTTGAAGGACACAGATTTAATAAAGCAAACATTTAACATTCATTTAACATTTAATACAGGGCTGAATTTATTATTTGAATGTCTGAATGTAGTCAATAGGTAATCAGCCTGTTAAAGACACAACTGTGATGACCAATAACACTTTTACCATTAACTAATGACTGAAACATCGCTTCCATCACGTCTGGATATTCTTTTCCTCTCTGGGAGGACTCTGCCAGTGGGCTCTGTCTTTTGTCCCAGGGGTTCTGGGTCTGTCTGACGGATTTCTCTCCTCCTCGCTCTGTTTCAAGGATTTTCGTGTGTTTGTGGAAATTGGTGCAACTGCCATAACACCCATCAGACACAGATCACATTTTGCAGTGTCTCATTTCAGCCTGCATGTGTCCAAGTCAAGTCCAAGTTCCCATGTAATTTTGTTACATAAGTAGAATGTAAAATGTTACATTTATTGAACCTGGTCAAATGGTTCAATACTGCACTTATTTTGCCTATTGAGTTTTGCACACATGTGGGAGCCTTCCAGGACTCTATGAAAACTATGAATAGAGGCCTCAAATCTGAAAGTTATGACAACCTCTTTTGTTTGTTTTTATAAGGATTGATTTCATAACAGCACTTAGTCTTACCGTAATTAAAAATGTTCTCTCTGCACTCGACACCCTTTGGCTTTTAATAGTTTGTTGTCAGTCATGACAAAGTGACTTCTTTAATTTCTCCTTCAGCCTCATTTGTTCGTGGCCTAAATGGATTAAGCGACTCTATCAAGCTGTGTAAGCCTTTATCAAATTGTAGCTCAGTATAAATAGGGCCGCTGCGCTTCAGTTTAATTTGGCCCGATCTCCTCGGCGTGTCTCCTTTTCATCATCCCTGGATGGTTTCCACAGCAGCGATAACATGAGCTGAGCGCTACAGGGAAACCTCATCTCCCGCTGATCTGGTATCAGCGTCAGATCAAGAGGATTGTTGCCACTCACATCTCTGCGCCTGGCCAGCAACAAACATCAGCCATGAGCGCTAATCCACGCGCACATCCCGGGCTAATCGCACGAGTGCCGACAACTACACAGGCTCTGACGCTGTGTTAGTCCCAATCAGGTGACATAGGGAGCCAGCAGCAGGGAGCTTCGCACCTGTTGCACGCCTCAAACTGCCCCCATCGAAGGGCCCAGACTCATAACTCTCCTAGTGAAAGGAGTGAGTGAAAGAGAACCTTGTTTGTTTTTACTCCCAGACCATCTCAGTCTATGTATAGCACCTCTCTGCTCCCACCACCTCGTACATCTCGCCTACACCTCATCAGACAGCCCTAAATGTGTGCAGCAGTCAGGCTAAATTCAATGTTAGCTACCTTTAAACCATTTTATCTATGCTCTGAATAGACCAGGATGTCAGCAGAATTGTCTGACAGGGCTGCATATTTTGGTCAAACTAAAGCTAAAGCAAAACGGAATCCAAGCTAGCTGATGAGATAGCCCCAGCTAACCTTTGCTAAAGCTTTAACTGCAAATTTATGAAATGAAAAATGATCAAGTTTTATGATTTGTTACAAAATAGAAAACAGTTATTTCACATATTTAAAGCAAGTTGATGTGCTGTCACCTCAGCCAAAGTCATCTATGACCTCGGGTTTAATCCTGCGAGGGCCATCGTGAACGATTACTGGAACTGTTATTTTGAAGCATTATCTAAAATAACTGAAGTTTTTTCCTCTGAAAGTTATATTTCTACCAACATCTTTGCTGATTTCACTTCAGAATCCTCTTAGCAGCATGTCGCTCTGATGGTGGCTTCTGTTTTTGTTAATAGAGTTTCGATGAATGCCAAAGAAAAGAAAATAGTTGAAATCCCATTAACATGAAATATTGGTCAATGAAAAGTCTTCTCACACTAAGATGAGTTATCTGATTTAGTTAGTTAGTGCTGACTTTTCTCCTAGTGTCATGTTTTGTTGTGTTTTTACTTTGACCTGATATTTCTTGGGTTAGATCATATTTTTATTAATTTATTTATTGCTAATTTTATTCTGTATAGTTCCTATATTGATTTAGGAATGCATGAACAGCATCTTTTGTTTCTGCACTATTTGGAATTTTGCGATATGTGACGATTCAGACATTTGACTTGCCTTGTAAATTTAGAAACATATTAAAAACTAGAAGCCCACTCAGCGACACATTCTCCACCGAGACCAATAACCTTGCATTTCAGTTTTAATCAATCACAGATGTTGCCTAACTGCTGGTTTGAGGTACTTCTTGAATGTCGCCTAGACAATTGTGCTAGACTTTTTAGCAAGAGAACGATTAGCATTAAGAATTGTTTTATGTTTTTTTTATTATTTAGAATTAAAAGAAATCTTGAAGATCTTGAATCTTGGAAATCCCTGTACCCTTAATGACTCGGTGTTAATCAATAAAGATGTGATTTTGATGATGATTAGAATAATATATATATATATATGTATATATATATATATATATATATATATATATATTTATGTATGTATATGGGTCACCTTCTCATTTAATTGTTTTTCTTTATTTTTACTACTTTCTGCATTGTAGATACATACTGAAGACATCAAATATATAGATCAAGATATATGGGATTATGTAGCAAAGAAAAGTAAATAACTGCAAATATGTTTTATATTTTAGATCTGCCAGAGTTGCCACCCTTTGCTTTGTTGACAGCGCTGCAAACCCTTCTCTAAATGAGCTTCATGATGTAGTCACCTGAAATGGTTTTCACTTCACAGGTGTGCCTTGTCAGGGTTCATTGGTGGAATTTCTTGCCTTATTACACAGTTTACAGCCTTATTTGACAACCGTCAGATTATAGCAATATTATGGCAAGAACCAATCAACTAAGTAAAGAACTGAAGGTCAGTCAGTCTGGAAAATTGCTAAAACTTTAAATGTGCAGTCACCAAAATCATCAAGTGCTACGATGAAACTGGCTCACATGAGGACTGCCCCAGGAAAAGAGGACCAGTTCCAGTAGGAGACACAATCTCTACATCAACTGTTCAGAGGAGACGGCGCGAATCAAGCCCTTATGGTCAAACAGCTGCTAAGAAACCACTAAGGAAAAGCAAGAAGTAGTAAAGATTTGTTTGGGACAAGAAACTCAAGGAATGGACATTAGACAAGTGGAAATCTGTGCTTTGGTCCGATGAGTCCAAATTTGAGATCTATGGTTCCACGTGCCTTGTCTTTGTGTGATGCAGAAAAGGTGAACGGATGGTCTCTACATGCATGGTTCCCACCCTGAAGCTTGAAGGAGCAGGTATGATGGTTTGGGGGTGCTTTGCTGGTGACACTATTGGGGATTTATTCAAAATTGAATTTGACATGTCTACCATAGCATCCTGCAGTGACATGCCATCCTATCCGGTTTACGTTTAGTTGGACCACCACTTATTTTTCAACAGGACCACGACCCCAAGGGCTATTTGACCAAAAAGGAGAGTGATGGAGTGCTGCAACAGATGGCCTGGCCTCCACAGTCATCTGACCTAAACCCAGTCGAGATGGTTTGGGATGAGATGGACCTCAGAGTGAAGGCAAAAGGGCCAACAAGTGTTGGGGACTCCTTAAAGACTGTTGGAAAACCATTTCAGGCGACTACCTCATGAAGCTCATTAAAAGAATGCCAAGAGCGTACAAAGCAGCAATCAAAGCAAAGGGTGGCTATTTTGAAGAATCAAAAATATAAAAGATGCTTTGAGTTACTTCACACTTTTTTTTGTTTTGTAATAAATCCATATGTGTTCATTCATAGTTTTGATGCCGGGAGTGAGCATCTACACCGTAAATAGTCATGAAAATAAAGAAAAAACATTAAATAAAAAGGCGTGTCTAACCTTTTAACTGGTAGTGTACATAGAATAGCATGTCACTAGTCAGCTAGTCACTAAATTCTGATAGAGACCCAGTCATTTTGTTCTGGAAGCAGGCCTGACATGACAGAAATTGCTCAGTTCAGAAAATTTTCTGAAATTTTCATGAAATTTTAGGAGATCAGGCTTGGTAGTTTTTACTAGAGATGGACCGATCCGATATTACGTATCGGTATCGGTCCGATACTGACCTAAATTACTGGATCGGATATCGGAGAAAAATAAAAAATGTAATCCGATCCATTAAATATCACGAAAGCACCTCACAAAACTTGCAACACGCCGTAACTCACCTCAGAACGTTAGCACGTCGGAGCAGTATGCATCACGTGATAGAGCGGCTGTGGCATGCGGGACCTGTCGGTGGTCTGGATAGCATGTGGAGCTTCGCTAGCAACCCGGCATTTCATCTCCGACAAAGTTATCCCGAGAGAAGTAAAGCAAGTGTGTAAGTCCATCTCTGAATGTTTGTAAAGCATTCCTGCGTTAAGCTTAACAAACGATATATGGAGCGACTGCCTCTTCTTGCTGCTACTTCAATCATGAAACTGCTTAACGATCAGCTGATCGGCTTTTCAAATCAAAATCAAATCAAATCACTTTTATTGTCACATCACATGTGCAGGCACACTGGCACAGCACATGCGAGTGAAATTCTTGTGTGCGAGACCGTCGTGAGTCCGTGTCTCTAGTTTGCTTTTGGCCCACTTTGCACCAGAAAGAGGAAACCAGCAGCTGAACAACAGCAGCACGTTTAAGCTTGATCAGCTGTTGTTAGAATGTATTTAATATTAATTTCTACACCAGGATCTTTTCCTACGTAGCTGACGGCTGGTAACTGTGCAGGGGCGGATCTAGCAAAGTTTAGCCAGGGGGGCCGATAGGGCATGAACAGGGAAAAGGGGGCACAAAGACATACTTTTCTTTCTTATTCTCATTTAAAATGTCTAGCTTTTAATAAATAATTATCTGACACCCAAAGTTTTAATCTGATGCAAAATGAATAGAAGTCCATTACTGTATATAGTAACTATTAAGTCTAATATATATACTCTAGTAAGCTATAGTACTTTTTCCTTTGGGAAGGTACCATCTGTGCAGTCTGCAATTTTGTTGAAGAAAGATGTTGAATTTATTTAATATTTCTTGAAAAATAATTGATTTCTGTGCATTTTTTTTTCACACTGCATCAAATTAAGGTTGATTACGTCGATTAAGCATCATGAGGTGGAGCGTGAGGGGTGGTTCCCTATTTTTTATTTATTTATTTTTGTTGTTGCTGGGAGTTGGAACCCTATTAGTTAGGTTGCTTAATATTTACGCTAAGTACTCTTTAAAATACCAGAATAGGGAGAATGGTGTAGGTTTAAGTTTATTAGATTGATCAGTATTGCTGTACTATGAAATATTTTTTTTTGCATACAGGTATAACAGAATAGCTTTAGTGTAGTTGTTGTTTTAAACTTGAGTATGAACTTATACAAAATGCAGCAATATATTAAAAAAAAAACAGTTTTGTTGATTAAAAAACACTATATCGGATTCATATCGGTATCGGCAGATATCCAAATTTATGATATCGGTATCGGACATAAAAAAGTGGTATCGTGCCATCTCTAGTTTTTACATACAAAAGATATCCCTGTCTGTCAGTCGCATATATGGATATCATATTGTCACTAGCCCTGCTCATGCAGGTAGCCCCATTTGCCTCATTGGAACCCTTGACATGTACTATAAGTACACTTACAGAAACCCACAGCACCTTCTTGACTTTTAAACACGAGGGACCGTCAGCTGGAAGGGGGTGTTGGGTGTCAGTGGCCCAGTTGTGTTATAGAAGACCAGACCTGGACAGAGGACGATGCGTGAGCTTATATGGCGGCACTGTCACACACAAACTTTTACAAGAGCCTGGGTTATGCACGCGTCACCAACCAGGATGTTAATCCACACCACCGACACGCACTACTCTGTTTAATGTTTGAGACAAAACCATACAAGAAGTGAAGGTCTGACCCTATTAAATTCCAAAAAGTAAAGTTTGCATCTGTCTGTGTGTTAGAGAGAGCACCACAGGATGGGTTTGTGGACCATAAAAGGACCACACACACGTTCATTTTGACATTTGCTTATCTTCTGCATGGGCATGCCTCACGCAGCCAGGGTCATTCAAACACAACGCACACATATAATGCACAGAAGTGAAACAGACTGACAGCTCTGGAAAGTATCCTGAAGTTTCTCTTTGTGTGTCTGTTTTGTCTGAAACTGTGTTTATGCTTGCAGGAATTCCAGAAGTTGCTCCAACTCCAGTGTACCAACCTCAGTACAGCATAGGTAGGTCTGATGTATGGCAGTCCTGGAGAAATGCTTTGCATCAATGTGATGAAGCTCCTTGAATTATTTTTTTAAGCAGACAATCATTCATAGACAAAAATGGAGAAGAAGGCAAGTCTGGAAAATTGTATCCTGAAAGACAGTTTTATACAGAAAGTAACTTTATAACTTTTTATAACTTTAAACCTTTAAACTAATCTATTAACTAAACTTCTGGTACTTAAATATATTAAACCAATATCTAATTTTTCTACTGTAAAATTTTCTGCCTGCTGTAACCTGCCATAATAACTTATGATATCCGAATGCCTCATGCAGGAAATTGTGTAACTGACAACAAGATTTGATTGAGTAATAACAATAAAGTTTTTCCCTTTTCTATCCTCTCCCCCGCTGATGTCACCGCAGCATTTAGATTTATGGCTTTTTTGTGCGATCATATATCAGATCTCCTCTGAAGGCGTGCCACATATTTTTTAACAGATCAGTCCTTGAATTGAAACTGCTCTGGGAGCTGCTGCTCACTCTCTCCACGGAGTGGCTAACCACTCCCTCCTAGCGGCGGCTCGAAGAATGTCCCACCTGCTGCAGTTGGGATCATCTGTTAGTCAAAGGATACTGTGATGACAAATAGAAGCAGCCATATTGTAATTAGGGGAAAAGACATGTGCTGATATGCTTGCTATGAAATGATATCCACCCTCATTTGACGATTCTCTCTCCCTCTCCCCCCTCTGCTTGTCTCTCATGTAGCGGAGGAGTGCGTTTCATACTGCCAGCCTTCTCAGGTTAAAGTCAAGATGAACTTGGAGACCTATTGTCGAAAGAACTATGGTTAGTGGCCATTTTTCTGTTTTAACCACTATATATTTTTATTATATTATTAAATATAATTTAACAATTATAGTGTTTCCTGCTATCCATATTTGATATGAGCATCCACAGTGTATGTATGACAGAAAATAGAAAAGTATAACCAGTCTTTAAATTATTTATTCAAATGAATCAAATCTAAATTGTAACAAATATTTAAATTGTGGACCAAAAGAATCTATCAAAAATACTATTTATTTTTTTTTACTATGTTGTGCCTGTGTTTGTTAGTGCTGAAGGTGCAGGTGAAAGGTATGGAGCGCTCAGGTCCCTGGTGGCAGTTTTCCATCTTGGTGCAAGTCGTCTTCCGCACTGGGTCCCACGCCCGCATTCGCAGGGGCTCTCAGTCCCTTTGGGTCCCTGACCGCGACCTTGGCTGCGGCTGCCCCGCCCTCCAGGTGGGTCGGACAGTCCTCCTGATCGGAGCAGATGAAGGAGAGCAGCCCTGGGTGCCAGAGGAGAAGCGCCTGGTGGCAGATCGCTCTACTCTAGCCCTCCAGTGGCAGGAACACTGGAGCCCCAAACTCAGGGCTTTCCGGGGGCAGGACAAGAGGGGCCGCTGTCCACCAAAACAGGCAAACAACCACCAGCACTACAGGGAAAACCCAAAACCTCAGTCTGGTTATGTCCCCCCTCACTTGCTGACTGAGAAAGATGTCGAGCCTCACGCTGCAAACACACACAAGACTGAAAGCACAGAAGTGCCGCACATGTTCAAAGTTAAATCCACTGAGGCGACACTACCCTCTTCTTCTTCACCCAATCCAGTGTGTTCTACTCAAAACCCTTCATGAAAACTTTAACAGTGAGAAGATTTAAAGACTCAAATTCTATTATATTGAAATTCTCAAAAAACAGAACTACAAGGAGTAAAATGTACATTATTCCATTTTTTTGTCAGTGGACTTGACAATCAGGTGAGAAGAAAGCTCAAAGAAACCCTTCAACACCGAAACACATACCCACCTTTAGGTTTATGTACATTCTTAAGAGGTTAATTATTGCATAATGAGTTTTGCAGCAACATAAAGTGGTATCACTCAGTGATGATGAATCTGTGAGACTAAAATGGTGAAATGTAAAATGAAAGTATCATTATTTTAATATTTCTACTAAGGAAAATTCTGAAAATTAAAGTCTGACTGAACTTTGAAAAATGTCAATTAGCATTTTGTCTTGAAAATCTATATTTAGATCATATTTATTTATTGAATTGTTTAGCTAAAGTGAAAATATTACAATAAATGACATCATAAAAGTATTTACAATAGTAATTAACATAATGACAAATGGTTTAGTTAATGTGCAAAAATGTGATTGATTTTTTTTTTTACTAGTAAATATTTTATTGTAAATTGCCCATTATACCATTTTAGACTTTATTTTTAATTCACATGCAAATTTGGGAAAAGCAAATACTGAAAAGTAATCTCTGAAGCAATTTCACTAAATTAAAATAACCGAACAAAGTTGAAAGTCATGTAGCTCACATGGATAATTACAACAGAATGTGTCTGTTATGTAAAACCATGCTGGAGACTGCAAATTTGCATTTATTATAAATAACTAATATTTACTATTACATCGATGCTGTAGTTTTACAGTTTAAATCCAAAACTTTCAAAACTAAACAGATTAATTAATACATTATTTATTTATTTTGCTGAACTACTTACATTTGTTCCCCTTTAATCAACTTGAAATATTTGCAGAATATGTATATCCCACGTAAAAGTATAATTTCAGTGTATTTATTTTTGTTATTTCTGTCTGATATGGACATCAGTTAAAATAGCCTTCATAACGTGTTGCTCAGATTGTGTTTTTTTTTACCTTCATGTAAGAAAAACAAAGCTGTGACACCACGAGTGCATTGGGCAGCCGGGTTAGCACAGACAAGATATTATTATATTATTAAATTCCATTTTTAAATTTGACAAATATCTTTACTCTTGCTTGTCTAAAATAATGAAATTAAAAAACTGAAAACTGAAATTTTTCATTTAGGCTAATTCAATTTAGACAAAGAAAACTCATTGATTTTTAAATTAAAACATTTAAATAAGAACACTTTATTATGTATGTACATATAGTACATTTCAATTCTAAAAATGTAAAAAAAAAATTGCTTTAATTTTCTTTTTGAGTTTCTTTCTTTCTTTTCGCATGCATTTCAGTAGTGGGAGACGAAAAACCTCACTGCACTCACACCTTTAATTCAAACTGTACAATGTTTGATGAAAAGAGACTTTATCTACAATCTGTTCCCTCACTGGACAGCTGACACAAAGACCAAACTAACTTAACCTCATTTTCTAGGAATCCTCAGATACACCATAAGGAGCCCAGATACGGATCTAAAAAACATCGGTCCAACCTGTCGTCATGACTTCTGTTTCCATTTGGGAGATATCGCGTCATAGCCCAGGGGAAATGGGGGGTGGTTGGAGGTTATGAAGACAGATGGAAGAGTTCCTATTTGTTGAGCAGCCACCTTGTTTTGGTGGGACCTGTGTCAGCGATTGGCTGTGCAGCTGTGGTGAAGGCTATGATTGAAAATAAAGAGAGAAAAATAGACTCGCTGACTGATGACCTTGCAGCGGGACTGAACATACAGTACACCGAGACTGTTTTGGGGCCTCTTTTCCTTTTCTTATGAGGTCCAAACATCCGTGCAACCAGCTGGCAGCTTACCATGCTAATTATGCTTCCAAACAAGCTGCTCAGATGTCTTTATACAGTAACCCAACATGCAGCATGTTTTCTGTACACTGTCTTTAATCATTTACCAGAAAAAAAACATAGACTTAGTTTTATACTTATTCAAATACAAACTCTTTTTTAACCACTTAGGGTGACCTTTGTAAGAAATCAGTCAGATTTAAGTGCACATTCACAATTCTGTACTTGTGAAGACCTTAAATATCTCATTTTGACGGATCTATATTCATCACACATATTCTTCAACACCTTAAACGCAGTAAATGGAATGACAACAATACTATAAATATTACATGAAAACAGCCAAAAATGTCAGAAATACAAAAAGAGAAAATTTTAATAAAGTTTAATGTAATCATCTTTGGCATTTTTACTGGCCTATAGTTTTTTCAAAAAAACAACTGTAGTCATTTCATAATGTGTGTTGATTCAGACCATTCATCTAAGTGTCTTTGACTAATACTTTGATGCTAGCTGGTGATAAAAAAGCTCTCAAACAATACATATAAATGTTAATTACACAATATGTGTGGATATGTGTACTGTGTGTACTATGTAAAGTGTTTCAGATATAAACCGTAAAGAGATGTAATGTATGGACCATCTTTTTAGCATCTTTCAGCTCACTGTTTTGTTTTTAAGGCGTTCAATATACTGTTTTGGTTCACTTTCACTGCTCTAATTAGCACGCTTTCAACAGCAGGCAGCTGTTTTCAGTTTAAAAAAATTCAAAACACAGCTGTACACTACCAGGAAAACAGCAGACAGAAAAACTTTGGCAATTAACTGGCAAACACAGTGGATCATTTAGTAGCTAAAAACAGATATTGTCCTCAGGAGTTGGTGGAGACCAAAATATAGCTACAAGTAGAGTGATTATCAGGTGGATGCAAACATACTGCAAGTAATTTCTTGGTATTCTGTGTTTTTCAAAATCCAGTGAAAGTGATAAATAACTCATGTCAGGTTTGTGTTTCCAGCTTGCAAACAACAACAAATTGTAGCAAAAACCATCCAATGTCACGTTTTCATTTTGGCAGCTAAAAACAAGAAAAGGAGTTTCTGCACCCTGAAACACCAAACAACCCAAAACGAGAAGGGCACGGCTGTAAAAGTTAACAGTGCGTAACACACAAATTATGTGTGTGTGTCAGAGGAAAAAAGTGCAAGTCAACACATGCACAATCATGTCTCGGTGTGTGTGCGTGTGTGTGTGAAGCACCTGCTGCGTTGCTGCAGGAAGCACCTGTCAGCAGTCGTCTCCGCGGTGCAGCCCCTGTCGACATGAGGGTTTGATCCCAAAACTCCCCAAACACACACACTTACACCGACACTAACAGACAGCTTAAGCCAGTGGCTCGCTCTGCAGCAGGGGCTTCGCATAGTCTGCGGCTTTGCTCCAGTTAAACTGACAACATGTTCTTTTCTGAAGCGCTGTGGATGGGGGTAGGCTCCCTGTTTTGGTGGCATGTGGGAAAAAAGGAGATCAGATTCTTCTTCTGCAGAACGGGAAGCAGCAGTGTGTGTGTTTGTGAGCGTGTGGTATTATGTTTACAGCCTGCCGAGGGCACGTTTTACGAGAGGTGATTCCTCCTGTGTTGCAGCCAGAGCCAAAGTTCAACTAGACTTCTTGCAAACACACCAATTTGCTTTGTCCTCAAACACATACACACACATTTAACACTATTCTCATCCCGTCTACACACACACTCCAAATTGTTGCCTCGCACCCAAGAGCTTAAGTCCAAGTTCAGAAAGTCACACTGTTTTCAGGATGCACACACACAAAGACACGGAGGCTTCTGTTAACCTGAGAGGCAGAGGGTCAATCCCTGTGATCCTGCAGCCTACATGCCTTCCATACAGACATGCCGCCGACACCGCAACCCGACTCCCGGCCAGATTAGGACTAATCAAGCATGGCACAGCTCAGGGCAGCAACGGCATGACACACACATGTAGACAAACACATGGATATACTGTACTACAAACATGTGCCAACCCTTCCTCTTTAAAATTTCTGATCAAGTATTTGCCAAAAATATGACCACAGAGAGAAAAATTATTTCTTGCATCAAGTATCATTATTAACAGTGCATGCAACATTTTATAATGTGGATTTTGCTCCTTGTTTCGGTTTCAGTCTGTTAAATTTCCTGGCAGTTTTTGATAGTTCAGGTTTTATAGGGTTAATGCTTTCCTACAGAACATAAAATGTCTGAAAATACACAAATTCCACACCAGTGAGAGTCTATCCCTCAGAAAACACGGCTGCTGAATTGAAAGGTCTAATTTAATGTCCAGGTTTGTCTTCCTTCACTTATTTTTGGCACCATGTAACAAATGTGCATGACACTCTTCCAGAAGTGAATAGGAAACACCCGCAAACAAAGAATGAGCAGCTGCTTCGTACTCTGACGCTTTTATATACTCTCCAGATTCACTTCTGTAACTCAACAAGTTGTTGTTGATATGACTCTTGTTCATTTCTGACATCTGAGGAACTGAAGATCCAGTGGATTACTTTTATTTTTGACATCCTAACAACAGCAGAAAATTCTTAGTGATTGCATGACGGGCAGCTGATGCTACCAGTAGCAGGCCGGAGCAACACTGCATGGAGAAAAGTCTCGAAAATCGAGTCCCATTGCAACAGTCAAGCACCTATCTATGCTGTCTGCCTTTACAAACATTCGAGAAAGAATGAGCCATTTGAATATGAGCAACAAGTCAGTTTGTGAAATTCTTCCTTAGTACACATTTCATGATCAGCCATGAGTGGTTTGATTGCAAAGTGAAAGTGTTTAGGAACCACAGCAACTCAACCATGAAGTTGTAGAGCAGGGTCACCGGGTGACTGGGTGGCTGGAGCTCCAAACCTCATCTGTCCTTAACATCAGCACAAAAAGTGTGCACCGGGAGTCATGGTTTCCATGGCTGAGCAGGTCCTGTTGGTGTAATGTGCACTTTTTTTCCCACACAATATTTGTGTAAACTGTAGTGTGCACAATCAGAGTCTTTGATACGAGTTTGAAACCAAATAAAAAAAAATATGACTGTCTTCATGTTGTGTTTTTCTTTTTTTTTTCTTTTTTGCAACTGGCATTTTTGAAAGGATTTTCTCTCTAAAGGAGAGGGGCTTACAAGACTAATAGTCTATTTAAAGCAACCTGGATGTACACCAAGATTTTACAGGTTCTTCTTTTGCCTGTCAACCACGTCTCCACTTATTTTAATGAAATTCAGATTGGTTTTCCAACAAGCGTTGTGTTACATAGTAACTTCTGCAGGATTTTCTCTTTGTTCCTGCTCTGGGTTAGATCCTGCTTTAACTCTATCCAGCTGAACTCTGAGGTTGTTATCCTTTATGTCTTAAACAGCCTTGACTGTGCTCTTACAGGTCAGGTACTTAATTAATGCCTCATCAATCAGAGCAGGCTGGTCTTTGGAGAATGGCTGCATTAAAGCAAACCAGAAGATTTTCGAGTGCTGCAACAACTTATAGTGTAAAAAAAATTATGTATTTCTTGCACTATGAAAGCGCATAAAGCTATTCTGGTAGATCCCAAAATGACATTTTAAACCTTTAAATGTATTTAAGAGAAGTGAACTCATAGGTTTAATATGCAGAGCATACATGCTCGTCTGTATAATGTTTTTGCATGAGACCGTGAGGACCTGCCGTCACGTGGCTACAGCTTGACTTTTCCCATTAAAGTTTTCCCACCAGTCGCAGGTGTGGACCGGTCGTCTGGTCCCTGTTTGGCCACAAATGTCTGGGATGTGTCAGGCCGTCCTCAGCTCTGCTCCCTTTGTAGTCTGCAATGGGAGGCTCGTTTTGTCTTTGTAGTCATTAAGCAGAACCTTATTTTGGCAGCCACCGTGTTAGAGGGGACAGGTGATTTATAGCGGAGGGAGCAACAGGGTGATCCCTGCCATTCGTTTCTTTTTTGGGAGGGATGGGGGCTCATTCTGGATGTTTTTATGGCGTCTAAACACACTCTACAGTCTATTAGTACCCTGTGCGCAGGACTCGGAGTCCAGGATTAGCGATCAAAAGACTGATGGCGGGGGCACTGGGGTAAAAGGTTGGAGGTAACATTAGCCCGGCCTGCCCAGGTGGCGTGGCTGGAAAGAGACTCCCATATGTGGTGTAGATGGGTCAAACGTGGGCTGTGTGTGTGGGTGGAGGCTTCCAGCATGCTGTATGTGGAGCCTGTGTGTGCATGACTTTTATGGAGCATACTGAACTCCGTCTAGTTGGATCTGAACCATAACTGATTAGATTTCAGGCTCAGAGTGGTGACCGCTGACCTTCTTACAAATGAAATGTGGTTGATTTTTCCGCAGCCACATCTCACCTTCACAGCACTTGGTGTGCCACTGCAATCTACTTCACTTACTCTGAAAAAACCTACTTAAAATCACCCTTTTTGCTAAAGTTCCTGTGAGCAGCTTTGAGTAAAAATGAGGAAAAAGACAGAAATTTAAAAATTGGGTTTTAATTTTGCCTGGGCAGTCATCCTTAGAATTAAAAAAATAAGGGAATTAAATAACATTGAATAGATTTCAGTTTTGATTCCTTAAGATGACTTTTTACTGAAAACTAAATAGACTTTGTTGGTATGCTGTATACCTAACAGGTCATGAATGTACTGAACTGACACGAAAAGTCATCATTATCTGAATCTACTGTTGAAAGTACTGGTTTGCTTTGCTTCCTACTTTATATTATGTAAGTTTAATATAATGTGTGATGTAGGTATAGAACTATTTTAGCTTTGGCCAGTTAAATGCTTGACGTGTCTTTTACGACCTGCTGTTCGGGACATATCTAACAACAAATTTTGCAAATTTTAAATGTAGCAAAAAACACACAAGAGTTCATTTTTTAAAATTCAATAAATAGGTTTATTCTTATTGGTAATCTTACAGCAGTCTCTCACAGTGTGGTTTCTAACCATTTATATGTCTTGCTGGCCATGACACAGCTGGTGGTCTCATATGTGGGTGGCCTCATCCTCAGTGTCTGAGTCATGTGGCAGGGAGAGCTGGGCTTCAGGGAGGTTGTTGCACTGCAGGTAGCTGAAAACGACTTGGACCTGAACACACACACACACACATGCACACACACACACACATCAGGTCCATGGTGAAAGAAACACACGTTTCTAAGTTATCACACACCTCAGAGCTTTGAAATGTATTTCAGTTCAAAATTTTGCACAATTTCTGGAAACTGAAAACTGATGATGTCATTATGTCATACTTTTTTGGAGTTTCAGTCATTGATCGAGTCACGAGGTGTAACTGAATAGTCTGAGCAGCCATAAAAAAAGAGCTGCTTGAATTCTCTACATACCAAGGAAAGGTAAAGTTTCCTTTACTACCTCCTTTAGCACAGGATGCATTGGCTGGACCATAAAGTATGGTCCAGCCAGCCTTCATAGCAAATCAGTCAAAAAACCCAAAATGTCCCAAAAATTATCAGAAAAATTAACGAAGTGGGTCAGATCTTATAAATGTTAAACAGAAGTATGTTTCCATGTTCACACTATAGCTTTTTAGTATGTTTTTATTTTTTAACAACAGTTTTTTAAACCCAGAGGTGAAATATGAACAATAATGAAGATGCTGCCTCTTCAGATCAAGCTTCTAGCTCATGGGCAGGCAACTCCAGGCCTCGAGTGGCGGTGTCCTGCAGGTTTTAGATCTGTCCTTGATCCATCACAGCTGATTTAAATGGCTAAATGACCTCCTCAGCATTTCTTGAAGTTCTCCAGAGGCCTGGTAATGAACTAATCATTTGATTCAGGTGTGTTGACCCACGGTGAGCTCTAAAGCCTGCAGGACACCGGCCCTCGAGGCCTGGAGTTGCCTACCCCTGTTCTAGCTTATATCAAAATTTCTTTAAGGTTTGCTGTAATTGAATTTGTATTAATTAAGTCTACTGCTCTATTGCCAGCATTAAGAATATTTGTTAATTCATCTTTACATCAGGTTAGCTGGTGTAGGCTTGAGCCCCCAACCTCTGTCTCTGAAACAGACAAATAGAGACAGACAATCATTCTCATCTATGTCTAGTTTCAGATCATTGGGTAACCCAACATGCATGTGTTTGGTGTGTGGGAGGACGTCGGAGTACCCATAGAGGGCCAACATACACACTCCACACAGAAGGACCCCAGCTGGTTGGTGGATTCAAACCTAGGATCTTCTTCCTATGAGATCAGCGTGCCAACAAGTTTGGTTGAAGTAAGGGGGAAATTTTGCAGACTGCTTTCTGGACATTGTAGTTTCAACACGGTAAAACAGCTGGCATCATACTGTTCTTCATCACACATTTCATTGACCTAACAACTTTTTCCATTGACACCAAGGAAAAGGAGGTAGGGAGTCGATTTTGGACGATATGATCTTATGCCTGTTTTCATGCAAATCTCAACTTGTCATTACATTTTCTCTTATCAAGTTTCCCACTCAGCTGACCTGTAGTTTATACACTCCCAGCTCACAGTTGTGATTTCCTGATTTCTTTTCAAACCATGCCTTTTTGGTAAGTAATGCTCGCTCTTTACTCTGACATTTACTTTCACCTTTCATTTGTTTTTACTAATTATTTCACTTTGGCATTAATTAATCATTAGAAAAAATAAAATAAATAAATACAGCAAATTTGCAGACATTGTGTTAAACACGGCTAATTCCAGACATCAGTCTTTTTCTCAGGTATCCACTCACCTGTACCACCACCTCCTGAGAGATATCCACAGTGGGCCCATGGTGTCCCTGCCCAGCCACTGGGGGGCGTAGGAGACTCGGCCCAAACACAGTGGCAAGGTTTAGTAGAGACATCTTGTTAATGTGTTGCCTCTCTGAGATTCTGGAAGGGAAAAAAAAAGATTGAAAACATTAAAAAAGTTTTAGGCACAGACTGAAAATATCAGCTGATTTGTAAAGATAAAAAATAAAGTTTATATTTCTTACTTCCCGGTGTAAGGTGTTCTAGTTAACTGACCATTACGGCATTTTGTGCAGTTTGTTTAATGAGCTAAGTGTATTTTTTTTCATATTCCTACATATTTTTAAAAGTAAGCATTTTTCAGTTTTAACTAGCAGAGAGAGCAAAATTCACTCAAATAATTATCCTGAAGGTTAAACCAATATAACCATGTCATGGGTGAAGCTGTGGATTCATACCGTTGGAGGTGATACAGCAGGTAGAGGAAGGTGTGGCGGTTGGCATCAGGACAAGACTGCAGCAGGGACAACATGGAGACCAGCCGTGGGTTTTGTTCTTGGATGTCTACATGAAAATCAGCCAGGATGCAGTTAACTGAGTAGTGTCTGTGAGACTCACAGGGCATCATTTAAAGGTGCTGTTCATGTCAATAAAGCTTAGGGAAATAGGGTTATTGTTCACTTCTGCAGAAGGAATTTCAGGGTTTATATACAAACCCCTTTTCCCCTGTATGTAAAATAGAGTTTATATAAAAGATGGACGCTCCCCATTAGTTTGTATGGTGCCACAGTGAAATCTCCAAAGCATTTTGACTGTTGCCATATTGTGCTTTGAAAGCAGATGTGGTGAGCGAGGGGTGGTTCTGACAATTAAAGCACGTTACACAGCACAAGCAAAGCTTGCGAAAAAATTCACCGCAGATGTCATTTCCTAATCATTTTTTTCTGATTTCAATTTAAAACATGCAGAAGACAAAAGAATAATGTGAAATATTAATAACAATGCTAAATAATGTGGCAGCAGAAGCTACTGATCTCAATGCTCTTTTCTTTACCTTAACAATGTCTTGAAGATGCACCAAAATGCACACCATAGATACTTCACCTTGTGTGTTATCCTCTTGTTTTACTCAAATTCAATTACATTATATATATTTACCATTAAATCAAAACAAGCTCAAGGTAGCACTTTATATTGTAAGGTAAAGACTCTGAAATAATAGACAAAAAACCCCAACAGTCAGACAACACTATGAGCAAGCACTTGAACAGTGGGAAGGGAAAACTCCCTTTTAACAGGAAGAAACATGTAGCAGTGCCAGGCTCAGGGTGGGGTAGCCATCTACTGTGACCAGTTGGGGGGTGAGGGGAGAGAGATAGGTCAAAAGACACTTATGGTGGGTAATAAGGACGCACTGAAGCACCTTTCCTCTGTGTTCACACAGGAACCCTCTCAAATGAGTAATCAACCACAACCACAATGTAAAACAGGCCCACCCTGAAGTGTACCCTGCTTTCTCCTCTTTTCTCGCTCTATTGACAACCATCACATGCAAATGTTCATCATTCAGTAACACTTGAAACTAGTGCTGAAAAACATATCAGTTCACTGTGGTCATAGATCAACAGTTGTTTTGCCATCGGCCTTTATGCAGCCCGATCTCTCTTGCTTGTCATTAAAAAGAAAGCACATCTAAGGTATTTCTGAACTGGCTTCAGTTTTCAGGCTGTGAAAACTCACAGGAAGCAGAATATCTATTTTGATAGATGATTCATCTATAATTGTTTTAGCCTCTTTTTTTCATTCCTTTACAAGCAGTAAAAAGCTTCTAGATGATGAATTTGCACTGAAGAGATACCAGTTCTAACAACAAACTATGCAAGTAGTTTAAAGGTTTAGAGTGAAGTATGCATACAGTATGCATGTGCTTTGTCATGTACAGTGGGGCAAAAAAGTATTTAGTCAGCCACCGATTGTGCAAGTTCCCCCACTTAAAATGATGACAGAGGTCAGTAATTTGCACCAGAGGTACACTTCAACTGTGAGAGACAGAATGTGAAAAAAAAAATCCATGAATTCACATGGTAGGATTTGTAAAGAATTTATTCGTAAATCAGGGTGGAAAATAAGTATTTGGTCACCTCAAACAAGGAAAATCTCTGGCTCTCACAGACCTGTAACGTCTTCTGTAAGAAGCTTTTCTGTCCCCCACTCGTTACCTGTATGAATGGCACCTGTTTGAACTCATCATCTGTATAAAAGACACCTGTCCACAGCCTCAAACAGTCAGACTCCAAACTCCGCCATGGCCAAGACCAAAGAGCTTTCGAAGGACACCAGGAAAAGTATTGTAGACCTGCACCAGACTGGGAAGAGTGAATCTACAATAGGCAAGCAGCTTGGTGTGAAAAAATCAACTGTGGGAGCAATCATCAGAAAATGGAAGACATACAAGACCACTGATAATCTCCCTCGATCTGGGGCTCCACGCAAGATCTCATCCCGTGGGGTCAAAATGATCATGAGAACGGTGAGCAAAGATCCCAGAACCACACGGGGGGACCTGGTGAATGACCTGCAGAGAGCTGGGACCAAAGTAACAAAGGTCACCATCAGTAACACACTACAACGGCAGGGAATCAAATCCCGCAGTGCCAGACGTGTTCCGCTGCTGAAGCCAGTGCATGTCCAGGCCCGTCTGAAGTTTGCCAGAGAGCACATGGATGATACAGCAGAGGATTGGGAGAATGTCATGTGGTCAGATGAAACCAAAGTAGAACTTTTTGGTATAAACTCAACTCGTCGTGTTTGGAGGAAGAAGAATACTGAGTTGCATCCCAAGAACACCATACCTACTGTGAAGCATGGGGGTGGAAACATCATGCTATGGGGCTGTTTTTCTGCCAAGGGGACAGGACGACTGATCCGTGTTAAGGACAGAATGAATGGGGCCATGTATCGTGAGATTTTGAGCCAAAACCTCCTTCCATCAGTGAGAACTTTGAAGATGAAACGAGGCTGGGTCTTCCAACATGACAATGATCCAAAACACACCGCCCGGGCAACAAAGGAGTGGCTCCGTAAGAAGCATTTGAAAGTCCTGGAGTGGCCTAGCCAGTCTCCAGACCTCAACCCCATAGAAAATCTGTGGCGGGAGTTGAAAGTCCGTGTTGCTCGGCGACAGCCCCAAAACATCACTGCTCTCGAGAAGATCTGCATGGAGGAATGGGCCAAAATACCAGCTACTGTGTGTGCAAACCTGGTAAAGACCTATAGTAAACGTTTGACCTCTGTTATTGCAAACAAAGGTTATGTTACAAAGTATTGAGTTGTATTTTTGTTATTGACCAAATACTTATTTTCCACCCTGATTTACGAATAAATTCTTTACAAATCCTACCATGTGGATTCATGGATTTTTTTTCACATTCTGTCTTTCACAGTTGAAGTGTACCTCTGGTGCAAATTACTGACCTCTGTGCAAGTTCCCCCACCTAAAATGATGACAATCGGTGGCTGACTAAATACTTTTTTGCCCCACTGTACTGGGGATGTGTTGTCTTACCTAGACTTCTTGTCAGACTCTGAAAAAGCTCAGTGGGTATCAGGGGTTCAGGCAGCTCTCTGAAGTAAAGTTTGAGAACACCAGACACAGCGTTCACTTCTGCGCTTCTCAGCTTCGTCACCGCTTCACGGAGATCTGATCAGAAAAGGGACAGATAATGATAATTATCTTTATTACAGGTATCTTCTTTTAACCTTCACTTCCTTCCTCACAGGCACAAGAACATGTATGGGTATGCGCTGCATTGCAGATGTAGATCATCAGGTAAAAGATTTTGAGTCAGTTTTTGTTTTTCTTACGATAAACAAGACAAACAGACCATAATATACGTTTGCCTGCATATTAAGTGTTCATCCTCCAAGACTGCCGTTCATTGATTAATCTGTCTGATATTGAATGTGTGCATACGTTTTTAAAGCAATCAGGTGTTTTTAGCTAAACAGACATTTTAGTCGCTAGCAACAATGACAGTGTTCACTTTTCAGTCAGTTCTTTCCTAGACAAAAGAAACATGTGGGTTTAAAGTCAGCTATCTTTGGCACAGTGCAGCACTAGCAAGAGATAAATGTTTCTGAGATGTTGCACCTAAACTCAAGAGTCAAGGTCAAATGTCACCACTAGTGTTTCTCTTGGAAGAAAGTTACGATTTCAAGGAAATTAATTTGAATTATTTTGGTGATAGTTGAGTTTTTAAAAATTCTTGGTCTGCAACCAATGAACTGATGCCTCTTTGAGCCTTCAGTTTAGCATTTTAATTATATCTTTTTAAGTTATACTGCATGTTTAGTGCTCAAACATTATTGCTAAATACAAACATACAGCACTGTGCAAAAGTCTGGAATCACTTTTCATTTTGTTAAGTAGGCCTAAAAAACTATTCACAGCAACAACAACAACTGTCCTTAATAAATAGGAAAAAGGTGTATCTAAGACCCAGGACCTGAGAACCCTTAAGTTTATCAATCTGCTGTTCACTGAAACCTCATCCGAACAGTGTGGCTTTAAAAAAGGAAGGGAATTCTTAAGGAAGAGAAATAAGGAGAAAAGAATGAGGTATTTCAATTTCATTTTTAAGCATCCCAAATATAGTTCAGTTAAAGTGTTCCTGGATAGAAACACACAATGAAACACCATCAGTCATGGTCTGGCCTCCCCAGAGCCCAGACCTCAATATTGAAGTATCATCTAAATCCAGCCAACATTCATGGAAGAGCTTTGAATGTCCTTAAAGAAACCTGGAGAACTTTTCCTGAAGACTTCTTACAGAAATGACAAGCAAACTGCCCAAGAGAGCTCAGACTGTGTTGAAGTATAAAGTTGAAATTTTGACTTAACCTTATTAGAACTGCATAAATGCTGTTTTTCCCTTATATACTGTACTCCCATGTATGTTTACACATGTTTCAATAACGTGCTGCAGTTTTCCTAACAAAACTTGTAAAAACTTGTTACCATGCTGATATGAGGCACTATTTGGCGGGAAGATAAAACCCAGGATCAAGGAAGTTCAAAGACAAACATGCATGTTATTTCCCTTGACTGCAGTTCCTGATTCTCACTGACTTTTACTATTAACAAAAGGACTGTCCTGAATAATGTTTAGGAAAGAGGATGAGGAAGCTGAAAATGTCTGGGTCATGTTCAGTGTTGGTCAAGTTACTTGAAAAAAGTAATCAGTAACTACTTACTGATTACTTCCCCAAAAAAGTAATCCCGTTACTTTACTGATTACTTATTTTCAAAAGTAATTAATTATTTAGTTACTTAGTTACTTAGTTACTTTTTAAAAACATGATTTACAACCTGAATAGGTGATAAAGCGATAGATCTTTCAGCCCAATTCTACTTTTTCTGCATAATCCATCATACAAAATGTAATCAAATGGAAAAGTCTCTTTTTAAAACTTGTTTTATTAGTTTTAAGCTTTTAACTTTATGCATCAAGCAAAAATTTAATTATATGCAACATTCTCTGACTTAAAGAAATTAGTTTAACATTTAAACCTATTTTCTGCACATTCCAGCATATGAAATAAAATATTTTTTCTGTTTACACTCAGTCTTTCAAATAGATGCCAGTAAAACACAGCAGAAAATAAATAAAGTCAAAGACTCAGCGGTCCTGTTGCTCTATTTTCACCTGTAAAGCAGGAGTGGGGCAGGCGGAGGTGTGCTCTGGTGCAGGTGTGCAGCGGTCAGTTGAAAAATCCGCGAGTTTCTCTGTGAATTTCCCATTACGTCGTTGCGCACTCGGAGCTTGTTTGGGGGGGGGTTCGGTGTAAAAGAAGTTTTCTTCCCACGCACGATGGACACTAATGTTTTTGTCACTTTTTATGGAATCAAACTCAAAGTAAGGTCAGTGCTTCCACGCTTTAAACGCTGCACGCTCATACTCTCTCCCACAATCGATATGTGATCCATTGTTGATCTGCACACAGCTGTTGTCACGAATGTCGCACTCGCTTACGTCACTGTCATGAGACATTCTCGCAAAAAAATCACAGTTTTAGTAACGCAGTAACGCAGCGTTCCTACGGGAAAGTAACGGTAATCTAATTACCGTTTTTGCAATAGTAATCCCTTACTTTACTCGTTACTTGAAAAAAGTAATCAGATTATAGTAATGCGTTACAAGTAACACATTACTGCCCATCTCTGGTCATGTTAAAGAAGACCTGAGTGAAGAGCCTGATGACTGCAGCTCACTCCAATCTGCTCCTTGCATTGCAACAATTCTTTATCACTGCACTTTCCAACAAAAAGATCATTTTTCTGTGTTATGTTTTTCTTACTGTTGTTGAACGCAGCCTTGAGCGTGCTGATTTCACTGGTTGTTCCTGAAATCCTGTAGATTCCCACCTCGTCCATGCCTCTCCTCTCCACTTCCTCCACGCAGCATCGCACCACATGAGGAACCAGCACTCCCTCCTGTCTGACAGAGGATTGAGACTTTAAGCATTGTGTAAGTTATGTTGCATTTGATTGATAGGCTGTTTCATTTCATTTCAATCTCCACTCCCGCCACACTTCTGCTTCCCTTTAATCTACTTTCCCACAAATTAAACTGAAAACTAGCTCCACGAAAGGGCACACAGGGGAAATAAAACTCTGAACCAAGCTACAGCTTTCAGTTTCAAGGTGTCTAGACTGTTCGGGTAGGCCAAGAGGGAGCCAGCTGACACACTGACGTGATAGGCAGGAACTTACTTTGCCACGGTTTCAATGGGGACGCCAAAGATTGGCGGCTGTTGAACTGTGGAGCTGGGTGGTCCCAGTGGGTGGGGACAGTACTTGAGAGAGAGGGTGAGCTCCACCTGGCCCAGCTGTAGGGTCTGTTTTTTCCATCGCTTATTCAGAGTTTTAGAGTCCAACTGATGAACACAGAAAAAAGTAAAATTCAACTTGACATGGGGTTTTAAAATAAAGGAAATGGTAGGATCATTAGTTAGAAAAAAATCTGTCTGGTGAAATAATTACATTGGGCATTTTTACCCCTAACCTATATATCTGGATTGGCAAAAAAAAAGGCACGTGCCAAATTAATGATAATAATAAGCTTCATTTATGCAATACCTTTCAAAAATAGTTGCACAAGATAAGACAGAAAATAAAACAATATGTCTGTCTCTATGTAGCCTGCCTCTTGCCCTGTGGTAGCTGGGATAGGTCCCTGCGTGCTATGTGTGCCAAAAGTCAAGTTTAGACAATGTCCTATGCCCTATTGGTTAACCTAGATTATGTTACCCTCCTACTGTTGTCTCAAGGACATCCTGGCCTACTCTTACTGATAACTGCCTGACATAGAAGCGCCATCAGGTAATGTAGCTCACCAGGCTTTCCAGGCTATAAAACTTTACTCTCTGTCTCTTAAATTCAGTGGCAATTTCAGATTTTGTGGGAGACCCAAGCAAAAATTCACAGAACATTCATTACTATGTTATAAATTATCTGACACCTAAAACAACCGTTCTATTAAAAAAAACCATTAACCCTTTTAACAGGAAGAAAGCTGTGGCAGGCTCAGGGAGGGCCAGCCATCCGCAGTGACCATGTGGGGTTAGGGTAAGAAGATGTCACAAAAAACAAATTACGTGATGCTCTATTATTCATGTGTCTCTCTCACAGTTATTTAATGTTATTTAAGCATTTAGTTATCTATGATTCATTTGATTGCTCCAAAAACAAAAAAAGCTTCCTCATTTTTCTTTTTTCTCTTCCTCTTTTCTCTTCTTCTTTTTCTCACTCACAGAGGGATAACTCCTTCTCATTTCCTGCTGAGTGGCTTTCATTGCTTACAATGGGAGTGAGTGGGGCCCATTTAGGGAGGGCAGGTCTCTCCTACTGTCATTGGAAACAATGGTGCACTACTGTTGCTGTAGTTTAAAATTTGTAGCTGATGCCCAGCCACTTGCCTGCATTTCCCTTCTGCTTTCACTCCACCTGTCATCACCCACTTTGATGTTTGTGTCTTAGGTATTTTATGTTTAAAATAATTTTATGTTTAAGATGTTTTATTTGAATAAACCTCTTGTAGGAACTGTTATCTCGTCCTCTACTTTGAGCCAGTTTGTGACAAATGGCCACGATGCCAAATAGTAAAAGTACTTCAGCTAATCATTCAGTTCAATTCATTTCAAGCCAGAGATTAATAATAACCAATGATTACATGCAAATGCATGCATTTAGAAAAGTACGAGCTAAGTTAGCCATCAACACTGACTCAAACTCCATTTTCACTAATTGGTATTAAATATCCTGGACAAGTCCTGTTACAACGTGAACCACAGTTTCTGTGGGCTCAAACCCAGAATAGACATTAATCATCTCTGCAAATTAAAGAGGAACTGCAACTGTTAAAACCCATTTTTAACATATTTTTTTCTTCAGTGTTGCTGGGAAAGATCTTGGATTATATGTTTAATATTATATTGAAAACCAGCTTACTGGTATTAATAAAGATAAAGCTGAAGTTCTTAGGCCTCTCCGTACCTTTACTGTATTTTTTCCCAGAACAGTATCATCCTGTCCATTTGACTGACTCACACATAACACCCTCAAGTTCTGTGCACCGTCCACCTGGAAAGACAGCTCCTGTTTAAAATGTAAAAAAAAGATGTTAACAATGAAAAAAGACTTTAACTTCCTTAAGCTGCATGTGGAGAATCTATGTCTTATTCTAAATCCTTCACTTCGGCCTACTAGTCGGATTTAGTGTTGATTTTACTGCCTCTGATAATGTTTAAAGCATGGTATTGTCACACCAGAAGTGCAGACTTTTGTAATCCCCTAAGCTCAAACCTGACATCATGTCGGATACTGGCTAGACATGAAGAAGAAATGAAGAATTGCTACCTTGAACTGGTTGACAAATCCCATCTACAAGATAGTAGGACTTTTCCTCAAATGCTCTGATGTCTCTTATTTTCTTTACTTTAACAAATTAACTCAATATTAAAGCCAAATGTAATATTTCATATTTCAAAAGGCTTGAGTCTAACCTGGTCCCAGTGAGGGTTTAGGCTGAGGACTGAAGAGTGTGTCTGGGTCTGCTGATCGTAAAACTTGAAGCCATCCACTTCCACACACACATACACACCTGAGTGAGAAAGAGAGCATCATTAATGACCACAAAACTATTTAGCTTAGACAGAAGATAGCCCAATCTCTCATGATGCTTCAAAATTGCTAAGAAGCATACAAGCTGGCTGCTGTAGGCCAGCGGCAGAATCAATGGCCACACTCAAAGTCCCACATAGCGCCTCCTCGTTCAGTCCTGAGGAAAGAGACAGAGACAAATCTCACTGGATTTATTCACGCTGAATAAAAGCATAATGGTAATACAGGACACACACGAGGAAAGCTGTGGTAAAAGGTATTGTGGGTCTCATGTAAAGATCAAAGAGAGAACCTCACACAGTGTATTGCATTTCAGACACAGATGTGATTGTGTGGTGAGAAAAAAGTGAGTCTTAGATGTGTACCGGCGTTAGTGCTATGTAGAGGTGGCTGCTGGGTCATTCTCAATTTCACACACGAACTGGTCAACGTGAGCAAGTCTGGAGGGACAGTTTCTATGTCTGGCAAACATGACACAAAGCAAATAACAATCAGTTGACAGAAGAGTGACACATTAGTCTGGACCCCAGTGAGAGAAACTTGAAGCTCGGCTCAATTAAAGCTAAAAAAATAAAGCATATGAAAGGCAGGCTGCACCCCCCCCCCCCCCCCCCCCCAAAAAAAAAACAAAAACAAAACCCTAAACTGCCATTCCTCATAATGACTACTTGAGGCTGACTCCAAAAGTGAGTCAGCTCCTAACTACTCCCATTTTAAAAGAATATAGCTATGGGATTTAAGTGATGTTAATTCGTACTAAGGGACCCATAGTGTACCAAGAAAATGCTACCACTACCAGCTTGAATTGTTAATTTAGCCATGCATTCATGTTGTTCTTGCCCAATTCTGATGTGATAATAAATGGATAATAAAATGCTGCCTGGTTTGATGAATCAGATGTTCATCAAACCAGGCAGCATTTTATTATCCAATCTTGGTGAGCATATGAGATTCAGTTTCCTTTAGCTGAAAGGAGCGGCACCTGGTGTGGTCTTCTGCTGCTATAACGTCCATGTTGTGCATTTAGAGATGCTCTTCTGCACACTCTGGTTTTGACAAGTGGTTATTTGAGTTACTGTTGCATTCTTGTTGGATCAAAGCACTTCAGCCATTCTCCTCTGACTTCTGAAATCAACTAGGGGACTTCCACTTACTGGATATTTTCTCTTTTTCATGCCATTCTCTATAAACCCTATAGATGGTTTTGTGGGAAAATCCAAGCAGATCAGCAGTTTTTGAAATACTCAGAGCAGCCCGTCTGATACAAACAACCGCACCACATTCGATGTCACATTTCTTCCTCATTCTGATGATCACTTTGAAATTCAGCAGGCGACCTTGACCAATGGCTACAAACTTAAATGCAAGGTAATGTCATGTGGTGTTCTGATGAGATATCCGATATGAGATACGAGTAAACACAGATTTTAACAGCTGTACTTAATAAAGTCATCAGTGAGTGTGTAGTAACGGTAATTAGCTGTTATCTGGCTCTGCGACGTACCCATACATAGCAACCAAGCTAGCTAGTATTATAACCAGCTTATAGTGGCCAGAAACAAGTAACAAGTTTTTTTTGCTCATATAAATGATGCAACACTGCCTCACATGACCTACAGAACATTTTCTAAGACCCTCAACTTCCTTAAACATAACAAGTAGGCATTTTATGAAAAACCGCATGCTGTCCACGAGACATCTCACGTTCGCTTCTCTCCTAAGTCGACTCAACTCTTACACACAGCCTGCTAGCAGCACAACAGAAGATGGTATTTTAATAAGTAATTACAAATGTTAATAAATTAAACTAAATAATTACTTACGTTTAGTTCATTATTTAGCTACTAAACTAAATTAAAATATGCTCCGGGGCGAGATTGACTTCAATCACTTTCATGACATACAGCTGGCCACAAATACTTAACAGTGCTTGAAAAGCTACAAATAGATTTGCAGAGTAGCCGTAATTACACTCCAGAGTGGTCAAAAGCTGTGTACTCACTAGCTGTGGTGAGTTTGAGTATGGCCTGCCTCCATTCTTCTAGTTCATAGAGAGAGGAGAAGAGGAGAGCGTGACTCTGTGATAAGACAAAAACAGGCCATTGTGTAATCTTAGTCTGTTGTTTAGGACTTAAGTGAACTACATTAGAATGTGTGTGTGCTCGTATACCTTGCCACTGGGGCTGTGCAGCTCCAGTCTGTAAGCAATCAAGTGTGTGAGCAACATCAGCTCCATTTGTTCCAGTTTCTTCTGGCTACGAGCTGCCAGGCTCCTGGATGTTTTCTTCATACAGAGAAATGCAGTGACATTTGTAATGTATGTTTTCTGAATTTAGGCTGTCATTTTCAGCACCTAAAAATACTTAAGTATCACCATTATCTCATTGTCTGGTCACTTTAAAAAGTTATTAAAATTGTTTGTTTCCTCTTTACTGTAAAACTAAAAGTTGTTAGTCCCTTGTTCTACTGTGCAGACTGATGAGTATGTTTAGGTACTAGAAAAAACAACCCCGTTGTTAAATGTAGGTTGCAGGCTGTATTATGAAGTGCTACCAGAAATGTTTACATTTAAGTCATCTGGTTACTCTCTCACTCTCTGTGTCATAAACACACACCGGATTTTGCCGGAGCTGCTGTAGTAGCTGCTGACGCAGGACGTACATCTTTGTTCGTATGTTGTGTAAGCGCACGTTGGTTTCTGGCGGCCGTTCCTTGTCTGCAACCCAACGAAGTCTTAGACCGGCGAGAGGCAGATACCAGCAGAATCTGTACTGGTCCTGCTTCCTAGGAGAAACACAGCATGAACAGGCGTCATGAGATTTTGTGAGTCTTTCCACACCTTTAAACAGTTTTAAGAGGGTTCCTTTTTAACTGTGAAAAGGCAGATGCACACTGCATGCTGCAGGTTGACCACATTCCCCACAAGCCTTAATGCGCTCTCGTGCTAAGCTCACCCTCTATTTGCATGTTTAAATCTTGTGCACAGCAGGAGGTCGGTGTAAAGGAAGAGGTGACGCAGGCTGCGTTCACTCTCACTCACATCCACCACAAAGCCATCACGCATTAGCTGGCGTCTCTGGGAGAGTACACACACACACAGACATGTTGTAAAATGGGTGCCTGTATACATTCAGCAGGGCATACGTCCTATATAACTTTTCTCCATATTCATTTGAAGGGATCGGGTTGGAGACTAAACTCACCATCCCACGACTTAACGTGACCTCCCGTTTACTTTGTGAACTCTCGTTGACACCAGACAGGAAGCTGCGAGACAATCTCAGAGCTTCCTGTAAGGCTGTGTAATCTCTATGCTCTGTTGGCGTCGTCTTCAGGAGATCCTACAAGATGACAGAGGTTGCCAAATCAGAAAAAACAAAACAAGAAAGAGCTCCTGCTCCAGGAAAAAAAATGTATGGACTCGTCATTAAAAATAATGCAATCAAACACCAGAGCGATTTAAAAAACACTAAGAGGAGGATGTTAATAAAATCGTCCAGGTCTTACCTGCAGCACTAATGTGGTCTTTGTAACTCTGTCCAAGGGCTTGTAAAGAAGAGCTAAAAACACAAACAGAGCTATCAGACCCTGGCAGACATGTATGTATTTTGTAAAAAAAAATCACATTTTATTGTAAGTACCTTCAAATGTGTACGTAGTCCGAGCTTTGTCTGTGCCGTTGTTAGACATCATGCTCTGAAAAAGCAGCAGAAGATGCAGTAGCAATGATGCAGTGTGACTCAGCTAAATGTTACTGTGATGGTGCAGGATCTTTAGTACCTCTGCTAGAGTTCGGAAGCGAGGGTCTGAGTGGGTGCACTTCCTAACCACTTCAACAGCTTTCACATAGTTTTCAATGAAGCCACCGTACAGACCAATCTGGCTCACCTGCAAAGGTAAAATACACTGGATGAAAAAGGTCCAAAGTCTAACCTCAGTGCACACACAGCTGTGTGACGCTTGATAAGTAGCCTGAATAAATCAGCAGCAGTTCAGGCTGTTTATCACCATCTAAAATTGCCTGGTGAGTAAAAACTTTAACCCAATGTCTAAACTTGAGAAAATGAGATTTCTGTTAATGATGTCATCCTTCCTTTTTATCAGCCATATCTTCCCCACAAACAGAGTCACTGGAAAAAACCTGGGTCTTACATACAACAAACAAAAGCTCATTTCCATTCCAGTAAAATAATGACAGAAAACCTAAAACTGAAACAGCCAAATGGAATTCAGCCATCTGTCACACCGCGTCTCTCTGACTCATCACAATATGAGACTTCAAAAGTCATATTGCCTTCAGAAAATGATAAAAGTGTCTGGAAATGTATTGTAGCTTCACCACAATGTGTATCTTAATGAGCACTCAAAGCATTTTACAGTAGAAGCCACAAAGATCCTTACAGCACTCTATTCGATTCATTATGTTATTTATCCTCCTTTCATTCGCACCTATGTCATGCTCTCGAGTTTTGGTAAAGCACTTGTTGTCCTTTGGTCACTGCTGTATGTGTTGGTTTTGTTGCATTTTTTGGTTCTCCCTGCTTTTGTGTTCTCTTGCCTCTGTCACCATGTTTCGCGTTAGTCATAATGGTTGTCTTTGACTCATTGTTACTTCCTGTTTTATTTTGAAGGTTCCTTTCTGCTGTTCTTCTTTTCATTACTACCACCTTTACCTTTCATTGTAGTCACCTGTGTTTGACTGTTTCCTCCAATCACCCACCAATGTACATCTGTATAGTATAGTATATAGTCAGTTTGTGTCTGCCTCTTGACTCTAATCTTTTTTGTGATATTTTGTTCTTTCCCTTTTGGTTTTTTGCTGAGTCAGCCAATAACTCACTTTTTATTACACTACAGATGGCTCTGTGTCCTGCATTGGTATCATCTCGCTGCCACGTGTTGACACCTGCGTCCAGTTTAGAATAATCAAACACAATCAAGAATGTTTTTAAATTCTGAGGCAACAATCCTAACCACTGAACCACTGCTATTTTTATAATGCACAGCAAATGCCAACAGGCATATTTTATTGGAGATTATGTATCGGAATTTCAGGAGCAGGACCACGTCTCCAAACACGCTCCTTCCAGTTCTCAGTTGCTTATCTTCATTGACTCAACTCATAAAATATGTGGTTAAAAGCTCCCCTGTGATCATAGTAAAGTCCATAAACACAGAGTCTATGCCTTAGCAAATAATTGCTCAGTTCCTGCTGTCACTTAAAACATATTTAAGGAGAGCCATCGTGGGCTCAGAAAAAAAGTGTCAGTCACACTGTGGTTAGAACTGCCGCCTCACAGGAAGAAAGTTCCTCCTTCAAACATCTGGTTAGCTGAGGCCTAATTCTCCCTGTCCATGTGCGGATTATCCCACAACTTCCTCCAACAATCTAACGGCATGCATGTTACGCTAACTGATGGTTCTGAAAAAGGAGAATGGAGAGTAACTACTGAGCCATTAGGGAACTGTCGTTTATCTCTCTGTGGATTTCCACAACTGAAACATAACATACGATGCAAACAAAAAACTCACCATTTTCTGGAACAGGTCCCCGACCACCAGCTCAAAGCCTCTGCATCTCATTTCTGTCTCATTACCAGGGCTGATCTCAATCTGGTCATAAGCACTCAAACGGGCCTTCAGACCTGAGTAAAAAGTTTGGTGCACGTCTCTGAGCTCAGGCACCTGGTAGAAAACGGTCTGGACCTGCTGGCTGGACAGAACTGGTTGAGAGGTCCCAGCTGAAGCCCGCAGAGCCTTCATGGGCTAGACAGCAAAATTAAAAAAAAATAAAAGTTGTGTTAAATGGCAGCCAGTGTGGGTGAGAAAGAAGAACAATGTGGTGTGCTGAAAAGAGAAATAGGCTGTGGTGAAGTGAGAAGGACATGAATGTGTGAAATGTGCAGTTCACATGTGATACATCTCGCAAAGCATTGCCTTTGGCACATGCATGCAAACCACCACTATAACCGGAAGAGCAAAAATGTTACATTTAGTCACTCAGTGATAAGAGTACAGTGGTGAGCTCACAACGCCACAAAACACAGCAGTCATGCTAAAGGATCAACCACACAATTTCATTTACTTTCTCACATCTTTTTTCTTGTCTTTTGTTAAATGAGTCGGAAACTGTAAGAATGGGGAAATGCGTGTAGCTGTTGTTATTAATAGCACTAAAAAGAGAAGGAAAAATAGATTCAGGCACTCATTATTGCGCCATCATTTCCTGACTTAATTTTGTTTGATAGCACTTATTGGCACTTGGTTGACCAACACACTCAGAGCAATGGGAAAGTCCAAGGAACTCAGTGAAACTCTGAGAAGGAGAACTGCAGATTTGCACAAGCTGGGAAGGTCTCTCTGAGACATTTCTGCACGACTGCAGATTCTAAGATCGTAAGTGCAAGTTACTTGGATGCGTCTCCTCTTTCTCAAGAAATGGAAGAAGATCCAAACAGTCAGACAAGAGGAAATTGGTTAGGATGCTCAGCAACAACCCACCAAAGCTCAAGCCTACAATAAACTGGAGACTACTGGAACCAGCCCAGTGTCATTACCGACGCGTAACATACCAATGATTTGTCACGTCCCAAGGCGTCCAATGGGAACGCGAAAGGTAACCTTCAGCGTTCCCATAGGACGCGGCGAGTTGTGGATGAAATCCAATAGAATGACGCTCCCGGCGGTAACAGACATTCCAGCCGTGTATTCCAGCCCTAACCCAAACCTTAATCTTAATCCTAACCTTATCCCTAACCTTGACCACAATCTTAATGGTGTTAGGTAGTGTCTTCCAAAGCAACATATGCAGACTGAGTCCAAACAGTTCTCATGTTTCCTCCTTTTTCCAAACGCATAACATAGGATCGTGTTGGGTGGCCAAAAGCGTAACATACCGACGATTTGTCACATAGCATAATATGCTACACGTTGGGAGTGAGAACATGTTACTGTCCACAGTGAAGTGAGTTTTACATCAACGTGGACTGAGAAGGTGTCGACCAAGAAAGAAGACCTTGCTCCAAAACTGAATCCTTTAAGCTCAATTAAAATTTGCAGTAGTCCAGATGCGCAAGCCAAATGCCTTCTGGTGAAAAGTTTTGTGGTCAGACCATTTGGCCACAATAACAAGAAGAGTTTTTGGAGGAATAAAGATGAATTGAAACCTTAAAACACTGCACTAACTGTCAAGCATGGTGGTGGTAGTATCATGCCCTGAGGCTGTTTTGCTATCAGTGCTACTGGAATACCAGCCCAAGATTACCATGACATTCACATTTATGATGAGTGTATGTAAACTTCTGAGCACACCTGTCCTTTAGTTTACAAAAGAAAACAAGCAACGAGACACCGATGAGCGTTAAAAACTGTCTGCATTCTTTCAGCAAAACGATCCCCTTGTTCAGAGCCACGTAAGGCTAAGGTAACTTCTCGCACCTTGTGCTACATGTTTACTTTATACATGGGAGTGGTTTCAATAGTTTTATGAAAAGAAAAAGGGAAGCCTAATCCACAAAGGAGAACAATCTATCTACCACTAAAGAAGGAAGCTGAATAATCAAGACTTTGTTGCATGTGATTGCCGGACATGATCCTGTGTAACATGCTAAAAAAAGGTAATGTTAACTAACAAAGAACAGGCTTAAATCACTATAGTAAGTGTGGTAACAGTTGAACAACAAAGCAGAAGTGAAACACTAATAGTCTAATAGTTTTTATTGCTGTAAAATAATATTCAGTCCAGCGAACAAGTGATGACAATCTGTCTATGAATAACAAGAACAGAGAGCTAAATATAAGAACTGAGAAATGTAAATTTGCGCTTGTGTCTGTGTGTGTTGATCTTACCATCAACAGGGTGTCCAGCTCTCTGAGGTAAACCTCCTCGCTCTCCAGGATGCCTTTCAGCACCGTGAGCCTCCTCTCCAGCATTTCCTCCTTGCTGCATGTTGTCTGGATCACAGGTGTGCAGAGCATGAGAATACATCACAGCGCCCCCTCAGACTCAAGGTTATTGTCAAAGAGTTTTTACAAAATTTGTGATGCCAACCTCTGAAAAAGAGGCCACAGTTATCATCACCGCAGGACTTACAGGGTGAATCGGAACGTTGGACGTTCCTGTTAAAGGAGTCCCGTCGCTAAAGCAAGCAATGAAGAGCAAATTGAGCTGCAGCCCTTTTCTCATGAATCTCAGACGGGTTGTTGGAGTTTCACAGGTTTGTACAATGTTTTTAATTTGTTTTATGTTTTTGTGTATATGATGCGAGAGCTTCCTGAGATGTAACTGCCCCTCAAACATAAGTCAGATAAACATGGGAACCACACTAAAACTCTTTAAGGTACCTTTGTTCTAGATTTTGAAACACAAAGTTAGATTTCTCCTTGTTTGTCTTTCTGGGTGCTACCTGCAGTTGTGTGTTTTTAACCAACATAATAGCCAGAAAGCTCTATGTAGCAAAACTTGAAAACTTGGCTCTGCTTCACTCCGTCTACTTTCTGTTCTGTGTTGGTTGCTTTCAAATTTACTCACGTATAAAATGTGAGAATTATAGTGCTGAAAGGTTTTTATACGTACTTCCCACTAGGCCATTGATCCTTCTCCATTTTCATCATGAAAATACAAGTATTGCAAAACTAAATGCAGTCTAGAAGACAAACTCAAGAAGGTACAAAGAGTGTGCAGTGATACAAAACACTGGAGTCGTGAACTCACAGGGGTGTCAGGGAAGTCCACGCTCTCAGTGTTCAGCGGGGAGAGAAAACAGGACACTGCCTCCTCTGGGAAAACGTCCTCTTCCAAGACATCAGCTTCTTCTGCCACTGCAGCAGACACTGTTCAGTCAGAGGGAGAAAAGCTCACAATCTCTCACATCTACTTCTGTTTTTGTCTTTCTGTCTTTGAAAAAGTATTAATAGCAGAGCTTTTTTTTAATTGTTTTTTCTTCCCCCTCCCAGCAAACAAAACAAGAAAACGGCTGCAACATTCAGGTTAAATCTACTCTCACCTGGTATGTTCTGTGACTCCAGATATTGCACAGCCTCCTGGTAGACATCCATAGCCAAAAAACAAGTCCTCTCTGCGCGCCGGCTGAGTGTCGCGGTGTGCAGCATGTGAACGCACTCAGCTGGTGACACAAAACTTCCTCTTTCTTTTAACTGTGCACAAAAGGAGACTGTAGAGACCCGAGCATAACTTCCTGTGTGCGTGAAATAAGCTCATGAGAGCACGCAACTGACATTTTATACATTCTTACAGTTGCATGTTACTTCCTATCAGCGTAGTGTTTATATGTTGTACTTTTTAAAAAAAAACACCTGAATATCAGATGAAAGTAGTTGAAGGAAAGTTGCCACACTAGTTTGAAGTAAGTTGAGCCAGAGTTTAGCTTGATCTACTCTCTATATCAGACCAACGAAACACCTTTTTTAAATACATATATGTATTTTGACCTAATTTCTGTTTTCAGCGTTGAAAGGAAGGACCTTTTGGATAAAGTAGAACACGTTTTTCACAATATTTTTTCAAAATTTCTTTGGGGTCAGTTTGTTTTAGTAACGCATTTAGAAGTGTTATAAACGTGTATCACATATGCTGATAAAGTGTCAGCTCATAAAAACGCGTATCTGCAGTGGCAAAAGTCTTTCTCTGGTTTAGACTAAGCACTTTTTTGGAAATGGTGGCTGTGGGCCAAACAACTGTGGGTTAGTTCAGTTGGTGGTATTATTAAACCTTGAAGTTTTAGAGGTGTTATAGCAATTCACAAAGGATATTAGATTTAATGCGTCAGGGCAGCATGGTGGTGCAGTGGTTAGCACTGCTGCCTCACAAAAAGAAAGTCCGCGTTCAAACTCCCGGGGGCCTCCTATGTGGAGTTTGAATGTTCGCCATAGCTTCCTCCCACAGCACAAAGAGGTGTGAAGGTTAAGTTGCTTGGCAGTTTTAACTAGGTCTGTCTCTTTGTGTTTGCCCTGCAGTGGACAGGCATCCTGTCCAGGATCAATCCCACCCTGGAGAGCCGTCCTACCCCACGGAACTTGATAAGTAGAAGTAAATAGATGTTAGATCACATGATGAAAGAATAACTCCATGTTCTTTCCCCATCTTAGCTACAAGTATACTATACACAATACTACATTTTCCTTCTTTTTTGAATAGAAAACATGTGTTTGGGAAGATTGATGTTTATGTTTGTTAGGTAACCATTTATCTAATTTCCCAAACATAAAATCGGAAGCACACACTAAAGTCTATGCACATTACAACAGCAAGACTGAAAACTGTGAGGTCTTTGTTAGGACACAGCTGATATAAAAAATAATAGTCAGCTGTTGACAGAGAGAATAAATTGCCAAGAGTGCATTACTTTCAGACAAACATTAAAGTGCAAGTGTAAAGACGCACAAGCACGACATCACAACCACATCAAAAGTGCTCACCTGGGCCACAGCCGGTCTTCAGGCGCAAGTCTTGCCCCTAAAATTGAAGCAAACAGCAGGGAAGTATTTTTCTTGTTAAATTGTTTTCATCATTTAATGAGCGATCCATTCAGACAGCAGACGATGAGCAGTCTGAGATGTCTTAAGGAGCAAAAAAAAGTGCAATTTCCACAGATTTCTTCTCCCACATTTTCTGTACCTGTGGAACAATTCTCTGTTAGGTCACGTGCATTATAACCTGTCATTCTGCGACTCTGAGGATTTGGTTGAGCTTGTTCTGCGTCAGCCTCCAAACAGAGAAGCAGGAACAATCACTTTTGAGCTTGGTGAATGCAAAGAACCACAGCACCATAACATTGATTGAGTGGGAGGAGAAACCTTTTTTGTTTTACAGTTTTAATAAAGCACTTTGTTGATATTCCTATTTCAGTCTTTACTTTGACGCTTGTCTCACACGGTCTCTATACTGTCTTGTTTATTCTCAATGATGTTAAAGTTTCCACTCAGAGCGTATGAGGAAGAAGGTGGAGTGCCAGGCGTAAAGTAACGCAATGAGTGTGTTGAATGTGTCCCTACATAGATCAAGTAAAGCCTGTCATTTTCAGGGGTTTAATGCCTGCATGAAGAGGCAGGCAATACATGATCTGAACAGGGTGCTGACAGATTAATAAATAAGTAAATGTCTACGTTTTAACTCTTTGTCTAATGAGGAATCCTGGCAAAATCTAAAAGTTAGTTTCTAGTTCAGCAGAAGCAGGACGTGAATGTTTCAGTCTTCAGATAATAGACTGCACTGTGCAGTAAATTTCTGTTGGCTTTGTGCTTCAGACTCGGCTCCACAGCGACATCTAGTGGTTTGATATACTTAGCGCAACCCATTTACTCCAAGCACAAGTATGGGAACGTTGTTTATTTATTTTTCTATTTTATTCTATTTTCTATTATTATTTTCCTATGACTTGTAGTCAACCGTGACCAAGACAAGACCAAGACCAAGTCGAGATGAGACCTAGGCCGAGACAAAAAAGTCTTTAAACTGCAGCCAGATGCTGCTTCGTTTACGGGTGTCAGGCATATTTATGTGTTTTTGCTTTCGCACAGCCCTCCTCACCGCTGTCTACTGTCTCACTCACTGAGAGGACAGCCGCACGCTCCACTTGACTTTCGCGTCTCTCACGTTCTCTGTTTTTCACATAATGATATTATCCCATATCCTCGCATGTGATTGGCCACAATATGGATGGATTGGAGCATAGCTGAGCCACTGTGTGAGAGCTGAGCAGCGAAAGGAAATCAAGTGAGGGTAGAAATGACTGAAAGATTAATAGGCTCTATTTTGAGTTTTGTTCAAAAAAAGAATGACTTCATATAGGAAAAAATATATATCACATATGCAGTTTTTGTTTTATACAGTTGTCAGTCAGGCATCTAACTATGAAACAAGTTACACTCCAAAAGACCCCAGGGTTCTGAAAAAATGACCCGGGCTAAAGTACTTTGGACCACTGAGAAACAGTCCAGTGCTGCTTCTCTGTAGCCCAGGTCAGCCACTTCTGCCGCTGTTTTTGGTTCAAAAGTGGCTTGACCTGGGGAATGCGGCACCTGTAGCCCATTTCCTGCACACGCCTGTACACGGTGGCTCTGGATGTTTCTACTCAAGACTCAGTCCACTGCTTCTGCAGGTTCCCCAAGGTCTGGAATCGGTCCTTGTCCACAATCTTCCTCAGTGTCCGGTCACCTCTTCTCGTCGTGCAGCGTTTTCTGCCACACTTTTTCCTTCCCACAGACTTCCCACTGAGGTGCCTTGATACAGCACTCTGGGAACAGCCTATTTGTTCAGAAATTTCTTTCTGTGTCTCCCTCTTGCTTGAGGGTGTCAATGATGGCCTTCTGGACAGCAGTCAGGTCGGCAGTCTTACCCATGATTGCGGTTTTGAGTAATGAACCAGGCTGGGAGTTTTTAAAAGCCTCAGGAATCTTTTGCAGGTGTTTAGAGTTAATTCGTTGATTCAGATGATTAGGTTAATAGCTCGTTTAGAGAACCTTTTCATGATATGCTAATTTTTTGAGATAGGAATTTTGGGTTTTCATGAGCTGTATGCCAAAATCATCAATATTAAAACAATGAAAGGCTTGAGCTACTTCAGTTGTGTGTAATGAATCTAAAATATATGAAAGTCTACTGTTTATCAGTACATTACAGAAAATAATAAACTTTATCACAATATGCAAATTTTTTGAGAAGGACCTGTATATATATTACAGGATATATTACAGCAGCTTGAACTCTGGGTCAAAGATTCAAGTTGCAGTTATTTATATTTCCTATCACCTAAAATCTTCACTCAAAGACAAGTACCTTTGACAGTGTATATACAGATGTATTATACATAAGAGACAAATATTGTTCGTTTAATATGTTGGCATTACATTACATTTGGCTCAATGCTTACATATATGTGTAAAAAGAAAATGTACGAGCTGTGAAAACTGTTTCTGATAGAATGAAGAGTAGACTGATATATTAAATATTCCTTTATTGGGTGAGAAAATCAGACCATGTCATAACTGACTGATGTCAGTTACTGACTGATGTCCCACTGACTGATGTCCCCCTGGTCCCAGCTCCTATATTTGCTCCACTTTTAACAGTAATACACAAAACTCTGGACTCGGACCTCTCTCTCCCACAGTCAACACAAAACCCGTCATAATCACAAACAGAGAGCGACAGAATTATTATTAAATCCAGTAACTCCAAAAACATTAATAACCTCCGGCCCCTTCAAAAATGTCAACATCCATTGAACTCTACTGTCCACCGGTCTCGATCAGTATGGCACTTTTAAATGTACGCTCTCTGTCGAACAAGTATTTTATTATTAATGATTTAATTTTAGATAATAAACTTGACTGTTTATTTTTAACTGAAACATGGCTGGGCTCGGATGCACCAGTTGTTCTCACTGAGGCCTCCCCACCAAATTTTACTTTCTCTTTTTCTATTAGAAGTGGTAAGAGAGGTGGGACTGCATCTTTAACCAACAACACACTCACCACCAAACACATTTTATTTGACCAATTTACCACTTTCGAATTCCACACTATTGTTTTCAGCAGCCCTCCAGTTTTATCTGTCACAATTTATAGACCACCTAAAGACAGCGCTGCTTTTATCAAGGAATTCTCAGAATTTTTAACAAACATACATTCAAAATATAACATGATAATTTTAACCGGTGATTTTAACCTGCACATAGATAATCCTTCTGACCCTGCAACAAAATAATTCTTAAACATTCTTCACTGTTTGGATTTTACCCAGCACGTCACGCAGCCGACTCACAACAGAGGACACACTCTGGACCTGGTCATCACCCATGGGCTGTCCACCAGCGTGTCCTCTGTTGTTGACTTGGCTGTCTCTGACCACTACTGTGTGTTTTTTAACATCACCGGTTTTATTCAGCAGGAGACCTCGGTGCGAACTGTGAGGAGGCGCTATCTAACCTCTGAAGTGGCTGCAAATTTTACCAGGGTTTTAGTCGAATGCCCCCCTGTGATTTTACCTGCACCCTGCGATTTGATTTTTAATCATTTTAACAGCAAACTGAAGAAAAGCCTTGACTCCGTTGCTCCACTCACCACCAAAAAGATTAACGTAAAACATGCATCACCCTGGAGAAACGAAGAAGTCAAAAAACTCAAAAGGAATTGCAGGGCAGCAGAAAGGAGATGGAGGAAAAATAAAAATGCAATCAACCATCAAATATTTTGCGAGCAACTTAAAATGTACAATAATACATTAAGGAACTCAAGAAATTCATACTTCGCCAAAATAATCAGTAATAACAAAAATAATCCCAAGGTCCTCTTTTCCACCATAGATCATTTATTTAACCCTGATTTTAACAGCTCCAAAAGAACCCCCACAGACTCGCTCTGTGAGCAGTTTGCAGACCACTTCAGGGGAAAGATCAGCACCATCAGATCTGATATTTTATCTAATCGCGATATGATTTTAAACACATCTGAGGGCTCGATTGTACCTGAGGAGACACTGGACAGCTTTGTCCTGGTTAATGCTGAGAACCTTCAGAAAGTTTTCTCCACAGTGAGACCCACCACATGTCTTTTAGATCCAATCCCTTCTTCACTCTTTAAAACAGTTTATGGATTTTTTGAAGCTGAGCTTTTATACATGATGAATTGCTCTCTTCAGTTGGGTGTCTTCCCTGCTGCCTTTAAAACGGCGGTGGTGAGGCCCCTTCTGAAGAAGAGCAATTTGGATTGTAATGATTTTAATAACTACAGACCTGTATCCAACTTACCATTTTTAAGTAAAATCTTAGAAAAACTTGTTTTTACTCAGATTACTGATTTTCTCAATGATAGACAGATCCTGGAGATATTCCAGTCTGGATTTAGGGTGAACCACAGCACAGAGACGGCTCTCCTAAAGGTTTTAAATGATCTTAGATGTAACTGGGACGCCCAAAAGCTCTCAGTCCTGGTGCTACTGGATCTAAGCGCAGCCTTTGATACAGTAGACCACGCTATTCTTTTAAACCGACTGAAACACATGGTGGGCCTCTCTGGTGCTGTACACAACTGGTTCACTTCCTGTCTCTCTGACAGATCTTTTATGGTGAGTATGGACACATGCTCCTCTAAGATCCATAAAATGACATGTGGTGTGCCTCAAGGGTAGGTTCTAGGCCCTGTACTTTTTAATTTGTATATGCTCCCTCTTGGTGGTGTCATCAGGAGGCATGGAGTGAACTTCCACAGTTACGCTGATGACACGCAGCTGTACATCTCCGTGTCTCCTGATGACACCAGACCAATGGATGCCCTTTTTAACTGTATTTTAGATATAAGATCTTGGATGGTAGAAAACTTTTTACAGCTTAACCAGGACAAAACTGAAGTTTTAATCGTCGGTCCTGAGGCTCAGAGAGAGAAACTCTTGTCTAAATTAGAGGCATTTTCACTATGTCCTTTGCTACAAGTGAAAAATCTGGGTGTTATTTTTGACTCTGAGCTTGGTTTTATCCCACATATTAAACATGTAACCAAAATTGGATTTTATCATCTAAAAAAATATAGCCAGAGTCCGCCCTATTCTCTCTCGGGCCAACACGGAGATGCTGATGCATGCTTTTATTACCAGTCGCATTGATTACTGCAATGCCCTGCTCTCTGGTCTCCCCAAAAATAATAATTCACCTTTACAACTTTTACAAAACTCTGCAGCTCGTGTGCTGACGAAGACCAGAGGGCGGGCCCACATTACACTGGTTTTAGAATCGCTGCACTGGCTCCCCGTGTGTTTCAGGATCGATTTTAAAGTTCTTTTATTGGTTTTTAAATGTCTTAATGGTCTTGGGCCTTCTTATCTCTCAGATCTGCTTTTACCATATGAACCGTACGGGCCCTGAGGTCCTCTGGTACTGGCCTTTTGATTGTTCATAAAGTCAGGACACATACTCACGGAGAGGCAGCTTTTCAGTGGTATGGTCCTCCAGCCTGCCGGAGGAGCTCAGGGCCGCAGAGAACGTACATGTTTTTAAGAACAGGCTCAAGACCCACCTTTTTAATTTAGCTTTCACCTAATGTTTATTTATTTTATGCTTATTTATCCTGTTATTCTATTTATATTATTAAATTAGGTTTTACCTAATATTTATTGATTTTATTTTATATTTGTCTGTGAAGGTTCTCAGTCATCCAGGTCATCGTAGTCAAAGGAGCTTGGAAAGAAAAGCGTCTGGACTTCTTTAAGTTGCTTGAAGACGTTTCACCTCTCATCCGAGAAGCTTCTTCAGTTCTAAGGTCAAATGGTGGAGAGTCCCAGATATAAACCCAGTGGGAGTGACCCCCCACAGAGGGACAAAAGGACCCCTGATGATCCTCTAATCGCCTGAGCCAAGGTGTGAAACTGGGTGTGGGTCCCAATCAGCCAGAGTTTCGGGTGAGTTCATTGTGAAACCTGGCCCCACCTTATCATGCGAATTCCTGAGATCAGATGGCTCAGGATGTGAGTGGGCGTTTTGAGATCCCTTCCCAGACACCTTAACGCCCACTCACCCGTTTATGTTAATGAGAGTGTGGGGAGTGAGTTGGAGGGCGGGGTGAGGTGCTTTTAACCATGTAAAGCACTTTGTGCTACATTTCAAATCAAATCAAATCAAATCAAAATTTATTTATATAGCACATATTAAAACAACAGTGTTGACCATAGTGCTTCACAGTCAATAAAAACATGAGACAGTTAAAACAAACAATAGAAGAGGACAACAAACAATAGGTAACAACACAACAAGCTAAAACAGCCAACTAGACAGAATCAAAGGCCAAAGTAAAAAAATAAGTTTTAAGACGTAATTTAAAAGACTGGATAGACTCGGCAGTGCGAATATGAACGGGGAGGTTATTCCAGAGTCTGGGTGCCACGGATGCAAAGGCCCGGTCGCCTCTCGACTTCATTCGAGTCCTAGGTTGTGCTAGGAGCCTATGGTTGGATGATCTAAGTGCCCTGTTGGGATTGTATGAATGGAGTAAATCAGAAAGATAACTGGGCGCTAAATTATTCAAAATATTAAAAGTGAACAAAAGAATTTTAAAATCTATACGATATTTAACAGGGAGCCAATGTAATTTGGCTAAAATTGGAGTTATGTGTTCATGAATTCTCGTACCTGTTAAAAGACGCGCAGCTGCATTTTGAATTAACTGGAGCCGGCAAAGAGAGGAGTGTTGGAGGCCCGAGTAGAGGGAGTTACAGTAGTCCAATCTGGATGTAATAAATGCGTGGATAAGCTTTTCAAGATCTTTTAAAGGAAGGAACGGCTTTGCTTTAGAAATCTGACGCAACTGGTAAAAGCTGTTTTTTACCACAGTGGACACCTGTTTCTCGAGTTTAAAAGAGCCATCCAGGAACACTCCGAGGTTTCTTACAGTGGACGAAAGATGGCTAGCGAGAGGGCCTAGGGCGTCAGCTAACTGGTCTAGCGGAGTGTGACTACCAAAGACTATGATTTCGGTCTTATTCTCGTTCAATGTAAGAAAATTATGTGATAACCAAATTTTTACTTCATGCAAACAGTTGAACAGAGGTTGCAAAGAAGCAGTCACATCGGATTTCAAAGGTAAATAAATCTGGATATCATCGGTGTTACAGGAAAAATGATTCTATGTTTCTTTACCTTCTTTTAAATGTACAAAGATGCCTTTTGTCTGCCCTTTGCCTATGGTTAGATTAGTTTAGAATGATCTTTTTAGACTTTCCCAGCAAAGACATCTTGTTTCTGGGACATATTGTTTTAGATTGTTTTATCTCTCACAGCCTTCTCCCAGCTCTCTGCTGACGAGACTAGCGCCACATATGGAGTTGTTTATTTTATTTGTTTTGTATTTTCTTATTCTGTTCTCACTGTCTTTCCTATAAAAATTACCAAGCCACTGTGCATGGTGTGAGTTGTTCTTAGCAGCTCACCCGTGTACACGTTTGATAAAGAAAGTAACTTTGTCTCATTGTGTCTTTATTTCTCCTGGGTCTTTTACAGAGTTTTCCCCCAACATTTCTTGGTCCTTCGGAGCCGGAGCGCCTCCATCGTGTCCCATCTCCGTGACCAGTCCACGTTGCTCGCCTGTCGACAGCTCACATACTAGGTGTGTGATAAAAGACCAAGAGCGTTAAATTCGAGTCTTGGCCAACGTTCTTAGAAAGCGACCCACGGTGGTGGGGCCCGATCGAGGTGGACCAGACCCGGCGACACTGACCAGGTAGATACAGACACACTGACACAATCTTGCGTAAAAGCGCATTTTGAATTCAGGGAATTTAAAATAGCGGAAGTAGCTCGTCGACTGGTAGCTTTGGAAGCTCGTCGACTGGTAGCGTAGCTCGTCGACTGGTAGCTCTGGGAGCTCGTCGACTGGTAGCTTTGGAGCTCTGGGTAGCTCCCCCAGCTGGGTCTAGACTGGGTCTAGGGAGTAAGTAGCTCTGGGAGCTCCCCTTATTATAAGGGTTCCGGTCGCACGCGTCGAAGCTGTGAATGTGAATGTGTGTGTGTGTGTATTGTTTTAATTAATGGAGCAAGCTGAATTTTCACGGTCCAATAAGAGACTGAGCTGCTCCTACTGTGTTTTTCTTTTACTGCTATTCACTGACGTGCTGGTGAGTTGAGAGAACGGTCGAGTTCCGTCTCGTAAAGTTCACACCGCTTTTGGAAATAGTCCGAAAGTAGAAGGGCGTGTGAGCAACCACTCTCGTCTCTAATACCAGCGAAGGTGATAGCAGCTGTATTGTGTATATATTACTTAAACAAAAATAAGTAAATACATAAATAAGATGGGTAATCAAGCAAGTGAAATTAAAACTCACTCCTGCTGACGAGCAGTGGTGAGAAAAGAAAAGTCCAGACGCCGGACAAAAACAGTGTCTGTAAACAGAGATTTAAGAAAACAAAATATAAACAGTCAGAAGAACAGAACTCAACTGCCAGTTTAGTAAAACCAGAAGACGAGACACTGTGCAGTTCCCACAATCCTTTTAGTAAACCATCACTCACTCCTGCAGCCGCATCTGCAGCACCACCCATATCAGGAAGAACTTAATAATCCCTTATTAAGTGAAAACTAGAGATCACAGTAGTTTGTAGTTTAAAAGGGTTGAAAACAGACCCCACTGAGTAGATATAAATATAAAAAGTACGAAATAAAGATGAACAAAGGGAAAGTTACAGTAGAAATTATCTTTAGAGTACTTGAAATTAATAATAGCAAGGATAACAACCTGTAAAGTGATATTAACAATGAAACACAGTTGACATGATGACCATGCCCAGCATGTATAAAATGAATATAAAGCAAATAATTCACACGAAAATATTTTAATAAGGTATATTAAGGCTGTGTCATTGTTCAGCCAAGGACAGTGTGTGAAAAGGTAACTGTCTCCACCCTGGGAAAAGGATGATTCTGCAGGTCATCTGAAGCCCTTGATGGATACAAAATAAAATATAAATAATATATTATAATAGAACTGCCTGGTCCGCCATGCAACAGAGAGAACAAATGTGACCGCAGATTGGATGAATTCTAAATTATCTGTTTGCCGAATAAGATGATCTAACTAACAAATTGGCTCAGGAGTAGTATAGTGGTACACACTGATAAAATATTATAATATGCTATTGTTGTTATATAAGACAAAGGGTATAATATTAACAATGACATAATATTAATATGAAGAGGCACCTTAATCGGTTATGATGTGAGGTGAATAATTGTTAAGCAGTAGTCTGCATCAAGCTTAAGGTTTGCTGAAACTCAGTGTAATGACATGTGAGATGAAGACAATACGGAGAATAACTAAACTAATGAAGTGCATAGAGGCACTTGACCAGCTTGAAACTTATCATTCTAGAATGACACATTGCTGAGATATAGAGCACACCTATAATAACAACCAATAAGCAAAACCCTGTAGACAACAGCTAAAACTACAGGATTGAGAAGCTGAATTAAATATGTAGACACTGCTAAGCTGATGAACATGTTCCACATTTTCTTTTCTTTTTATTTATTTGTTTCTTTTAGAGCAGAAGCTGCTGTAACACACCCAAAGAAAGACTGTAGGTCTGACCAACCGTCTCAGTCATGGGCAAAAAGATGTCAGTCAATAAAATTCTAAAAGATAATTTATTGACGAAAAATATATCAAGAGATAAAAGATAAAACAGTCCAGTGTCCCACTTAAGAATTGTATAAAAACACACAGTCCCAAGGCCAGAGACAGCTATGACACACGGCCAAGTTGCACCCCACATGTTGCCTTTAACAGGGTTAGAAGTTGTCCTTGGAGACCCACCACCCTGCAAGCATATAGTCAGTGGTCACTCAAGCCTCTGCAACTCTGCTGCCTTTAGGCTGTGGCATATAATAGGCCCTGGACTGCACAGAGAGACAAAACGACACACTTAATATAAAATTCATAGCGCAAAACCCATCCATCCCAATCATATCTGATTTCATCACATTACATACCTGCACAGAGAGACAAAACAAAACAGCAGTGTTTGTAGTGTGGGCTATAAGTAGACCAGTGTATCAGTGCAATCAAGTACACCTGCCTCTAATTAGTCCAACCCCATTCCAGCCATTGGCTCACCAAAAATGTGACACACACAAAACCACTCCCAACCCAGTGAAACTTCACACAATAATATGGAGCTGAATTAACACAGGCACATTAGTCTACCATGTTACAAGCTGCATGCTATTAAAAGCCAACATATGCAGACTTCTGCCTTGTTCGGGTGGCAGCATTTTTTTTCTCTTTTTCTTTTGTGTCCTGACACGTTTATGTTTTTTGTTTTTGTTTGATTATTTTGTTGGTTTTGGAAACGAATTTAAACGAACTTGTGACCATACTTGAGAATCACAGTGACACATAGTGATTAGGCATATGATTGAAAAATGCCTAGGTTTAGAGCTGTGAGCTATGAGCTGTGAGCAATGCAAAGTTAAATATATATATTTGTATAAATGGGAAACAACCCTAACTTGAAAGTCTGAAATGTGTGAGATCCATGCATTGTTTGAAGAACTAGAAATTATCTAAAACTGCCTTAAGTGAAAATGTAGAGTTGCATCTATTCTCCCAAACAAAAAAAACAAAAACCAAAAAAAGGGAGAAGCATTCTGTAACTTAAAAATAAGGCTGACTGTTGACAACAGACTAAAACACTAATTCGCAGGTGGCTATCAGGAACAGAGAGGCGAGCAAAGTCACAAACACCAAGGCCGCAGACAGCCACGCAGAAACAGCAGATAACATAGAGACAACGCCTGCTAGAACCGTGGAGAGGAAGGTCACTTCCCACGAGATTGTTGCGCATGTGAAATACACAAAGATAAACAAATAACCATTTATATAGACAGCCAGTATGTTTTCTCTGCTGTGCATCATTTTGCAAAAAATCTGGAAAACCAGAGGAATGATTACACCAACTGGCAAACCAGCATGCCAACCTCTTACAACGCCTACTGACTCTTTCATTACTACAGGCAACAATTTTGCTGACAGAGCAGCAAAATAGGCGGCACAACAGGCAAACATCACATTGATGGCAGTAAACACACATCAGATTCCACTGGATGTGTTGAAAAATGAACAAAAAGCAGCAAGCACAGCAGAGCAGGCAAAATGGCTAAAACACGGTGCAGTTCTGACAAACGACTTAATGATGTGTTATGGCAAGCCAGTGTTGCCAAAATTCCTCCACAAAATGGCGGCATTAGTGACTCATGGCTGTACGCATTTGTCAACGGGGGGACTGACCAGTATTGTCAACTCTCATTTCTACACTGTAAATTCTACACAATACTCTCATTTCTACACTGTAAATTTTACACTGTAAATTTTGAAACTTCAGCAAAACAATTTGTCAGAACGTGCATGACGTGTCAAAAATATAATGCTCAGGGTAACCTGCGACCACAAAGAGGCCGTTTTCCAACTCCGCCTCATCCTTTTCACACAATTCATATGGATTTTATTGAACTAAGCGAATGTCAAGGGTCAAAATACGCCCTAGTGGTTATAGACGTGTTCTCAAAGTGGCCGGAAATCTATCCAGTGAAAAAGGCAGATGCAATTTCAGTAGCAAAGTGCCTGTGCAATCACTTCATACCCACATATGGCATCCCAGCTTTGATACGGTCAGACAACGGCACTCATTTTGTAAATGATGTCATCACTAAGGTCTCTGAAGCACTCGGTTTCAGCATAAAACACCACTGTGCTTATCACCCTCAGAGCGCAGGCCTTGTAGAGAGAACTAACGGCACTATAAAACAAAGGCTCAGGAAATGCATGGCAGAAACAGGAAGGCCGTGGCCTGAATGTTTGGGTTTAGTGAAGATGTGGATGCGCTTAACACAAGGCTCCCATAAACTAACTCCATTTGAAATCATTCATGGCAGGCCGTTCCCACTGCCGATCACCAGTCAACCAATAGACAAAGCAATCAGAGAAAACACATTAGCAGAATGGATGTCTAAGCTGTTAGAAAACAAAGAGATCATTGTACATAATCAACAACCTGATGATGTTTCTCCAGTGTCTTGCAGACTAAAGCCCGGTGACTGGGTTCTGATCAAGGTGCTCCAAAGGAAAAACTGGAGCACACCCAGGTGGGAGGGGCCATACCAAGTCCTCCTCACTACACCGACCGCTTGCAAAATTGCGGAACGACCATCCTGGATCCATCAGAGTCACTGCAGGCGAGTCAGTGAAGCCATCTAAACACAGCTGACGGCAGGCTTGCCCGCTTGTTGTGATCTCGCCCGGTGGAGGGGTCAGCTTTCCTGGCCGGGGGGTCTACTCGCGACAGGAGGGTGTGTTCCGTCGTCATGAGGTGGTGGCTCTTATCAACTGCAGCGGCCCTGACCATGGCCGGGCTCCTCACCTTTGCTTCCGTGAGGGACAACAAGTCACGCTATGTGGAGAAAAGGCAGACACTGTATGACAAAGGAAAGTACACCAAGTTTCCCCATGGCTACGCCACTAACTTCTGGTGGCAGTTTATGAACACTACAGCTCACTTGAATAACAAAACTGACTGCTATGCATGTACCCATATGCCCCTATCCTCACAGACGTCTGGCCTGTGGCCGTACAGCATACCTGAAGATCGCAGTTGGTGCCTGTTGGGCCTGGCAACACATCCAGGCTACGGTACTCTTTGGTCCAAAGCCAACTACAGCATCCCAGCGAAAGCAACCTGGAGGTCATCATCACTCACAAATGTGAACTGTTCCGGACAGACATACCTACTGACCTGGCCCCAAGTCTCAGACCCGCTGCCTGATGTAATTCTACTGAACAAACTGAACGCATCACAACTGCCAGTATGTGTGATGAACAATGGCTCGCGGGCAGTGGGGGAGCTGCCTACTCACCTATGTAAGTCCATATACACTTTCTGCCCACCAAGGAACGAGAGGAAGTGTATGGCCTGTTCAATCAACGCCACCTGTGCCAGTAACACGACGCTGATGGGCCTAAACTGTCGCTCCGACTACAGCTACCGAATGCCACTACAAACAAAGACTCAGTACCCGACAGGATGTGCACGGACGGCACCCAGCAGCAGAGGAACCAGAGTTTTGGCTGACTGGTACTTCCTATGTGGCAACAAGGCTTATCTGTCACTCCCTGAAGGTTGGGGAGGTCTGTGCGCCCTGGTGGAATTATCAGATCACGTTTTCTTCATGCAAAGTGTTGCACATCATCCAAGCAGCCGGCAGAGACGTGAAGTGGACATTGCCTCCCCCAATTCTTTCGGCATTACTGTGGACACTGGAGTGCCGGGAGAGTTTCGCATCTGGGGAGGAGGAGTGAAATTCTTACAGAGCTTGATCCCCGGCATTGGAGTTGCCGAGGTGCGGGATCATGTGGAAATCAACCGATATGCTCTGCTACGACACATCAACTTGACTAAGACCCTGGGAACCGCCTTAGCAGGAGAACAGCAGGCCATCAGAACGATGGTGCTGCAGAACAGACTGACACTAGACCTGCTAACAGCATCACAAGGAGGAGTTTGCAAGCTGATCGGGGAAACATGTTGCACTTTTATCCCTGATGGATACGAAACTGGAGGAGACATTTATGAAGCTTTGCAGAATTTGACCGCTCTGCAAAAATATGTCACTGACCACACACCTGGAGCAGCTACAGCACAAGGCTGGCTTGACTGGCTGTTCAGCGGTTCATGGCTGGCTGCTGTAGCAAAGCCATTTTTTCTTCTAGGTCTCATCATGATAGCACTGCTCATATTAGTGTTGTGTGTGTTGCCATGCCTAAGAGTAATGATTTCAAAGATGATAACAACTACAATGACTGCTTATGTTGCCGTGCCTCAAGAAGAACAACATCCCGTTGCAATTCTGTTAGAGGAGAACTTGTACTAACTGCTAATAAATGACGTGGTGATTAAAAATGACTTGTCAAGTGATCACGCACTGATTAAAACATTAGTAGGTTATGCAGGTTTTCATCCTTTTATTTATCTATTTTTTTTTTGAAGTTCTCAGTTTTAAACATAAAGTTTTCATTTTAAATATGAAGTTTTCATTATTTTACATATAAAGTTTTCAATTTAAGGTTTGCATCATTTTAAATATAAGGTTTTCATCCTTGTATTTTTTGAAGTTTTCATTTTACATATTAGGTTTTCATCATTTTTTTTAAATACAAAGTTTTCATTTTAGTTTTCATCCTTTTATTTTTTGTAGTTTTAGTTTTATTATTTTTTCTTGTTTATTCCACTTGTTATTTCATTTACTATGATTTTCATTTACTATGTTTTTCTTTTTATTATTTTCTTTTGTTTTATTCTTTAGACCAAATGACTGCCATTTCTGCTATGCTGACATTTTGAAAATTTTGGAAATTAAAAAAATTGCCTAAGATACTTAATAAATAACCTTCATAGACAATTGTTGTATACATTTAAAATAAGTTAAAACAGGAGGGAATGTTACAGGAAAAATGATTCTATGTTTCTTTACCTTCTTTTAAATGTACAAAGATGCCTTTTGTCTGCCCTTTGCCTATGGTTAGATTAGTTTAGAATGATCTTTTTAGACTTTCCCAGCAAAGACATCTTGTTTCTGGGACATATTGTTTTAGATTGTTTTATCTCTCACAGCCTTCTCCCAGCTCTCTGCTGACGAGACTAGCGCCACATATGGAGTTGTTTATTTTATTTGTTTTGTATTTTCTTATCCTGTTCTCACTGTCTTTCCTATAAAAATTACCAAGCCACTGTGCATGGTGTGAGTTGTTCTTAGCAGCTCACCCGTGTACACGTTTGATAAAGAAAGTAACTTTGTCTCATTGTGTCTTTATTTCTCCTGGGTCTTTTACAGAGTTTTCCCCCAACAATCGGCATAACAGTGAAAGGAGATGTTATGTTTTCTAAAAATTAATCCCAACGGCAACATGTACAAAGAGAAAAGAGCAGGACCGAGCACGGACCCTTGAGGCACACCACAATAAATAGGGGCAGAAGCCGAGGAGTGTTGCCCCATAGCAACAGAGAACGACCTCTCTGAGAGATAGGATTTAAACCAAGATAAAACCGTACCTTTGAGACCAACAACATGTTCCAATCTTGATACAATTCTGTATGAAAAGTGCTTTATAAATAAAGATTGGTTGATTGATAACTGCTTTAAGTCATACAGAATAGATATCAGCACCTTAAACAGGCTGACTTCTGCTAAATGGGTCAAACTGGGCAGAAAGTATACAAACACATAACATCCTTATAGAATATGATGTAACACTATAGATCAACTTACCTCAGAATATATAAAGCATATAAACAATTACAGCAATATCATGCAACGAACACAGCAGTGCTACTAATTTTTAGGTCCATTCTGCTGCTGATACATACTTTAGGTTTCTGAATATTAAACTTGTTGCTGCCTTTCATAGTGTGTAACTTGAAGGCCCTGAGTACTTTCTCCCACACTGAAAACACTGGAATGATAAAATTATTTGAACATTACCTGATACCGTGGCTCAGGGGGTTGGGAAGCGTATCTGTAACCGGAAGGTTGCCGGTTCGATCCCTGGGCTGTCCTCTGTCCTGGTCGTTGTGTCCTTGGGCAAGACACTTTACCCTATTGCCTACTGGTGTTGGCCAGAGGGGCCGATGGTGCAATATGGCAGCCTCGCTTCTGTCAGTCTGCCCCAGGGCAGCTGTGGCTACAACTGTAGCTGCCTCCACCAGTGTGTGAGAGTGAATGAATAGTGGCATTGTAAAGCGCTATATAAATCCAATCTATTATTATTATTAATAAGACTGATTCAGGACAGACAATTAGTTATTTTAAACTTTTCTAGCAGTCCTTCACAAACAGGGAACAGTCTGTCTATTCTCTCCATCTGTCAGCTGCTGCTGGCTCTTCCTCCTCCTCTTCCTCACACACTGGTGTCCTGGTGGATCATCAGGGCTGCAAAGCCTCACAGATGATGTGCAGCAGTGGGTCCCTCAGTCTGTCCTCACTCTGGACACTTGCAGTTGTCACACATAGAAATCAAATGTGTGATAAGCTGCAGGATTCAAACACAAGTGTAACTTATAAATACATGTTCATACTTTTATTACACAATCAGAGAGAAAGAAACAGAGAGTGCAGGACAGACAGATGACAGTCTCAGGTGTACACACTGCTACAAACAGGAGGATTTAGTGTTTGTGTTATTACGAGTGTTACACAAGAAGAGTTCCCAGATGGTACAGTGGACACATGTGTGACTCCTGTGATTAAAGCATCTTTCTTTCAGCTTAACGAGTGAACCGTCAGCTCGTTCAAACACACGTTAAAGTCTGTTTGGCTCGACACCACCGAACAGAGGCAGCAATATAACATAGCTAACATTAACAGTGCAGTGGATCCTGCTTGTGCCGTGATATTCAGGACTGCAAACCGAGCAGCATCACTGACTTTCAGCCTGTTGTGTTTGTGGATATATGACTGACTTAAATTATCCACAAAGTCATCACATTCTCTGTAAGATTAAGGTCGACTATATATATATATACATATTGAAGTAAAGGCTTTAAAACCAAGTTAACGCTGAAAGTATAAACATCACTAATGTCACATAACTTTGCCGGCTGGTGGCCAACAGTAATGTTTTAATGTTCCTCATTATTAAACATTCGCACATAAATAAGTGACATCATATTCAGTACTTACTTTCGACAGTTCACTCTTCAGTCGCTCCCTTCTGCTGTATTTTGCGGAAAAATTATCCACACCCTGCGCCGCGCTATGAATTGTGAGATATATGGGACCACGAAGCGTGCACTGGACCACGCTTGATATTTGGGGAAACCGACGGCGCATTTGGAGTATGCATTTGAAGTACACTTCGAATTGGGACAGCCGTCGTCGCGTGGCAGTGACATAATCGCACTCAAAATGCGTACTTCAAGTGTGCGGTCTCTTAATTGGGACACAGCCCATATGATCTAAACATTGCTACCACTGACATCGCACTCGTACGCCATTGTCATGAGACACTCTCACAAACGAAATCACGGTTTAGTAACGCAGTAATGCAGCGTCCTTATGGGACGGTAACAGTAATCAAATTACTTTCTTGCAATAGTAATTTCCTACTTTAGTCATTACTTGAAAAATGGTAAATGGCCTGTATTTGTATAGCGCTTTACATAGTCCCTAAGGACCCCAAAGCGTTTTACACTACATTCATTCACCCATTCACACACTGGTGATGGCAAGCTTCCACAGCTGCCCTGGGGCGCACTGACCGAGGCGAGGTTGCCGAACACTGGCGCCACCAGGCCCTCTGACCACCACCAGTAGGCAACGGGTGAAGTGTCTTGCCCAAAGACACGACGACCAAGACTGTCCGAGCCAAGGCTCGAACCGGCAACCTTCTGATTACAAGACGAACTGTCAACTCTTGAGCCACGATTGGCTGTAAACTGTAAACAGATCGCAGTTACACGTTACTTTTAATGCGTTACTGCCGATCTCTGCATATGACGCATCTCTGCAGTCTCCTGATGTTGACACAGCTCTGAATACTGTAAAATAGACCCTGTGCACGAGAAAATGTTAACTTCCTGGTTTGAGACAGGATGTGGGGTTGTACATTTCTGGTAGCTTTACTTTGCGGTCAATCGCTACTGCGAAGATATACTCCAAAATCATGTCCAAAACTCGAAAACGGAAAGATCGCGTTAAGTTACAAAGAGCAGAAGGTGGGAACACTCACCGCTGTTGTGTCACAAAAAATCTAATGATCAATTTTGACGTTTAAAGAGTTTAGATCGATCAGTTGTTTACATCACTCAACACAAGCAGAACTGCATCACTGCAGCAGAAGACACATCGTCCACATTCAGAAGCACATCTCTGTATACTGACTGGTCTTATGATCTAAACAGGCAAATGCTCAGCATTCAAACTACAGGTGAAGAATAGTCAAACCAGATGTTTCCCCGTTATGTCGATATGTGTTAACAAACCATGAAAAAAAGCCACACAAAAAATGAATGATTGCTGGTAACGGTTTCTATACATTAGTATTTAAGAAGGATATGTTGTGACTTACCTTCAAAATTACAGTGGTCCCTCGCTATAACATGGTTCACCTGTCACCTCGCTGGTTCGCAGATTTTTTAGTGCAAGTTCGCATGCTTTTTTTTTTTTACATCACACTGTGTCCTGCGTCCTGATCACTGCAGACGATCTCCCCCGTGACGTCTCTCCTTTACAGTACAGAATCGCTGCATCGATCGCCAGCAGTGTGACTCTGAAGTGCAGTACTGTATGTCCATGATGTCCACGAAACGTTTTGCACTGTCAAAAAATAAAATTGGCTACTTGATTTCACCTATCGCTGGTTATTTTTAGAAGATAACACCCGCGATAAACGAGGGACCACTGTTTACAGATACTGAGAACTATAACATTTGAATCCCTTTTCTCTTTTGCTCTGAGGCACGGGGAAAAAATATCGACAAGTCGATGAACATCATTTACAGACATATTGGGTAAATGCCCAAGACATCTATAGAAATGTAAATCGCCGCTTGATTCATTCATTTGCTTAACTTGTTTTGGACCGTAAACAGGGCGCGAATAGGACACCGGAAACAAAGCTCCCCACAGGAGTTTCCGCACCGGAAGTAGCATATGCTAACGTGCACATAGTCTATTATGAAGGGAAATAAATATAAAGGGTTTGTCGAAAACAAAGTCTGGACGTGCAGAAAGCTCCAGTTACCTCCAGTTAATGCATGAATGGACAATGATCATTCATCCAGTGGAGTTAACGGGCTGCTGTAAGTGTATCAAACCACTAGATGTCGCTGTTGTGCTGAGTCTGAAGTACAGACTGTACATGCATAAAGTAGCATAGAGAGTTTATACACTGAAGGCTAAAACACAGCAACTCACACTCAGATCTTCTGATGAGGATTAATCCATGGCTTCGAGACTGAATACAGCTAATGAAAGTAGTTATTTGATTAGAGAAATGAGGTCCTGGTTTTTCAAGCTGCCCTTACCCCCCCCTTACTTTAGCTGTTTAGTGTGGAAGCACATTAGACAGTCATTATGGCAAGGGAGTAGATTTGGCATGGACGGAAGGGACATGTCCCCACCAATATCCAGCGATTATTGAATTGTCATCACCAATAATTTGATCTCTTCGAGTAAAGAAAAACCAAACCGATAGAAATAATTTTTAAAAAAGCGATCTGTCAACGTCTCATTCACCCAGCAGTGCAGAAAGAGTTAAATTGCGTACTGGAGTCCTATATCATGTGACAAATATGGCCAATGTGATTGGCTGTGCCTTTCGGGGAGCTCTAGTTTTAGCAGCGGCAATCCTGTATTGTGAAGACCTGCTAGGAGGAGAGGAGGATGGCAGCAAAAAGAACCTGGATATAATAAAGTATTTTTCAAAGAAACCTGTAAGTGACTTAAAGTCAAGTTCACTCATAAAATGTGTCTATCATAATAACGTTACAGGCTATGCAAGGTAATACATGCCAACCCTCCCGTTTTTTCTTGGACAATCCCGAATTTCAGTGTCCCTCTCTTCCTGGGTTGCAAAATATACTTTTAAAATTTTTTCAGGCGAGAATGTAGCTGTGCAAACTTCAAATATCTGAGCCGGGAAGAACAGCAACCTCCCGGCACATCGTTTTAGGCTTTGGCCCACATCAGTCTAAAATTGTATGTAACCATGAATAACGCGTTACCATGTCCACCAGGAGAGACTGGACAGTATACATGTAAAACAAATATGCCAGCAGTTCATCTCAGTTAATGAGAGGAGAAGGCATGTGTTTGGCTCCTTCACATAGTGGACATCGAGTTGTTGTGTGGGACACCAGTAGTCCATGTCTGTTGCTGTAACAGTAGTTCATGTTTAGAGTAAAACATCCCAGCTCACTGACTTGATCGGGGCAATAGTGCCTAAAATGTTAATTTAATTAACATAATTTTGCTGAGAGATCTTTTACTTTGTTGTAATCTTAGATGAGTAGTTTTATGGACAAAAACCACCAGGTCATTCAGTGTTCCCTTAGTGCTAATGTATCAGAGATGTTATTGTATAAATGAAGTAATGTTGTTAAGTCCTTAAAGTCATATTCTTTTATTGTCATGACTGTATTTGAAGCTATTTTTATTTTTGTATGATATCTGATTTATATGGAATATGGTTGAAGTAAACTAAAGTATAAAATACTTAGTCATTTGTTTAATAGTAACTTAACATTATATAATCCACATATAAAACTATGAATTGTAATTTTAAATGGTTTAAAAGCATGTAGAATAGCATGTAGGCAAGTATATTTCTCCTTTTTTTAAAATTTTTTTTATCAAGAAGCAAAAACGAAAAGGAAAAAAAGAAACAGGGCAGGTGTTTGGTGGTGGAATCATCCGCCCCCAACAATACCAAAACCAAATCTACGCCCTTGCATTATGGGATGTCATTTCACGGCTATTGAAAAACCAGGACAAAGTTTCAACAGGTGAAAAGTGGAGACGACAAAAAAAACAAAACGACTGAAACTGGGAAAATGAAGTAAATTCTTTATTATGTAAGCACACATAAAACAGCGGTACAGAGTCATTTTCTTCTTCCGTTTAATTTGAGTTGGAGCACTGGAGGAATCGATGGTGCTGAACTGGTCAATGACGATAATCGCCGACTGCATCATCCCAAGTAGTTTGATTGCTGGCGAGGTGCACGTCCGGTTATACAGCGTTTGGTTACGATGCAGATTTCCCGCTGAAGCATATTTGGGTCATTTGCGTTCACCTGTCAGGCCCTGAGAGCAAAGGTGTGATTTCCCGTGTTTGCGTCTCTTTGGATGTCGACGGTTATCACATGATTACCGTGCTGAATGGTCAGAGTGAGAGAATGGAGCGTAATACCGCGCATTACCGAGCCGAGAATGTGTCCACAGGTAAAGACAACTCTGCGGCTCAGGCCGAAGAATGAGGTGAAAGCCCGTGAAAGTGGAAAGAGCGCACGGCTACTGCTTTCACCGAATCGACGCAGCTGTAAAGTTGAGTTTGGCATGTTTCTCTCAGAGCACCGAGCCAAGTGATGATGATATCAGGTATTTGGTTATTGGTCGCGGTACGCAGGTCTCCGCTGGTGCTTCCCGGAGCGATGGCCTTACAGCAACCCAGCTGTGGTCAGAGCCGCGCGCTCACACTGACGATGAGTTTCGTAGCACGTTATGATGTGACGCCCGGTGCGATCAGCTGCTCGGGTCGGTCTAAAGCCGCTCACACAAGAGCTTTGTATTTAACTGAAATCAGTTAAATGCTCGTGACGAACGAACGCTTCGCGCAGCTCTGTAGCTCGATGCCAACGGACGCTGGGTGCGGAAATGGTGCGCTCACAGCTCCTGTGTATTACCGCCGGAGATCCTTAACAAGCCGTCGCCACCGCCGTCGTCGTTGTTGTTGTCGCCGCCGCCGCCGCCGCCGCTCAGCTACGCGCGATACCGATAACCACTTGCCGCGGCAATTAGAGACTCCTGCTTCGTTCCAAACGCCGGCAGTCTTGCAGTTCCTCTTTCTCCAGTCGCCGTCCTCTTCCTGATAATGGGCCGTTTCAGTGGTGCTTTTATGACGGTGCATGCCCACCACGATCATGGTTATTTTTGGCTCTGTAACTGTTTGATTGTTTGTTTCTTATTCCTGTGTGATCTGCTGAAAATCAACCCAGTTTGACAAGACAGCGACATTTTACACTCATTTGATACACTTTTATTGTAATATCCCAGCATGCTACACAATACAGGAACCGGTGTGACACCTCCCCTTTTCTTCTAGATCACTTTACAACTGCTAAGAAAACAAAGGACCGTAAGTCCACACTTGACTTGTAAAATATATTATTTGAATGCTTCTTCTGGTTACTAAAGGTTTATCCAATCATACATTATGTGTTTAACCCTTAGTGGGGTCAAAAATGACCCCACATGTTGTTTTTCTTCAAAATCTTTAAAATGAAAAGTTGTAATATATTCACCTTCCAGGTATTCCTCATAAAACATGTTTGGGACATGAGGCCATTTGCATTTATTTATTTTTTCATTATTTTTTTAAAAAAATGACAGTTTCTGTATCACTACCCTAGGAGATCCATTTTGTTGCTGCTGTTATAAACATGTTGCATCCCCTAACTGTCGGTTTTTAGGGATTTAAATGTGTAACAAATACACCCCCATGACCTGATAACTTTGTGTGGTTGTGAGCACAGCTATAACTGCTTTCATGGGTTCGTGGGTTTCCCTGAACTTTCAGAGGTTTTGTGGGTTTAGTTGGAAGCTTTTTCTTTGTGCTTTGTGAGAAGTTTACATGTGATTAAAATCTAATGATGAGCTTGTTAAGCAGAGTGGTGCTAGATCGGGTATCTTGGTGGAGAACAGTATTGTCTTTACCTGACTGAAACGCACAGCTGAACACAATCTTGGGTCTTTTCTTTACAATATAAAGCAATTATGATGATCTGTCACTATGATATGTGATAAATAAAATTACAATAAGCTGAATCCAACTTAGAAGTCAAGGGTGAGTTGTCAAAACTTGAAGAGGTGAGTGTTCATGATCCAAAATGCACACTCATTGGAAGGTGAGGTTAAACTGAAAATGAACCATTTATTTGGACGATGAGCAAATGAAAAATGCAAGAATGTAAAGGGGATCCGAAAAAACTAACCAAAACCTATACTAGAAAAAAAACATACTAGAAATATTAGAGAGCTGAGAGTGAGGAGACATGAGGGGATGCTAATTAACACAGAGGCAAGGACTCAAATATTCAGACTTGACATCAAGACAGAAACCTGAGCAAAAAAGATGAATATTTTTTTATTTCAGCAAAAGTTCAGAAAGATTACAATAACTGTGAGCATGTGAAATTACACAGATTTTTCTGGCCAGAGTAAACAAACGTTCTCAATTATATTTTATACCCAACATGCTGCCAAAGCTAAAAAAATCTTGATTCTACATATTGCACTGAACCACACGAGCACAGGAACTTAGAAATTCTTAAAGTGGCGATGAAAAAGCAGCTTGTGTGTCAGGCTAAATTCTTTGTTTGTGCCTAATAGTGTAGAAGCAGAAATCAACTTTTCATATTTATTGTGTCATCTTAAAATTATACCAAATAACTTTGTCATATTCACCCAACAAACCGCCAAAATGGTTACATACTGTCCTCTGACAACTTGAGTGGTGACCATCATTGAGATGGTGAGCTACAGGCCGTTCTGATCTTCACCTCGCGATGCATCTGGCACCAGAAACACATGTAACAGCAAAATGCTTTACACCAGTCATCACAGCACGAGCCCTGCAGGATGGAGAAGAGGAAGAGGAGAAGAGTGAGAGACAAGAATGAAGCACAATCGCACAATTCATAGCAATGGCCCATCCAACTATTCATGAAAACTAAGTACGCAGATGATTTAAATTTTAATTATAATTGAATAGTTAAGAGGGAGGGTCAAGGCGCTAACACGTTAATGCTAATGCGCCTTGCACGGGGCAATCCGCATTAACTCGCTAACGCTGACAGGACTAATATATATATTAGTCCTGTCAGCGTTAGCGAGTTAAAACCGCATTAATGTGGCAAATCTCCGTTAGCGAGTAAGCGAGGACCCATTTATGCTGTCTTGTTCCAGGAGCCCACTTCTTATCAGGGTGTCCTGGTTCCTCAACACCTCACACGGCCTTTGTTATAGGTTATCTCTCCTCAGTTTAGTTTTTAGCTAACAATAATAACCTTGACCCTCCCCCACTCCCAGCCTTACATAGATCCCATAGCGCTCTCTGATGGACTTGCGGAGCAAAGACGACACCACGCAGCATACATCCAGGACTGGGAGGCAGCAACAACAGCCGTGCTTGTTGGCTGTATCACACTGCATGCAGGGAAAACACCAAAGGGCACAGCAACCTTGACGGAAGAAGAAGAATATGCAGAAACACGTTTACTTCACTTTGAATAAGTTGTCCTTTCATTACTGGCTTGTGCATCCTGTGTTTTATATGCTGACTTCAGCCCCAACTTTAGATCCTCAGATACTCAAGACTCTCTGAATAAAAGTCTGTGGAGAGTGTTAATGCAAAAACCACTACTGTTTATAGAGTTTGCTAGATTAACTTACAAGTGCCCATATCACTGAAGCAATCACAGAGGCCAGTGCTCCAAGTCCCATGGTTTAGATTAGTGGTGGTGACCGTCACTACCTGGGTGGGCTGCTGGTAGACGGCCATTTCTGGAGGAAAGAGGGTAGAAATGGAGACGCATTGAAGGGTTATAGTGGTTGTTGCTTCTGTGTACGGAGAAATCAAATATGAAAAAGATAACAGCTGGTTTGAGATATTACTGTCCATAGTGTGGATATTTTTACATTTCCTTATTAGTGTAAATCACTGCAAAAACCTTTGACACTAAAATTATGAGTATATCTTTTAAAACTCATGAACTCAGTTTATAAACTGCATTCACCTTGATCCAGGGGAACGTCTTGGTGTTCCCCCGGATCAGCTGAAGAAGGTGGGTGGGGAGAGAAAGATCTGGGCATCCTCCATTAGGCTGCTGCCCTGATGACCTGACCCCAGACAAACAGAAGGCGATGGATGGATGCTTGGATGGACGACAAGAAAATCCTAGTGTCACGGTTCTGGGTCATTCTGACCCAGGATTCTGAGTTCTTATGTTTTCGTTTAATTTTGCATTATGGATTGTTTTCTGATTCTCTTGTTGTGCTTTGTTGATTATTATTATAAATCTATGTTTCACTTTATTCTGGTTTAAGGTTTAGTTCTGTGCTTAGCCTTTGCCCGTGTGCTCCCTCTGTGTAAAGTCCGTGTTTCTTAGTCTGCGTCTTTGTGAATTGTTTCCTGTTTTATTTTGAAGGGTTATGTCTTATGTCAGCGTTACCTAGCGTCCCTCCCCCTTTCTCATTAGGTCTCATTCCTCCCAGCTGTATTCCCCTCCTGTCTCTAATTCCTTGATGACTTCCTCAGTGTATTTAAGCCCCATGTTTCTTTGTGTCAGTGTTGTGTCGTACCCTCAGATTGGCCTGTGTGTTTCTGTTCTCAGCGTTCATGGTTCAGTTTAAGTTTTGTTCCGTTTTGTGACTTGGCCTGCAATAAAGCAGTGGACTTTGGATTCCGCCTCCACGAATCTGCATATTGGGTCCTTTATCCTGCCTGCCTGCAGACAGCCTTGACACCTAGATTGAATTGCATTTAACTAACTTGTATCCAAAAAATATATGGAAACATGAAAAGTTTTAGCTAGCTTCCAGCTGTCTCATCGTTGTTTATTTCTTCAGCAGACTTTACATGTGTCTATAGCATCCCTAAAAGGTTGATGTATTTCAGTAACACAGGGGCTAACATGTTTGCCAGGTCCTCTGGGCTGTAACAAGGATCTAGGATTTTTACATCAGGCTACAAGATGTCTGATGTAAAAAATGTTGCCAAACCAAAAATGTTATTATTAACATCACTGGAATATTGTTGTGATGGCCAAACCCGTGGCCACACTCTAAAGTCGGTAACTTTTGTATTTTCATTCTTCATTTTGAACATAGTAATACATTTTAGTTGCCAATAACTTCATTGATTGGTTTGGATACATTTGTTCTATTTGTAAGCGCGCACATTTAGTTTACTTATGTATTCATACTACTTAATTTCTTTGCTTTCTGACTAACTTTTGTCTTTTTATTTCTTACCTGCCATCATCCCTGGGCGTTGCTGGACAAAAAATGGTAACCAGGGTTTGAAACCATTAAATACAAAGGAAGATAATTGGACCACACCACCACTTCCTGCTGAAGGGGGGAATGTGTGTTTTCTTTACTTTAAAAACAAAGTATTTGTATTTAATTAAATATTTGAGTTTAGGGTTTAATGGGGTTTTTGATTTTCTTCTTTAGTGTTTAGTTTATTAACAAACCAGATTGTACTGCATCGTTTGTGATTTATGATTGTGTTTTGTTTGTTACCCCTCATGTGTCACAATGGTCTGATCAGCCATTATATATACCCTTGTATGTCATTTCATGTTTAGGTCAATTATGTATGTTTGGGCAGTCATTTGGTTTGTTAAGGTTGCAGTCGGTGCCTGAGTTCAGTTTTGTTTCTTTGACCTCTTTTATGAGCTCAACAGTTATTAGTCTTGTAAATATAATTTTTGGGGGTTAAATAAATGGAAACTATATTTTTCTAATAATTCCGGGGCTCCTCCTGTTTTTCAACTCGGTCCATCACAATTGTAATTTGTTGAGCAAAAAATATCTGTGTGCCTTGGGTGTGGTCTCTGGCCGGCTGCAGAGGAAGGGTGATGCTGCGAGCTCCCGGGGCGGCGCAGGGGCGGGGTGAACAGGGGATGTGAATGTGATTGTGCCTCTTTATGTTCACAGTGACAGTCGGAGGGGAGGAGAGCGGACGTGACAGCGGAGCGGGAGTGTCTGTGTCCCATTGTAAAACAGTAAAACCGAATGTAAAATAAAGAAGTGCTGTCACCACGTCCGTGTATTGTACGTGTGGTCCAATGGTCCAACTTCACACTCATGTTTCCAAAACTACAGACGCAGACAAAACTTTAAAAACAACAGTTTGTTGCCCTTGTCCCACCTTTTTTGAAATGTGATCCTTCCATTTTTGCAAATTATTGCATTAATTTTTTTATTTACTTTCTACTTTTTTTTAATTTTTTTATTTAATCTGTCTAGCAGAGTGGGTTAAGCAGCAGAGTTGACTATGTTGGTTGGTCCATTAAAACCCTGCCAAATCGTCTCTGCCACTGCCAAATAGCTCATCCTGCTATCGACTCTGCTGTTGACCTTCTAGATGCAAGTTTCAGCATTATGTGGAGTGAGCCCTAGTACCTCTCCAAGTTGGAAACCTGCTTCCATTTCATTAACGACAGATGATTGGAAGCCACTGAACAGGACTTTATGATATAAAGTTATGCTATTTGGCAATTAGATTACGGTGACCCATCATAGCAGGCAGGAATCCCAGCGGTGATACGAATTAGAACAGGACCCCCAAAGAAAAGAAAAAGAATCTTACTGTGTCAGGAAGTTTTGTTCTTTAGAATACAAAACAGTTTTTGTGCCACAGCATTTCAAAGCGACAGCATGAATAAAAATGTCTTATCATTATTATTAGTAGTATTATCATTATGCATTATTACAATTGGATCTCAACAATCTCTACTCACAACCTTACAAATGCAGCGCCATTTAAGGGGAAACAAACAGGCCTACCAATCGCTTAATATTTATTACCAAGAAGCATTGTTACAAAAAAGAATCAACACAATACAAATTTCCTTAGCATTTGTGCCAAATTTATATAGATGTTAATAAAATCTATCTTATTTGAAGCCTCAAAGCAAACCTGTTGATCTCTATTTTACACTATAATCTGCTCCAGAGCAAGTTAGGTCTCCAGTGGTTCCCCTAGTATGAAGTGAATAACTTTTACAATATTCAGACTGCAGATAATACCTCAAGTTTCCTCAGTTGGCCCAAATTCTGGTTCGTAGGTCAGGCCTCGGGTCTTAACATTAAGCAAATCCAATATCAGAAGGCCAAAAACACTTCACATATTAATATTTGCCCCTGTGTAGTGATAACTACGTCAAAAATGCAGAAGCACTGTGTGAAAAATTAAGCACATACCATCACTGTTTTTTGAACAACTTTGACTCTCATATCTTATTGTGCATGAATTTTTGCCCACCTTTTCATTGAGGTTTGTAGGTGTCTATTTATACAGAGGTCTCACCACAGCATTTAGGTCAAGCTCTTTTCTGTTACAGTCATTGTCCTGTTGCACGATAGTTTGTATAGAATGACATTTTTCTCATACCAATTGCACCAACAAAGAAGAACAAAGAAGCCATTGTGCACGAGCGAGTGTCTGCTTTGCACGCGTTACTACAGTTTTACGCTTTCGCGGGGACACTTCAGGTTACTGCATAGAACTGAGATACACTGTGGTAGCCACAGAAACGCTGTTTAAAAATGTATTTGTTTACAACTTGAAAAATAAAGTTTGATGAATTAATTATCAACAGGCAATTAAGTAATGTTAATAAATATTGGTAATGAATACTGACAACTGTTACTGGATTCATTTAATGTTGAAGAAATATTTTAAATCAGAGGATTCTAAGGCATGTTCTGAAGCCTCTGCATTGCCGTCACATTAATCTGCTGTACAGTATAACATTTTTTACTGATTTTTAAAAAAACAAAAAACATAATGAGAAACCCACATCTTCCCTAAGAAAAAGATCAAATTGTTTATTAGCCTATTGAGTAAACATAATTTTAAAAAATGTGAACTCATATAGAATGTGTTCATGTTGTTGTTGGTGAATGTGCTTCACTAAAGGAAACAGCTGTACACATCTGGCTGCAGAGCTCCACTCACTCTGTGTTCAGCTTCGACTGTAAGATTTCATCCATATAATATTTCAGGTCCTCTGAACAGACAGACTGTGGAGTGAACAGGAGAGAAGGATGTGGCAGGCTGTCCTTGGTAAGGAGCTCAGTTGTCTGAACTAGTGTCTGATGTGGTTGTTGATGTCATGCTATGTAAACCAAAGGCTCTTATAAGTATGTTACACACATACATACTTGTAGCTGCTGTGTGCTAGTAATTGCTATGTTTTTAATGCTTTGCGGTTATCTCTGTGCAGCTAACCACTGGATTAACTTCAGTTATGCCTGCTGTAGATCCATCACTCTGGTCTCCAGTCCTGGATCTGCAGATCACAAAACTTTATCTCTGGGCTTTTTTGGCTAATTGAATATATCTGACGCACAGTCTACATGACCTGCACTCCCTCCGACTCTTTACTTGAAGCAGATAAAGTTAATCGGTGTATACGTTTCACCACCGATGCAGCTCTACAGATGAGCCAGTTGCCAGTGCCGTAGGCACTAATGCACCCTCAGACCATCAGAAAAGCAGGATTTGAACTTAATGCTTAAAACAAGCTGGATGGTCTTCAGCAGAGAGGACAGCATCCATGTTTTCTAAAAGAAAATTCAAATTTGCTTTCATCTTTGTGTTTTGGTTCAAATCTTAAATACATCCGAAGGAAGTGTGACATCATTTAAAATACAGGAACACGGGGGCAGGCAGATATGTTGCAAAGAGACAGAAGTGCTGTACATGTAGAAAAACACTGGTAGAAAAACACTGGTTTCCTATCTGCACTCACAACCCACAGGAGAGAGAAAACGTGCAAACCAGCACATGACCACTTTTTAAATTCCCCTCTTGTTTAGTTGACATGTCGATGCCCTCCAGAGGCCAAGAAATGCACGACTCATGCTGGTCTGATTCCAAACTGCATATGCGTGCTTTACATGTGCCTGTGGGAGGAGCAAAAATTATATTCTTGACACACTGTTATTAAATTTCAAGGCTATTATCAAGTGGCATCATTTTAAATAGAGCACAACTTTATTATTCATAAAAGTTGAGCTCTCTACTTTTTCCAGAAAAAGCTTTCTGTCTTTTGTTAGCTTTATAATATTCTAAATTCATTAAAATGCATGGTGGCCTTAGTACATAAGTAAAGATTGTGCTAAAGATTCCTACAGAATAGATAATCACTGTGCAACAAAGGGAATCTAGGATGAATTGGTGTGGTCGGTCTGCACAAGTGGAGACCTTAACTTTATCTAAATACAGTTCTACTCTTTTTAAAGTACTGTTACTGTATAATAGCATTCAATTTTAACAATATTATTAACAGCGTCTCAAGAATATTTCAACATGCAACAACCTGAACCAGAAATGCCTTTTTGAATCAGACCGGTATGAATAATATATGTATTGGCCTCTGGAGGGCGCCCACATGTCAACTAAATAAAAGAGGTGGAATTTAAACAGGTCATGTGGTGACTTTTTCTGAACTATGATGTAAATAAGTAATCTCAAGAACAGAAAATAATTGCTTTCCTTGTAAATTGAAGATGTCCTTCTCAATGTCATCAGAGCACTCTGGAAGTCTTACATGAATTTGGAACATAGCACAAGAGGGTGTGACATCACAGCATTGTACGTCACATAACTAGCAGACCTGCATACAAGAAGTGGATGAGCAAGCATGGAAGCTTGTGAGTTCACCAGAATATTGGAGATGTTCTGTCAGTTGAGGTGAGTGCGGTGCACTTTGCTGTGGTCTTCTTGGGGAGCCAGATTGGAGCTGGCAACACAAACACTGGAAAAACTGCTCAGGAAAGCTAGCTCTGTGATTGGCAGCAGGAAGTGATTGAACAAACTGCCATCCATCACTGATATTTCTGGCAACCCACTGCACCACGTACTTCTATAAAGAGTGATTCAGATCTTTTGCCCCAATTGATAGAGGAAATGCACTGATTTCCATGACAGAATCATGTCTGTTTTTAATGCAGTTTCCTCTGAGGGCTTAAAGATCACCAACATCATGACTTTCAGCCTCGTTGTTTCCACAGAGAGATTTCTCCAGAGTCTCTGAACGTTTTGATGATATAGATTTTGATGACTCTAGATGATGAAATATTTCAAGTCTTCACAGCTTTACAGTGAAGAACATTATTCTGAAATTGTTACACAATTTGTTAATGGACGTTTTTGCTGAGCAAACAAATTGCCCACCTTTCCTTCAGAGCAACTCTGTTTCTCTAAGTTGCTCTTTAAATACCTAATCATGTTACTGACCTGTTGCCAAGTAATCCAATTACTTTTAAAATGTCCCTCGAGCTATTTCTTTTTAGCACCACTTGTTTTTCCGGCCTTTTGTTGCCCCATCCGAACCGTTTTGAAACATCTTGCTGAAAACAGGCTTTTAAACACCATTCACTGGTGTAAAATACAGCGTTCTGTTGAGATCCCCGCAATTTTTTACATTGTTCTGACTCATTAAACTGCAATTTTTATATAATTTCTTCAACCAGGTAGGTAGGTAGTGTAAGTGCCAAGTTACGGCACTATTGCCTTGCCATATCAAACTTCAGCAGGGCGTCCAAAGCAGACACTCGTGCACGAATCTTGGCTTCTTTGTGTGTGCAGCTGCCGAGTTCTATGCATGAGGAATTTAATTGCGCCCATGAAGTAAAATTATTTGCTCGGATTGTGTTTTTGCTTGCAGATTTGTTATGACAAAAATATAATTCAATAAGTTTGAGTTAGGATTTAGCTGTCCTGTGACTGCAAAGCAAGCCCCATCGTTAAACTTCCACCCCTGTGTTTGACAGCAGGTATGAGGTGTTTGGGCTTAAACGCTAGGTTCAATTTTTCAACCAACATGATGTTGTGCACAACGAGTAAACATCTCCACTTTAGTCTTGTCTGTCCAAATAAACCTTCCCAGACTTGTTGACTGCAACATATGGGCCTAAACTCTATTTACACTACCACCCCTTTTTCTCCAAAGACATGCATATTAGGTTAAATGATGATTATAAATTAGCTGTATACTGAAAATGCTGTAGCTGTAGATGTGAATATGAGCTAAATAAAGATGTGATTTAAAACATGGTGAGCACTGTGCACAAGACTTGAAAATTGCTACATAAATGCTAGTCCAATTGTAAAATGCATTTTTAGTTCCTTTACAGTTATGAGAGTTTAGCTAACTTCAGGTTCAATCAAGCATACTAAACAGGGACAGGAGAGGCTTGGTGTTTCTAACAAATCCTAAATTTGGCACGCAGTTTATGTCTTGACTCATTCTCACGTTGCAAGCTGCTATCTGAATTCATTTATAGTGCAAACAAAGCAAAGTTTCATTGGCTACTGTGTCTAAGATTCTATCATGTAAAGGGTATTTTCAGTTGTAGTGCATTACATGTTACACATAAAACCCATCAGCTAACATTTATCGAACTGTAAGCTAATGCAGATTAGTGTATGAAAGAATAGTCGCTAAAATGAGTTTAAAAGGCTAAACTGTAGCTTCCTTTATCCTCACTGTGCTGACAGCAATGATAATTATCACACATCTAGATCATGTTTGTCTTGAGGAAAGTACAGTTTTCCTTCAACTAACTCACAGCAGCTTACTGATGATGAAACTAACTAACCAGTATCATAAGTTCACAAAGAACTGACTGTGCTTAAGATGTTCATTATTACAAAAGGTTTTTCTTACCTTTCCTCTGATTCTGTAAGCTTTGAAGATGAGAGTAAGAACAAGAGGAACATATACCTGGAAATTTTGAGGGAAGTAGTGGGTGGGCTGAGGTTATGATTTGGAGCATGTTGTGGCTACTTATTTTGGTAATTGTTCTACAAATATCTAGAACAGCCACAGACTGACATTAGTCTAAGAGCTCATGTGGAGAGCCTAACAATTTCTTTTTTGTTTTGTTTTTTATTAACGCACACTGTCAGTACTTGAGCCTCTTATGGCTGTAACAAAAAGCTGGACTCAAAAGCAGACTCGAGGAAAGCAACTAGGAGTTCAAAAGTTTTAGTGACAACAAGAATTTGTAACAACACGGTCACGGGGAAAGCCAGAGCAGGAAGCAGTTGTCACAGGAAGAGTGAGCACTTTAAAAAAGGAGCACAGAGTTAATCATATAGTTCCAAAAGGAGTAAAGTAGAGTAAAGCTAACTTTCTAGACAGGCATTTCAGAGGAATAGCTCTAGAGGACAACCACACATTCTCACCTTGCACATAGCAAGGAGCTGAGGTCTTTCAGCGGTAGGACAGACTCTGGTCAGGTTCCAAGTTTTCTTCAGTTCTAGCCACATAGAACTGAAGAAATGGCCACTTCTGGGAACAACAGTGGTTGGCATCCCAGGGAAACCTGATAAGGAGAAAGACCTGTAGCTCAGGAGGTGAGACAGTTATGTGCATACTCAATCCATGGCAACTGAGAACTCCAAGAGGAGAGGGTGTAGGAGCCCATGCAGCAGAGTGCAAGCTCGAGCTCCTGATTCAGAATTCATGACAGTTTGCACATTAATGGTCAAGAAACTGGCCTCCCAGCCCATTGTTCGTCAGTGCTGCTAGTTTCAGTCATTGATGAGTGACAAAATGTTTGTCCCACTGAAAACACTAATGAACAGAATCAAATTTCTGGGACAAAACGACAAGTTCAATTTTGTCTGCTGCTGCCAAAATCATGCAGACAGAAATGAACAAATAAACTTTATCTGTGGTGTGACCACAGCTATCAAAACAGGGCACAACCTATGAATAAACACACACAACATGCCTTCATTTCTTCAGATCAAAAAACTTGTCCAGCTTTGACCTGCTCAGTGTTACAAATTGTAACATTGTTGTGATGTAACATAGCGGTCTCCAACCTTTTTTGCGCCACGGACCGGTTTATGCCCGACAATATTTTCACGGACCGGCCTTTAAGGTGTCGCGGATAAATACAACAAAATAAAACTAGTACCGGTACCGAAAAAAAAGAAGATTTATTCATAACACACGTGAAAAGACCCAGGAAAACCGAGTTAACGATAAAAACGGTAACAAAATAACGCTGAAAACCGATAAAAACCCTGAAAACCATACATTTCACACCTGAGCCTCAACTCTCGCGGCCCGGTACCAAACGACTCACGGACCGGTACCGGTCCGAGGCCCGGGGGTTGGGGACAGCTGATGTAACAGATACAATATAAGAGTTATTTATCAATTTTCTTTGCCACATATCTTTGCATATATCTTGCTTTACAGTGGGGCAAAAAAGTATTTAGTCAGCCACCGAGTGTGCAAGTTCCCCCACCTAAAATGATGACAGAGGTCAGTAATTTGCACCAGAGGTACACTTCAACTGTGAGAGACAGAATGTGAAAAAAAAATCTATGAATCCACATGGTAGGATTTGTAAAGAATTTATTCGTAAATCAGGGTGGAAAATAAGTATTTGGTCAATAACAAAAGTACAACTCAATACTTTGTAACATAACCTTTGTTGGCAATAACAGAGGTCAAACGTTTACTATAGGTCTTTACCAGGTTTGCACACACAGTAGCTGGTATTTTGGCCCATTCCTCCATGCAGATCTTCTCGAGAGCAGTGATGTTTTGGGGCTGTCGCCGAGCAACACGGACTTTCAACTCCCGCCACAGATTTTCTATGGGGTTGAGGTCTGGAGACTGGCTAGGCCACTCCAGGACTTTCAAATGCTTCTTACGGAGCCACTCCTTTGTTGCCCGGGCGGTGTGTTTTGGATCATTGTCATGTTGGAAGACCCAGCCTCGTTTCATCTTCAAAGTTCTCACTGATGGAAGGAGGTTTTGGCTCAAAATCTCACGATACATGGCCCCATTCATTCTGTCCTTAACACAGATCAGTCGTCCTGTCCCCTTGGCAGAAAAACAGCCCCATAGCATGATGTTTCCACCCCCATGCTTCACAGTAGGTATGGTGTTCTTGGGATGCAACTCAGTATTCTTCTTCCTCCAAACACGACGAGTTGAGTTTATACCAAAAAGTTCTACTTTGGTTTCATCTGACCACATGACATTCTCCCAATCCTCTGCTGTATCATCCATGTGCTCTCTGGCAAACTTCAGACGGGCCTGGACATGCACTGGCTTCAGCAGCGGAACACGTCTGGCACTGCGGGATTTGATTCCCTGCCGTTGTAGTGTGTTACTGATGGTGACCTTTGTTACTTTGGTCCCAGCTCTCTGCAGGTCATTCACCAGGTCCCCCCGTGTGGTTCTGGGATCTTTGCTCACCGTTCTCATGATCATTTTGACCCCACGGGATGAGATCTTGCGTGGAGCCCCAGATCGAGGGAGATTATCAGTGGTCTTGTATGTCTTCCATTTTCTGATGATTGCTCCCACAGTTGATTTTTTCACACCAAGCTGCTTGCCTATTGTAGATTCACTCTTCCCAGTCTGGTGCAGGTCTACAATACTTTTCCTGGTGTCCTTCGAAAGCTCTTTGGTCTTGGCCATGGCGGAGTTTGGAGTCTGACTGTTTGAGGCTGTGGACAGGTGTCTTTTATACAGATGATGAGTTCAAACAGGTGCCATTCATACACCGCATTTTTTCTTCAATAGTTTCATCACGTTTACTGTCTAAGAGCGCTAGCAAGCACTCTCTGCTTATGGTTAATGGTCTGTATTTGAATAGCGTTTTACTCAGTCCCTATGGACCCCAAAGCGCTTTACACTACCATTGTACCCACAGCTGCCCTGGGGCGCACTGACAGAGGCGAGGCTGCCGGACACTGGCGCCACGGGGCCCGCTGACCACCACCAGTAGGCAACGGGTGAAGTGTCTTGCTCAAGGACACAACAACCGAGACTTTCGGAGCCGGGGTTCGAACCAGCAACCTTCTGATTGCAAGGCGAACTGCCAAGTCTTAAGCCACGATGCCCCCCCCAAAAAAAACAAAAACAAAAACGGCCCGTCGTTTTGGTGGAAGAATGTACCATGTCAACCAATCAAAAAATGATATGGCTTATCGTTTTTTCACTTTCACATGTTTCTCCCACTGAAACTTTTTGGGACAAACTGACAAGTTCAATTTTATATTTTTCATATCATTTTACAGAGCTGCCAGCTCCAATGTTGATGCTTTAAAATCTCACCACTACATGTAAACGTCTTGATCCTACCCAATTCAATTACCTAAAAAACTCTGATATGATTGAAGATTGTAATAAAAGTGTTTATCAGAGGGAAAGTATGATTTCTAGGACACCTGAGCCTAACATTAGCTGGCATAATGTTACCTTATAACCAGTTGCTGTTGTTTAGTCGGCTTGTTATCAACTGTCCAAAGACGGGAAGGTCACACGTCTAATCTGCTGACAATAAGTGACTGCAACAATATCTGGAATAAATAAACATGTTTATGTATGTTATTGTGTTTGAGCCCTGAGTTCAGTTCAAGAGATGAGGCTCAAGGTGAGAAAGAGTTGATGAAAATGTACATGTACAAATGTTAACTACCCATATATCATTCGAAAGAGTTGTGATCTTTAAATTAAAAGCAACTTATAAGGTGTATGTCACTGATCTTTAGCCACAAAGGAAATAGGCAGAACGGCGATGTCCATCTCAGCCATTGTATTCGAGCCTGTTCTCACTTGGTCCGCATAATATACCGATGATTTGTCACGTCCCGAGGCGTTCCTCATGAACGCGCCGGGTTGTAGATGGAATCCAATAGATAGATGCTTCCAGCAGTAATACACGTTCCAGCTGTGTATTCCAGCCCTGACCTGATTCCTAACCTTCCTACTTTTCAATAGTATAGGAACTACAAGTAAACCAGCAGTTTGAGAGTGAAGTGTTCTTATGGGGTGATATGGTACTATGAGGTCTGGCGTGGAGTCAACAATCTGTCTCTGAACATGGGCAAAACAAAGACATAATTGTCAACTTCAGGAGAGCACAGAGAGATCACTGTCCACTGAATATTGATTGATCCTCGGTGGAGGTTGTCAAGAGCACCAAATTCCTTGGTGTTCACCTGGCAGATTACCTTTCTTGGTTCATCAACACCAGCTCCATAAGTACGAAGGCCCAACAGTGTCTTTACTTCCTGTTGAAGCTGAGAGAAGCCCATCTCCCACCATCAATTCTCACCACCTTCTACAGAGGGACTATTGAGAGCGTCCTGAGCAGCTGCATCACTGTCTGGTATGGTAACTGTACCGTATTGGATCACAATACCCTACAACGGATAGTAAGAACAGCTTAGAAGATCATTGGAGCTTCTCTTCCCTCCATCATAGACACCAGCATTATGGAGGATCCCACGCATCACACACACACTCTTCACCCTGCTGCCTTCTGGCAAGAGGTACCAGAGCATTTGGGCCCTCACTGCCATACTGCGAGATAGTTTTTTCCCCAAGCCATCAGACTCCTGAACACTGGACTTGACACACACACATATACCTTCATACACGTCACTACCAAGCACTTATCTGCACAGGCTCATACACACAAACACACCTTCATACATCAAGTTACTGTCATTGCTGCACTTTTCTGTTGCATGGTTGTGTCTGCATTGTCTTGTGTCTGTATTGTTCTGTCCTCTCTGCTGAGGCACTGTCTTTGTTTTGGGGGGTTTTTTTTGCAATTTTTGCACAATGCACTTTATGTTGTCCTGTTTTGATTGTCTGTTTTAAATGTCATTTGTAGCACCATAGTCTTGGAGGAACACTGTCTAATTTCACTGTGTACCACTGCACATGGTTGGAATGACAATAAAGCCAGTTAACTTGACTTTAAAGTAAGATGGGGCCTTCTTATTGTTGTTATTATTATTATTATTATTATTATTATTATCCTCACTATATCACCTTGTATGTGAGCAAAAGGATTTTGAATTAGATTCTGAATTTAAAAGGAAGAAAAGTCAAAATACACTCTCTTTTTCTAGCATTTTGGATACATTTTGCAATAAACAAGCACACTGTTACATTGCAGCTGATGAAGCTAATCACGGAAATAGTTTTAAATTAGACTCTCTCACAGTGAAGCTGTTCATCATGCTCTGATGCAGCTAAAACCATGAAGATAGAAATGAGCAAATAGTGGTGTAACCACAGCTATCAAACCAGGGCACAACCTATGAATAAACACACACAACATGCCCCCATTTCTTCAAATCAGAAAACTTCTCCAGCTTTGACCTGCTGAATGTTAGAAGTTATAACATTTTTGTTGCAATACAATATAAGATACAGATACCATATAAGACATCTTTACAGTTATTATCAATGTTTTTCTTTGCTGCATATCTTTGCAAAGATATGCTTCCTATATTTAATGTCTTCGGTTGGTATCTGCAATGTAGAAAGTAATCAAAATAAAAACTTTTGACTTGTAGTGAATATACATACATACATACATATACAAAAAGTTTCCGATCTCAAATCTCTGTTTTCTGCATTATTCTATATATATATATATATAAGAAACAATGTGAACAGATGTGATAAACTTTCTTTTACAAGAAATCAAAATGTATGAAGGAAAAGTAGGAAATGTAAAGTGTGAGACTCTTCATTGCCATGGATTATTCATGAAACTGTGATGGTTCAAATTTTTGTCACACATACCGAGGTGTACATTAATGATTAATGTATCTGGTATGTAAGTTACTTTAGTTGATGGAGGTGCACAATATATAAATAAATCCCTTATGTTACATTTACTAAATTTGAGTGCATGTTACTCCTCAGTAGTTGATTACAGCAGTTTTCTGAATTGCCAAAGCTCAACTCTTGTTCTCTAAGCTAAATTCTCAAAATCCTTAAAGAAACAACCGCCTGAAAGACGGCGAGTTTGTTGTTATTATAATAAAGAATACATGCGCAGGGCGGGCTTTTTAAAAAAAGCACTACTCTATCACACATGACACCAACTGTATTCCCCCCAGCGCGCCAGCCGCCGGTTCTCTCTGGGGCCTCCCCGCCCACGGGTGTTTTTTGTCTGGTTTCGGGCAGGCTTTTCCCGAGACGTCCACCAGAGGCCGCTGTTTAACTAACCCAAATCCCAAGATTCAAGATTCAAAGCGTTTTTTTGTCATGTGTGCAAAGAAAAGGCATTTCTCCGTACAATGAAATTCTTTCTCTTTTGCCGTGTTATTTGTAAATAAAGTACAAAATATTAATAAATAAGTGGAGACAAAAAAATTGAAGTGCTAAATAGATTTATGTGCAAAAGAGCTATGAGCTTAATATGCTGGTTTGATATGTGAGAAGACCTGATGTCCAAAACTTATTATTACTGTTCAAGAGTCTGATAGCAGTGGGGAGGAAGGAGTTGTTGAGTCGGGATGAAGTGTGAACAGTCGGTGTTGGGGGTGTGTGAGGTCTTTGAGGATGGAGGCAGCTCTCCTCTGGACTCTGCGATGGTAGATGCTCTGAAGAGAGGGCAGCGGGCTCCTGGTGATCTTCTCCGCAGTTGTTATAACTCACTGCAGGTGTTTGCAGTCTATAGCAGTTGTGCTGCTGGTCAGGCTGCTCTCCACAGTGCAGCTGTAGAAGCTGCTGAGGATCTTGGCCAAAATACCAAATTTCCTCAGCCTCCTCAGGAAATACAGCCACTGCTGAGCCTTCTTGACCAGCTGTGTGGAGTTCAGTGTCCAGGTGAGGTCCTCAGTGATGTAGACGCCTAGGTATCTAAAGCTGCTCACCTTCTCCACTTCATTCTTCAGGATAAACAGCAGCTGGTGAGGCCTCCTCTTCTTCCTCCTGTCTACTATCATCTCTTTTGTCGTATCAGTGTTGTGGGTGAGGTTGTTGTCCTCACACCATGACACCAGACTGGCCACCTTTCCCATAAGCCGCTTCGTCACCTCCAGTGATGCGACCAATCACTGCAGTGATTGTGATATATATTGAAACCGTTACTATAAGCCATTTCTTATGTCAATAAGGGAAGTAACAAAAAATGAGAACCCTAATTTCAACAGATGCTTTGTTACCACTGTGATTTTCACTATATACTCATGTTTCTGTTGATTGAGTGAGTAGCTGGTGAGAAATCCTTTTTTTTTTTGGTTTGTTTGTTTTTTGTTTTGTTGTTGTTTTATAGAACAGGGTTTTAAATGTGTAACAAATACACACCCATGACATGATAACATTGTGTGGTTGTGAGCACAGCTATAACTGCTTTCATTGGTTTGATACATTGGCCGGAACTTCAGAGGTTTTGTGGGTTTAGTTGGAAGCTTTTCTTTTGTGCTTAGAGTTTTGAGAAGTTTACATGTGATTAACATCTGATGATGAGCTTGTTACGCAGAAAGTGGCGCTAGATCAAGTATGTTGGTGGAAAAAAGTATTATCTTTACTTTATAAAACAGACAGCTGAACACAATCTTGTATTCTTGGGTCTTTACTTTACAATATGAAGCAATTATTGTGATTTGATTGTATATAAATAAAATTGAACTGAATAGAGTCCAAACGTAGAGGAAAAGGGTGAGTTGTCATATTGTCAGGAGGTGAGGTGAGTTTTTTTCTGGCTGGCAGAAAACAAAAACTTCTATTAAAGCTCTTCAGTTGTTTCATACAAATCAGCTAAAGAGTTTTGATAAAATATTTCTACCCAACCTTCTCGTACCTTTAACATTCCTGGAAAACATGAGCTTTCTAGCATTACAGCCAATTTCTTGAATTAGTTCAAATTAGCTATGGATATTGTAATTAAAAGGTTTCCTCTGCTTCTGTAAGCTTTAAAGATGAGAAAAAGAGGGAGAGTAAAATATATCTGCAAACTGTGAGAGGTGTGGTGGACGATGGGCAGATGTTTTCCTGTAAAAGGAAACTTAAAATCCTCTGAAAGGAGAAACACAAATCCACATTCTTTCAAACCTGTGTACACACAAAAACATGGAAAGTAAACTTCCAACAAAGAAAGTGTTTAAGTAAAAGTTACGGTCAGTGCCCACTTTAATGTTCAAAGTATTTTATACTCATTATTATATTATTTTCTCTGTTATTAAAACTTGATTGATGTAGAGTATTTGACTCGTACTCTGTGTGGTGTAACCACAGGAGCTGCATGTGTCTGAATGCAAAGCAGTTTTAGAAGAAAAACAAGTTGCACAGATTAAACGCAGCCTCTACAGAATAATGCGGTTGACATGACTGATTGTCAGCACCTGCTGTTGTTTTGCACTCTGCCTGGATACTTCCTGGAACATTTTGTGACTTGAAGTGTGGAGAACAATCACAGATTGATGTGAGTCTAAGATATTGATGTGGAGAGTCTGACAATGTTTTTAAAAACAATTCATGCACACTTTCACTACTTGAGTTTGTCAGGCTGTAAAAAAAAAAGTTAAAAACTATCACTACACCACCAGGAACATAATAATGACCAAATATATTCTCGTGACAACCGAGAAAACAAGTATCTTTCAGTTTAACTCTTTCTGTGATGTCCTGCTTGTTTGGAATTAAAAAGGGCCACCTAAACACATGAGATAGCATTAGAAAGGCCAGTGTGCCCTCTTTTGAGCACAATAGGACTTGTTAGAGTCAGTAGACTGCAGATTGTAGTCTGCAGAGTTCTACTTTCTTACCCCTTCCAATTCAAGTGCATAATCATAGCTTTGGTAGTTTTTCACTTTAACCCCTGGTGTCACCACCATTACGACATTAACAGCAAACTCATTAATCAGTTATGGCTCAGGTGACCTATCTAATGTGACTTAGCTACAGTTGCAGCTTGGAATAAAAGTGACTGAACCTCTTTAAGTTTTGTGACGATGTTTCTCATCTGAGAAGCTTCTTCAGTTCTAAAGCCAAAAGGTTTTTAAACCCTAGTGGTAGTGTCGCTACTATTGTTCATGTACCTCATCACCTGAGCCAATGTGTGAAGAACAGCATGGGCCATTACAACACCAGAGGTTTCAAGTGAAACCACTGAAGACCTTGCCTCAGACGATCATGTGACCTACTGAGGTCACCAGATGTGAGGTATCTGGGAAGGGATCTCAAGACTGCCTTGTATGTAGGTGGCCGAGAGTTAGTGTTGCACCCCCCCCCCCCCCCCATGTTGACAGATGGCTGTGCACAGTAGACATAGATTATGTTCCAGCTCTACTTTGGTTTTTGGTGTTGGTGCTTTTGAGCTCTTCAGATAATGACGTTAGCTCTCTTCTGTGTTTTTTCTGTCACAGTCTCATCTCTGTGTGAGTCCGTAGTATCTTTTGTGTTCAGGTTAAGTCTCCGTGTTTCCTCACCTTTCTGTCTTTGTGTCAAGTCTGAATGTTTGAGTCAGTGCTACTAGTATATAAGTGGTGGCTTTGCTTATGCATGTATGTGCATGTGTTGCGCACAACTTTCAGACCTTTGAATGACCTTTGCCCCCCCCAACCCAATCCCTGGGTATGTTTAATTTGATTCCATTCAATCTGAATCCTAGCCTGTTACCAGTGTGTATTTCTAATTCCTTGTTATTTAGAATAGATATTTTGTGGATCTAAATGTTTGGAGTCAATAGTGTATTAAGCTCAATAAAATCTTTTAAAACGTGAATTTTTAGTTAACAGGCACTGTGTTATTTAATTATGTTTTATCGTGTGTGACAAATATTTTGGTCTAAAGTGTAGATTTATACATACTGAAATTAGTTCAGATGGAGGATCCGTTATTTAATGTTGCTTTATCCTGTCACTATGGAGAATAGAGCCTCTGTAGAATATTTGACTTGTACTTGATCACAGGAGCTGCATGTGCCTGAATGTATTCTAAGAAGGATAATGCAAAGCTGTTCTTAAGAACTATTCATACACACTGTCAGTACTTAAAGTCTGTCAAGGCCCGTTAAAGCTGTAACAAAAATCTGGATTCAAAAGCAGACTTGAGTGAGGTGTAGTGAAAAAATAATTTGACCATCAAAACCAAACAGATTTTCTGAGATTTATTGAAAGACATTTGAAACCTTTGCAAAGGAACAGCACAAACAGGCATAGAAAGCATAGAGTGCATCACTACCTTGAACACAGAGCTTGCCCGCCAGAGGTGGTGTGCGTAGCGAAAGGCGCCCGCCATCACACACCATGCAGCTCAAAGATGATATTTCCTGTTTCTCCATTTCTCTGTAGGCTGATAATGATCGAGCCCAGCTGAATTCTCAGAGAATGAAGCGCTATACTGCGCATGACTGAATAGAAAATGTTTCCACATCTCCATACAGCTCTACGACTCATGCCGAGAAGTGACGTTAACCTTCTCATTGGTTGAGAGCGAGAGCCCCCGCTGCTTTCACCTACCCGACTCGACCACCTCAAATTTGGGTTCGACATGAAGTTGTCACTCCAATGAATGGTATTTCCTTTTTCCACCGTTGTGCGTCGTGGTATTTAATGCGCAATCTGCCAAAGCAGTACAACGCGCTCCACCGTGCGCTTTCACAGCCACAGAATGCTACACTTTACTTAGTTCTTCACAGGGAAGAGTCGTAACTTCTTATGATCCCCTGCGATGACTTCCTGTGTCTTCTTCTTGCTCTACTCAAAGCCAGAACAGAAAACAGTGACATTTTACAGCTTTGATCTCTGTCCCCGCCCCCCTCTCTCTGTCCCCCCCCTCTCTCTCTGTCCCTCCCATCACTGGTCCCTCCACTTGTCTCCTCCCGCTCTCGCTCTCTCTTGCTCGCCCAACCTATCGCCACTCCTCTCTCCCTACATGTCTCTGTGATAAGACTACCGTTATACACTCTGGGCAGTACCAAAAGACTCCATGCAGCTGTTATTTCTAAGTTGATTTCATACTACAGGAGTTGACAGTAGAAAAGGGTTCACAACTGAAAATTAAAAGGGTATACATTTAATACTATTTCATATTAGTTAACATAAATATAAAAAAAAATGTAAGGTAAGAAAATTGTTATAAAAGTTATTATTTTTCATGTTGTACTAATGGTTGTTAAGTTATTCATTAGGACTGCGATGTGTTAATCACTAATCGGTTTGTAAGCCTTTTCCTTATCGATTGGGAGTGCCTCCATTCTCCACTAGGGGGCTTTCGCAACTCAAAATCACTCTCGTGATTCTTTCCCTCTGTTTTCAGAGGTGTAAGACCTGGATGATTGCCCAAGAATTTTGCATAAGCAAAGCAGCGAGCTTGCACTAACTGTAATGCAGCTTCCTGATCTGGCATCTGGCAATAATATAACTTTATACAGGTCTGGATAAAAGTAGCAGTGCTTTTAAAAGGAGTACTTTTTCTGGCGCAATAGACCCATTTCCCGCCTAAAATCTGAATGTTTTCCATTACAACTGAGCACCACTTCAGTGTGGGTGGGCTTGTTATAGCAACCATAAAGCATCCCAAATGTACAAAATCTAACAACAGAGGACATCGAGGCAATGCTGCTCAGTCGATTTATTTAGAAAATTGAAGTGTGCAGAACAGTCGCAGACTGACATCAGTCTAAGAGTTGATGTGGAGAGTCTAACAATGTCTTTAAAAATCAACTCACACACACTCTCACTACTTGAGTCTATCAACGCCCGCTAAGGCTGTAACAAAACGCTGAAAAGTTTTATCTAAAAAAACTATCACCACACCATCAGCAACATAATAGCAACAAAAGGCCAGGATGTCCTCTTTTGAGCACAATAGGACTCATTGGGTTAGCTCAAATAAGTCAAAAGACATAGACCAAAAACAAATGTCCAGTAAAAAGGGACTGAAATGGACAGTTTGTGTTCAAACGACAAGCAGAAGCGGCCTAACTCTTTTGTACATTCCAACACTGCTCTCTACAGGGAAGAAGATGTTAGGACAGCCTGTTTTGTTTATTTATTTATTTATTTTTTTGTCCTATCTTATATATCCCATCACAGACTCTCTCAGATATTCTCTACAGCTTTTTGTTTCTGCAGTCATATCAGACTGACACTGTTTTTAAGAGCTCTTGTTGAGATTGTGGTATTGTGTTACACAATTCACACACATCTTCACTAGATTATTACTCTGCATAAATAAATTTATGTTGGTTCATATTTTAAATACATTTTGTTACAAACTGACAAGTTCAATTTTGTGTTTCTCCATCACATCAAATGTTTTATAGATCTGCCCACACACAAATCTCACAGCTAGATGTCAGTAGACTGCAGATTGTATTCTGAGTTCCTTTTTCTTACCCCTTCCAATTCAAGTGCATAATCCTAGCTATGGTAGTATGGAGCCAGAACACTTTGGGGTACTGACAAACAGAAAATGAAAGGAAAGGAAACTGAAAAACCAGCTGAAGTATACAAGTATGCACTGATTGCATGAAAATAGCAGGCAGTTTACAGTGATGCATTATGCACGGCAGGCTAAATTTAGATTACAGATCAAGACTTGTAAACAATGGTTTACATTTAAGATGATGGCGCTGGTTAGATTCACTCAATGAATCCCACCTGTCTACTAGATTCAGCTACTCTTGCAGCTATTCTAAGGATCTTGGAATGGAAGTGACTGGACTTCTTTACGTTTTGTGAGGATGTTTTATCTCTCGTGTGAAAAGCTTCTTCAGTTCTAAAACCAAAAGGTCCCACCCACCTTTAACCCTAGTGGTGGTGTCGCTTAAGAGAGTTGTTAACCCACTATTGATCATGCACACCATCACAAGAGCTAAGATGTGAGCAACAGCGTGGGCCATTACCACCTGAGGTTTTGCGTGAAACCACTGTAAGACCTTGCCTCAAACTATCATGTGTCCCACTGAGGTCACCTGAAGCAAGATGTGAGGCGCCTGGGAAGGGATCTCAATACTGCATTGTATGTAGGTGGCTAAGAGTTGGTGTTGCAGCCACCCCCTCTGTTGACAGATGGCTGTTCACAGTAGACACTGGTCATGGGCCTCTTTTACTCCTCTTCTGTCATCTATCTTCTCAGTTCAACAACGTGATTAGCGAGAATGGCAAGGGCCATTTCAGTCACTGTATTCAACACGGAGGGGCAACGTGGCAGGTCCACGCTCTTATCTCTGCATTTTTAATGGATTCAGTTTGAAAATACAGGAGTTTGTTGGAAGATGTAATTACATACTAATAAATGTATACACTCAACTAAATCATTATTGTTTTCTACTTAATAAACTCAAAAATGAACTTAACGTAGCTCTAAGTATTCCAGTAAAAACTTTATGTATTCAATTTCCTGACTGAGAGAAAGAACTAAGGTGGTGACAAAACAGTTGGGTGCAACTTACAGATTTCAGTTGATATTTTGGAAACAATCTAAGCAAATCTCATTTACGGAAACACATTCTGCAAAGTGATGCACAGCTAAAACCAGATGGCTCTTCAGAGACCACAAGCATCTCATATCGTGAGTGAAAGGAAACGAGTATGAGGCCAGCATTTAAAAGTAGGGGGGGAGGGGGAGTAAGAGAGAGGGGTACTGACTTTACTCATGCACATGTACCTGTATATGCACATTGACCTTTGTATGACGTATTTCCGAGGAATGCAGAAGAAATTGAGACCATAATTATTCGCCCAAAAGTGATCAGTCTGGTCAACCTGCTAATAATCCTTCAGAGAGTAGCTGACAGAATGGCTGACATTTTGGCATTAATGCCTTTAAGCAAAAAGTCGTAGAAATGATAGTAAGATTAGATGACCACTGTATGTACTGTATACTGTACTGTATATACTGTATATTTCAGCATGCCTCTCCCTGCAGGCCAGTGTAACTCTGATGTTTGTGTTGCTGGTGGTGTTATAGCTAATGGTAAGGATCTGGACAGTCATTTAAATAAGGATGGTGCTGCTGTTAATTGTAATTCTTCTGCTCTTGTTCTACCACCTTCTCCTGGACATTTTGACATTTATTAGCTTCTAAAACCATCTAGCAATCATTGTGATGCAACTGACAACTCTGTGCAGAGGGGTGGTGGGAGTGGTTGGGATTAGAGCTAGAGATATAGCAGCTTTTAATCCCAGAGAATTGTCAGTGTGATGATTTTAGAGAGACTGGTGTAGATAATCTAGAGCACGCAGATTATTGTAAACTCCTAAAACACTTACTGTGTGAAGTTGCTGGGGAAATGTTCTCTGAAAACACAACTGGACCTACAATCAAAAAACTTTTGAATAATAGGGAACCTAAACAAACAAAGAGATCTCTACTTATTGAAGGCCATGTTGGAAAAAAGGCAGCAGAGATCTGAGCTCTAGACTGAGTCGGCTGTGTAGAATGTCTGATCTGTGAATTCTGTGAATATGACTAACTAAATGGGTGTAATAAAGGGGTGTGGAAAAACACAGAACAAGACTGACCAATGAAGCCTCAATTTAATTCAATTCAATTGTATTCATACAGCACCAAATCACAGGAACTGTCGCCTCAAGGCGCTTCATATTGTAAAGTAGACCCTACAATAATGCACACAGGGAAACCGCAAAACAGGAAAGCAGGGTCGGTTGATGGTCAAACCGCCAGCGTATAGAACACGAAACAGGAAAGAGGTTATTAACCAGAGTGGTGAAAATAAACTAACAGAAAGGAAATTTACTTGAGAAAAAAAAAACACTGTGCAAATCAAAAGGCCAATTTAAGAAAGATTCACACTATGTTCTACCAAGTTAAAAAAATAATTTAACAAAGCGCCTTCAGTTATATTTATCATTTAAATCAGTCTAAAAAAGAAGTAGGTGTTCCATTCCACAACAGCAACATTGTCCAAGTTAAAAATAGTAATACTCATAAAGGCTCTGCTCTTCATACTGTCAGGATAAAGCAATATTAAATAAGGGATCCTCCATCTGAAATAATTCCAATTTGTATAAATTCACACTGAAGACCAAAATAGTTGTCACACATGATAAAACAAAATTAAATAATACATTACCTGTTAATTAAACAACAGTGATTTAAAGATTACATTGAGCTCAAGACCACACTATTGTCTCTAAACATTTAGATCAACAAACTATCCAATTTAAATAACAAGGAATTAGAAATGCATGCTGGTAACAAGTTTTGATTCAGATTGAATGAAATCAGAGAGAACCAAAAATGAAGCCTAATTAAATCACCCATGAATTGGGGTGCGGGTTGTGCATGCTCACATGTGCACATACGTGCACGAGTAAAGCCGCCACTTATATACAACTGGGATAAACTCAAACATTGAGACTTGATACAAGGAAAGGTAAGCAAACATGTAGACGTAACCTGAGCACAAGAGATACTAAAGAAAAACACAGAGATGAGACTGGAGCAGTAAAAACACAGAAGAGAGCTAACGTCATTGCTTGAAGAGCTCAAAAGCTTAAACACCAAAAAACCAAAGTAGAGCTAGAACATAATGCCTTACCAAGACCAAAAGCCATAAGCTCAAAAATCTCAAAACTCTGGGTCAAAGATGCAGGGACCATAACAACTAAAGCTGGGCATACACTGTGCGATCTTTGGCCTTTTTTGAGACGATTTCTCAGTCGTGCGACCGTTTTGGTGGGGATCGGCCCGAGTCTCGCCTTAATTGTGTCGTCCATCGTGTAGTATACATGGGGTAACGAGAAGCGATTAACACCTCACGACCAGCTTCTGATCAGCAATAGTATGGTCGCAAGAAAATCAAACCTGTTTGAAATCCTATCGCCCCTCGTGAGGTTATCAACGCAACATCTCCCACTGCGCATCCGTAATCACAGAAATGAAAGTGAAAAGGTGGAGCAGCACGTCAGTGAAGCGTGTGATCTGGACACAAGCGATGGAGGCACAACTTGTAGAACTTTGGCAAGCTCATCCGAGCCTTTCGATGAACGCGACTTGTCCTGAACTTCAGCTAGAATGAAAAAAAACCCACAAAGCTGGAGTTATTCTGCATCTTTAACCTGCACAGCTGCCTCTTCTTCTCTCATTCTCTCCCCCTCCCTCTCCTGCTGCTACTTCAATAATAAGAAATACTGTTTTTTTTTCTTATTCTCATTTAAAATGTCTAGCTTTTAATAAACAATTATCTGAATCTTACAACCAAAGTGGTCATCTGATGTAAAATGTATAGAAATTCATTATTGTATATAGTAAATATTAAATCTAATATATGCTCTAATAAGCTATAGTACTTATAGAAGGTACCATGTGTGCAAGCTGCAATTCTGTTGAAGAAAGAGGTTGAATGTATTTAATTACTGTAGAAAAATAATTGGTTTCTGTGCATTTGTTTTACCCTGGCAATAAATTAAAGTTGATTACGTCGATTAAGCATCATGAGGCGGAGGGTGGGGGGTAGTTCCCTATTTTTTGGCTGGGAGTTGGCAACCCTGCTAGTTAGGTATATGTAATTATTGATTAGGTTGTTTGATATTTCCGGTAAGTACTGTTTAAAATACCAGAATTGGGAGGATGGTGTAGGCTTATTAGATTGATCCATACCATCAAGATAGAGTACATCACCGTCACAACAGCATTTGTTTTCATTCAAAGGCTTTATGGCTTTTCCTTAAAATGCCCGGGCTGATTTTTTTGTCCCAGTCCAGTCCTGGCCTCACAAAATTATCACGACCACAAAAAACGTGAAAAGAGTTGGATGGACATTGCTGCTCAATCACAGCTGCCTGGTCAATGCTTTTCAATCTAGCAAAGTTGATGGTGGTGGTGTGTGTGTCTGTGTGAGTGAAAGACAGAGAGAGAGGGAGAGCAAGAGACAGATTTTGTGTTATAACCTTCATCTTAGGAGATTAATCAGTCTTTCACTTGATCATTTTAGGAGTTTAAGCAGACCCCCTGGAGGACACTAGCTGGCCAGCCAAACCCAGCTGCAAATGACATATTCAGGGTTTGAAGAAACGTGTCTCCACAGCTGAGCAAAAATGTACAACAAGCAACATATAATGGGTGAATATGAATAACTTTTTATTTCAGCAAACGTTAAATTTAACTTGGGAAAAATTACAATAACAGTGACCATGTGAAATTATACAGATTTTACTAGCCAGAGTAAACAAACGTTCTCAGTTGTATTATATATCCAACACGCTACCAAAACTTAAAGCATCTGGTTTTAACACAGACTCTACATATTGTATTGAACTACACAAGCATCAGCACTTTGAAATACTTGAAATGAACTTTGAAATACTGTTGGCCATCTTCACTCAACCAACAGCCAAAATGGTTACATCCTACGCTCTGACAACTTGAGTGGTGACCACCGTTGAGGTGGCCGGCTGCATGTTGGCCCTGATCTTCACCTCACGATGCATCTGGCACCAGACACACGTGTAACACCAAAGTATTTTACAGCAGTCATCACAGCACGAACCCTGCAGGATGGAGAAAAAGAAGAGAAGAATAAGACATAACACAACCCACAACTCAACACAATTAGGAAACATGGAGTCCCCATGCTTGTCTGATTTAGTTGATGAAAGGAGAGGAGAAAACGCCATCCCACAATTCATGAAAACTGTCAGTATAATTGGTAAAGTATGCAGATGATTTAAATCTTAATTATAATATAATTTGCCAATTTTTGCCATTAAGCTATTGATTTTTCACAAGAGTCTGCACGCACAAAGCACATGCAGACAATTTATGTAAATTTTCTGTGTTTCCAAATTTGATATTTAATATTTCTTATTGCCATTGTTCCAATTGAAAACATGAAGGCATATAGGGAATGATACATGGGCACTGTAAATATGACTACTTTGGACCTCTGACCTTTCTGCAAGGTCAAATAAGGTCAAAATTTCATAAAATTCTACTTATTACTTATTGGCAACATTTAGGAACTAATATTGCTATAAGGGGACTCAGAATATCCAAAATAATTTACATCCAAATATCATGTCACATGTGACCTTTTTCCTTCTGATCTCATTTCTACATTGCACATCTATGTTTCTCTTTCAAGTGTGTTATTTTTACTGTCTACATATTCTTAAAGTACATATGTAGACATATATATATATATATAAATTAATATATATATATATATAAATTAATATATAAAACTGTCCAAGATACAGCACTGTTCATTAAAAGTAATTATTGTCCAGAGTGAGCTGGCTTGGCAGACGTTTACAGTGTCAGTATGTTTCTTTTTATGTTGATTTTTGTAGGAAAAGCTTATCTTTTAAAACGAAATTGAATTTAAATAAAATAGTTTTTCACTCCTCGGTTTAGCTTTTAGCTAACAACAATAACCTTGACCCTCCCTCGCCCCCAGCCTTACAGCGATGCCGTGGCGGTCTCTGATTGACTGGCGAAGCGTGCAGGATACCACGAAGCATCCATCACAGAGTGGGAGGCAGCAACACCACCCGTGCTTATTGGCTGTATCACACTGCATGCAGGGGAAACACCAAAGGGCACAGCAACCTCGACAGAAGAGAAAAAAATATGCAGAGACACAAGTTTATTTTACTGTTGAATAAGTTCTCCTTCAACAACTAGCTTGTGCATCCTGTGTTTCATATGCTGACCTCAGTCCTAACTTCAGATGGTCAGATACTCAAGAACCTCTGAATAAAAGTCTGAGGAGACTGTTGATGCAAAAATCACTGCTGTTTGTAGAGTTTGCTAGATTAACTTACAAGTGCCCATATCACTGAAGCAATCACAGAGGCCAGTGCTCCAAGTCCCAGGGTGTTGATTAGTGCTGGAGACTGTCACTATCTGGGTGGGCTGCTGGTATTCAGCCATTTCTGGAGGAAAGAAGGTAGAAATAGAGATGCATTGAAGGGTTATAGTTTTTGTTGCTCCTCTGTACGGAGAAATCAAATGCTAGAATATGAAAAAGATAGCAACATTACTGTCCACAGTGTGGATATTTTTACAAATTACAGTTTCCTGTTTCATGAAAATCCCTACACTGACTATTGGCAGTAAATTTATGAGTACACCCTTTAAAACTCATGAATTTGCTAAAACCGAGCTTACAAACTGCATTCACAGCACATTTCAAATCTATAACTTTTATAAATTCACAGTTTCAAACAGTTCAAAGTCACACAAAATCTTTTGAGAGCATCCAAAATAATGCAGAGCGTTCAAGACGCACTACATCAGAAAACCAAAGACACTTTACACATTATTATTTGTCCTTGTGTAGTGATAAATACAAATTGCAGAAGCATTGTGTCAAAAACTAAAGTCATCCCATCATTGTTTTCTGTATACTTTATCAGTCTCTCATATTGTTGTGCATGAATTTTAGCCCACCTTTCTTTTCTTTGAAGTCTGTAGGTGTCTATTTATACAAAGGCCGCATTTTGGATACATTTTGCTCTAATCAAGCACACTTTGATACTTTGATGCTGCTAAAACCATGCAGAGAGAAATGAAGAAATAAACTTTATCTTTGGTGTGACCACAGCTATCAAAACAGGGCAAAACCTATGAACAAACACACACAACATGCCTTCATTTCCTCATATCAAAAAACATTTTCCAGCTTTGACTTGTTGAACGTTAGAAATGGTAACATTTTTGTGATGTAACAGAAACAATATAAGACATATTTAGAGTTATTTATCCATTTTTTTCTTTGGTACATAATTTCATATAATTTGCTTCATATATTTGATGTCTTCAGTCCGAGTACCAAATTTATGGTCGACTCAATGAATGTAACGTACCCAGGTCCTTTGACTGCCAACACAAATCATCACCATTCACCCCTGTTTTTGACAGTTGGTAAGACAAAAGGAAAATTTATGCCAAGTTTCATTTTTGCTAACCATGAAGCGGTGCATGATAACTAAACACTGCCACTTTCGTTTTGTCTGTCATGATAAACCTTCCCAGACTTGTGAACAGCAAGAAATTAATTAAACCTATGTCAATGAGTGAATACATAGGCATAAAGTCTAATTACACTATCACACATAAAAAAAACAAAAACTTCTATTAACACTCTTTAGTTGTTTCAAATAATCTAGCTTTAATAATAAAATATTTTTTTCAACTTTAAGGGTTTTAATAAAATATTTCCACGCCCTCTTATCTTCCTACAACAGATAGCTGTTACACTGTTTCTTGAATAGTGTAATTAAACAAAAAGGAACTACCTAAAAATTCAAGTATATTCATCCATGTAATGATTTCAAAATGTGGTTTCACCATAACGAACACCACATGGTCTTCCTGTACCCCCTTAGCTTTTCTCTAAAGACATGCATATTAGGTTAAATGATGATTATAAATTGGCTGTATACTGAAAATGGTACATCTGTAGGTGTGAATATGAGCTAAATAAAGATGTGATTTAAAACATGTTGAATGCTGAGCACAAGACTTGAAAAATGCTACATAAAAGCCATACCAAATGCATTTTAGGCCCATTATTTACAGTTATGAGAGTTTAGCTAACTTCAGGTTCAATCAAGCATACTAAACAGGGACAGGAGAAGCTATGTGTTTCTAACAAATCCTAAATTTGGCATGCAGTTTATTTCTCACGTTGCAAGCTGCTATCTGAATTCATTTATAGCGCAGACAAAGCGACGTCAGTAGCCAATATTTCGTTGGGTACTGTGCCTAAGATGCTATCATGTAAAGGGTGTTTTTTTAGTTGTAGTGCATTACATGTTACACAAAATCCAACAACTAACATTTACCAAACTCTGCGCTAATACAGATTAGTTGTTTGACAGAATAGTGGCTAAAATGATTTTAAAAGGCTAAACTGTAACTTCCTTTGTCCTCGCTGTGCTGACAGCAATGATAATTATCACACATCCAGATCATGGTTTTTTTGAAGAAAGTACAGTTTTCCTTTAACTAACTCACTGCAGCTTACTGATGATAAAACTATGTACCAACCAGTATCATGTGTTCACAAAGACCTCACTGTTTTAAGATGTTCATTAGTATAAAAAGATTTTATTACCTTTTCTCTGGTTCTGTAGGCTTTGAAGATGAGAGTAAGAGCGAGAGGAAAATGTAACTACAAACTGTGAGAGGTGTGGTGGTGGGTGGGCTGAAGTTTTCCTGAAAATGAAACTTAAAATCCTCTGCAAGGAGAAACACAGTTCCACGTACTTTCAAATCTGTGTACATGCACGGCTGCATAAAAAGGAAGACAGAAGTGAACTTCCAACACAGAAAGCGTTAAAAGTACAAGTTATGGTCAGTGCCAAATTTAATGTTAAAGTATTTTATTCTCATCATTATATTATTTGCTCTGTAATTAAACCTTGATTGATGTAGAGTATTTGAGTTGTACTCTGTGTGGTGTAAACACAGGAGCTGCATGTGTCTGAATGCAAAGCTGTTTTAGAAGAAAAACAAATTGCACAGATTAAACAAAGCCTCTACAGAACAATGCAGTTGACATGACTGATTGTTAACGCCCATTGTTGTTTTGCACTCTGTCTGTATGCTTCCTGGAACATTTTGTGGTTTCAGGTGTGACTTGAAGTGTGGAGAACAACCACAGATTGAGCTGATGTGTAGAATCTAACAATGTTTTTAAAAACCGTTGACGTACAATGTCACTACTTGAGTTTTATTAGATCTAACTCTCGATACGGTAGATAGCATTGTTGTTTTATTGTGAAGCACTTTGATGTACACCAAGTCTTTTAAATGTGCTATATAAATAAACTTTGACTTGAGTCTGTTAGGCTGTAAAAAAACAAAAGTTAAAAACTATCACCACACCAGCAGCCACATAACAATACTCAAATATATCCCCCTGAGAACCGAAGAAACAAGGATCTTTTGGTTTAGCTTTTTTTGTAAAGTCCTGCTTATGTGAGCTAAAAAGGGCCAAACACATGAGATATCACTGGAAAGGCCAGGGTGTCCTCTTTTGAGCACAATAGGACTTATTTGGGTAGCTCAAATACGTCACCTGGTTTTCTCTCACTCTAACCTCTGGTCTGTCTCAGTTAAGCTGCCCACCTAACACTAGTTTTTATTTGTATTTTTTTAGAGTCGTGGCCCTGGTGTTATGTATGGGTAAAATGTGAAGAGGCACTGTTGTTACGAGCTCTTAGAAGTTTCATAGCCTTGAAAGAAATCACGAAGGTGTAGAAGAATCGGATGTGTAGAGTTAATGGAGCAATGATAAAATGTATGTAACACTAAACAAGTGAGTACTGGGTCTGATTGATTTCCTTTGACTGTGTTTTGTCACCTTTAAAACACCTGTAAGGGTGTAAGCATGTATGTGGGCTACTTCCTTTTTTTTTTTAAGAATCCTTTCCTGTCAGCATTTATTTAAAGTGCACTTTAACATACTGTTAAATTACATTTGCATGCCTGTCTTGCACAAAAGCATTGATGCATGAAAGTGATGCATCTACAGCCCTTCCTGGTTTCTTACTTTCCTTTTCACAAGCACCAACAGACAGATGTACATTCTCTGTCTCATTTGGTGCACATCAGACAATACATGAAACTCATCAAACCCACAGGGCTGATCAGAAGATTCTAATGTGTCAAAGTGTTTGTGCAAATGTAGCAGAGTGGTAAATTAATAATAATATTTTCCATTTCAAAAATCCATTTAAGGTTCAAAAAGGGGTCTTAAAATGTTGTTTCTTTGTTTCCATGTATGGTAAGACAAGAATGTTATCGGGTAATTTAATGTTATTGCTTGTGCTATTTCTTTGGTTATCTGCATGTTGTGTGCACTTGAAGCTGTTAATTTTATAGATTTGTGTAGTTGCATATTGTGGTCACTGGGCGGGGGGGGGGGGGGGGGGGGGGGGGGGGGGGTGCTTAAGGGTTAACTGCAGTTTTCCAAAAAAAACTTAACAAGAAATGCATCTTGGGGCTTCCTGTTTACTTTTCTTTTTGTTGTGGATGTGGAACGGGAATGTTGTGAAGGAGTTAAATTGTTGGTAAGAAATTGTTAAATATGCACATAACTCGTTGAAACATATTGTTATAATTGTAGTATTATTTGTATACTTCACAACAACAGACATCTAACGAGACGTGTGGTTTCTACCATTTTTTTCACATGGCTGTCGCTCCACTCAAATGTCTTCAGAAATGAAAGTGTCTGATCTCCATCCTCTGCCTCTCAAATGATTTCCCTCCAAATTTAGTATTAGTTTTAACTCCGCCTTTCTGGCTGTCTGCTCTTAACAGGCTTCATCAGGTCTCAACAGTCTTTTAGTTATTTTTAGGAAGTGACATCTCTGCTGTGGCGGCATTAGTCACTGAGCGAAAAATGTAAGGCCACTTTTTTTTTTTACATTCGACACACATAAAAACAACAGTTGAGTACAGAAAGCCTGTCACTTAACTATAAAGGACTGAAGGGCAGGCCAACACTGCCCTCTGCAGCAGTTGTTGTTGATAAAGCTCATGGTTAATATAAAGTCTCCTTATCATTGCTGAAAGGGCTGAGTTGACCATTTAGCAGAGGGGATCTCACTTTCCTTCCGCATTTCATGGCTGGACGTTTTCCTGAAGTCTGTTTAAGAGCTGTTGTTGTAAAAGCGGTCTGTGCCGTGACTGTTAGATTGCCTGAATGCAACCTGTCACAACATTATTACCAGGAGAAATAAAATGCGCTCCTCTTCAGATTAAGTATGTAGGAAGATGGTGATGAAGCTAAATTAACAGCTACTCCATTTCTTCCAACCTTTACCTCTGTTTTTTCTTTTTTTAATGTTAAGGATCAGAACACTGTGTGCCACTCCAACAGGTTCAAACACAACCAAATTTAAATTAACTTGTATTTGTGTGAAAACTTAAACAAGTGGACAGCAGAGGTGGAAAGTAACAAATTACAAATACTCTGTTATTGTATTTAAGCAGAATTTTCAGGTATCTGTACTTTATTTCAGTATTTGTTTTTCTAACAACTTTTTACTTTTACTTGCTACATGTATTTTTTTTCTCTTACATTTTCAAAACAGGCTCGTTACTTTAGGTTCATTTAGTATAAGTCAGCCTAAAGGAGTGCGAGTATCCGTATGTTGTGTTCACGGTACTTCTTTCACTCTAGCTAGCACAAAGGAGAAGGAAGCACACTTTTATAAGTGTCAGGTAATTCCAAACATCAGCAAACACACAATCTGTTGGTGTGAAGCTTGTCACACTGCATGTTGTTAGCTAAAGGCCCGGCTGCTGTATTTCACAGAGGGAGAAAAGAGTGAGAGCTAACCTCACTCAGAGATGGAGGAAGAGATAAGAAAAGACAGGAGAGGAAGAAGAGAGAGTAGATTTAAAGGTGAGGACTGATCAGCGATGCTTAGAAAATATTTTAAGCTTACATGTAATGTCATTGTTTTAATCATATATTATATATTCCTGCAAAACAAACTATGCCATACTAACTTTGTGTTATTCAAATCTAAAAATGTGCTGTAGTTTGTGTGGGATAAAGAGACTAGCTTGTGATAGCGTGATGGATTTACTGTAAAAAACTGTGTTGGACTGGTGCACAGTGCACATTGTTGGTTTACATCAGCTGTAGTAGACTAATTTGCATTTAAGATGATGATGGTTAGATTAATTCACTGAATTCCACCTTTATACAACTGCATACTGAATATTTTTTAACACGGGTATCTGTACTTCTACCTAAGTAAAGAAAGCCTGTACTTGTGCCTGCCACATGTCCTTGAGGTACCCCACTTCTCGGGAGAAAGTGGAAGGTGATGCGTGTCTGAAAGCGTCTCGGTGCAAAGTATGCACAGCAGACTGACAAACTGCAAAATATTTTTGACACTATGATGTTTTTTTGTAGATAAAGACCAATTCTGATGTATATTCTTATTCGGTAACCTATCAGAATAATGCATGACAGTAAGTGCATTTTAATAGTTTTTATTTTAACAAAGGCTAAACTCAGATCTGAAGAAGAATTCAATTACAATGACAGCGATGATTGTATGAAATAGAAGGATTTTATTTGTCACAATGAAAGCTGGTCTCAGATACCATCCAACACATTAATATGCCCACAAAACTCTAAAGCATCTGGTTTTAACAGTAACATTTGCTCTCAACCCACTAAGTAAAACAGTCACTTCCTATCAATGCATGGCCTATGTGGCGACCATCATTGCTGTGGTGGGCCGCTGCTGGTGATTTTACAGCTGTCGTCACAGCAAGAGCCCTGCAGGATGGAGAAGAGGAAGAAGAGAGAGCGAGAGAGAGAGAGGATGAAGCAGCACGTGTTACTGCGGTTTAATTTGCAGCTGCCATGGTTGTTTCTGTGTAAAATGTGGGGGAATGCCACAGTACCAGCAACAAAATCGGCATCAGAATGTAGAGGGCCTGTTCAGTTTGCCTTTTTACAGTGAGACATAAGAGATGAACAGATTTTCTTCTCTAATTTGGAGGTCACCCAACCCCTTATACCCTCTATATGTTCCTTTCATGCAAACATGTCACAAAACGCAGTATCCAGTTCACTTCTTTCATGGCACTACATGATATAGATATCAGTTTGCTGGTTACAGTGCAACCCATAAGCAAATACTAAGGCTGATGAGACAGCTTGGAGCTTCTTGAGGGTGAGAGGAAGGATGTGCACACAGAGGAACCTTCAATCATTTTCAGTACACTTTTTGTGGATCTCATAAAATCTACATTATTATTGATGTTATGAACATAAATATAAAAATGCAGCTGGGTGGGCTACTGGTAGATGACGGCCATGCCTGGAGGAAAGAGAAATGGAGGCTCAGATTTATGAAGGGAACATATAAAATCACTACAAAGACTTTACACATAGATATATGTCTTTAAACTTAATAATCGAAGGCACAAGTCTACATTTGCATTACTTTGATTATAATTGCTGGTGTTCCCTCAGTTAAACATTATTTTCTATGTTTGCATGCTACTTAGATACTAGCTTGCAGGGGCTGAAATTCATTTAAAAGCTGTTTGTTTTAAATTTTTATTATATTGCATTGCCTTGTGTTTTTAAATATGTTACAGCAAAATCAATGAATTTGTGTGAGATGCAACAAATATTTTTTCAAACAAACATTCATCCTCTTGTGGGCTAATGCACAATCGAAAAAACAGGCTAGGAAACCTACAAGGGCAGGTACGGACATTAGACCGGGGGTTGGCGACCGCGAGCTGCAGGCTCTTTTGGCCCTCAGCTGTGGCTCCCGCAAACTAAGAAAAATTTCATGTTACAGACATAACCTTCCCTTTAATACGACTGAGTATTGGGGCCACATTTGTTAGTGGAAAATGAAGAATCATTTTCCATGATGTTTCTTTACCTTCTTTTAAATGTACAAAGATGCCCTTTGTCTATGGTTAGATTAGTTTAGAATTATCCTTTTAGACTTTCCCAGTAAAGACATATTGTTTTGGGACATATTGTTTTAGATTGTTTTATCTCTCACAGCCTTCTCCCAGCTCTCTGCTGACGAGACTAGCGCCACATATGGAGTTGTTTATTTTATCTGTTTATTATTTTCTTATCCTGTTCTCACTGTCTCTCCTATAAAAAGTGCCAAGCCTCTGTTCATGGTGTGAGTTGTTCTCAGCAGCTCACCCGTGTACACGTTTAGCAAAGAAAGTAACTTTGTCTCATTGTGTCTTTATTTCTCCTGGGTTTTTTACAGAGTTTTCTCCCAACAACATTAAGAAAAATATTTTGACCATTTTGAGAACAAATTTGAAATGTCGAGATTACAGTTGTTGTTTTCAGACAAACTGCCACAGTTGCAGTGCCCTCTGAGTTAGTGAAATACTTCAGAATCTGTTTTAGTAACAAGGACGCAAATGATTTCTCTTTTAGCATATAAACACAGTGTAGTGATCAGTATAAGGATTTTTGAAAAGATGGTTCATCTGGTCAGAAGGAAAAACACAAGAGTTTGTGTAACCTCTCTCTCTTCATGTCTCCACTTTGCTATAAGTTGATCCAGACCACAAAGCTAGCTAGCAGTTACTTGCCAAACTCAAGCCAGAGGTCTTTCTGCTACGGTAGTACGATGAAGTCCAAACACCGCTTGTTCCTGACCGACGACACTCTGCTGTCCTGCATGAATATTAAAGTGACTTCTTACAGCTCTGATATGGCAAAGATCTGCAGTAATGTTTAGAAACAGAACTCACACTAACCTAATTTTATTCTAAAATTATTGGGCCTCTGCTACGTTTTATTTATTTGAAAGTGGGCAATTATTTAGGTGTGAACTCAAATAGACAAAATACAAAATCATGCTTTATGTAAAAGTAGGCCTCTACATGCCAGTGTTGTTTTTTCTCCTCTTCAAAGCATTTGTTAAAAGGTTCTTAAAATAAAAAGACCTCTTATTACATTTGTATTAAGTGTATGTATTATCCTTTCCGAATTGCATCTGTCAGGGCACTCGGTCTGTGACCAAATGTTTTCTACACTGTTAAAAAAACATCTTAAAAAAACAGTAATATTCCGGCAGCTGGGGCGCCAAAATACTAAAATAACAGAAAATATCTTCCTCATAAAAATACGGTTATTTTCAGTAATGACAATACAGTTTGTTGCGCTAATTTTACATGGGATTCTGCCTTTTCCAATTGCGTTTAGACATTAAATTAGGAACATTTTAATGTGATCAAACAATGAAATTACCTATAAACAAGGTCAATGAATGTGGCAATATGAATCATAATACGTAAATGTACAAAAATATACAGTTAACAGTTGGTTTAAAAAAATAATGGCTTGCATGCCCTGGGACAGAGGCGAAGCTGCCATATTGCACCATCGGCCCCTCTGGCCATCAACAGTAGGCGAAGAGTCTTGACCACGGACACAATACCGAGAGTGTCCAAGACGGGGCTTGAACCAGCAACCGTCTGATCACAAGGCGAACTGCCAACTCTTGAGCCACGAACGCCCTCTATAGCAATGATAATAATACTTATGTGATGTAACACAAGGTTATAGGAATCATGTTATATACTTTTCCATAGCATTACATTTGAATTCAACAGTTCAATCTTTCAAATAATGGACAGATATTTGTGAATTCATGATACATTTGTAAATGTATTTTAACAATCTAAATATGCATATGTATAGACAGATACATTTAATAATCATGACAATTATGTTGTAAATGGTAAATGGCCTGTATTTATATAGCGCTTTACTAGTCCCTAAGGACCCCAAAGCGCTTTACATATCCAGTCATCCACCCATTCACACACACTCACACACACTGGTGATGGCAGCTACATTGTAGCCACAGCCACCCTGGGGCGCACTGACAGAGGCGAGGCTGCCGGACACTGGCGCCACCGGGCCCTCTGTATTACATTACAGTGATTTAACGTTAATTTACATTCACAATGTGAAGTCAAAGTCTATTTACGTAACTTTAATGATATTAAGAACAGAACAAAACTGTAAAATGCAGTAAAATACTTTTATATTAGGATTTTTTCCTACAGTACAGCCACACCCGCGACCTTGTGATTGTTAGTTCACATTCATTGGCCGATGCTTAGCGTCATGTTTTTATGTGTCCCAACATCCAATGGCATGTCACATTGTTTTCATGGCCACACCCTCACCCCAGGTGCAGAGGCCTATTTCTGTTCAGGAATGTTGTGAATACTTTAAGATTTATATTAATTGCAATTCCTACATCTACATTTATTTCTTAAAACATGTAATTAGCACAGCGTGGCCGTGCAATGTTTTATATGTTTTTTTTAGTTTTTATTCCTGTTAATTATATTTTCACTTGTTACCTCTAAATTATTGAATCAGACAAAATTATAATTCAAATACTCCTTTAATTATTGATTATTCTCATTAATTTTCGATCATTTTATATATTTTTCCGTAGTATTACATTTGGATTTAACATATCAAAATCAGCCCGGTCTCAAAATGCCCGGGCTGATTTTTTTGTCCCAGTCCAGTCCTGGCCTCACAAAATTATCACGACCACAAAAAACGTGAAAAGAGTTGGATGGACATTGCTGCTCAATGCTTTTCAATCTAGCAAAGTTGATGGTGGTGGTGTGTGTGTCTGTGTGAGTGAAAGACAGAGAGAGAGGGAGAGCGAGAGACAGATTTTGTGTTATAACCTTCATGTTATGGACGCACAGTGTGAGCACTCAGGTCCCATCAGAGCATCGGGCCGACTAGTGTGAGACCCTGTACGTGACCTACAAACTTCTAACCCCTGTGGTTCAATCGTACAGTTTGAGCAGGAGCTGAATAACGAGACTGAAAAATTTGCACAGTGTATGCCCAGCTTAAGGAGACAAAGACCTCAAAAGAAGGGGCCTCATCTTAGGAGATTAATCAGTCTTTCACTTGATCATTTTAGGAGTTTAAGCAGAGGAGGACACTAGCTGGCCAGCCAGACCCAGCTGCAAATGACATATTCAGGGTTTGAAGAAACGTGTCTCTACAGCTGAGCAAAAATGTACAACAAGCAACATATAATGGGTGAATATGAATAACTTTTTATTTCAGGAAACGTTCAATTTAACTTGGGAACGATTACAATAACAGTGACCATGTGAAATTATACAGATTTTACTAGCCAGAGTAAACAAACATTCTCAGTTGTATTATATACCAAACAAGCAAACAAAACTCAAAGCATCTGGTTTTAACACAGACTCTACATATTGTATTGAACTACACAAGCATCAGCACTTTGAAATACTTAAAATGAACTTTAAAATACTGTTGGCCATCTTCACTCAACCAACAGCCAAAATGGTTACATCCTACACTGTGACAACTTGAGTGGTGACCACCGTTGAGGTGGCCGGCTGCATGTAGGCCCTGATCTTCACCTCACGATGCATCTGGCACCAGACACACTCGTAACACCAAATTATTTTACACCAGTCATCACAGCACGAACCCTGCAGGATGGAGAAGAAAAAGAAGAGAAGAATAAGACATAACTCAACACAATGAGGCAAACATGGTGAAGTCCCCATGCTTGTCTGATTTAGAGTACTCTCAGTGTTCACTTGCGAATGTGAACCAACAGCCAAGTAGTTCTTTGATGCTGTTATAAGAAACTGGGTGAGTTAATAAAAGTGAATTTGTTCACAGCCGTAGTTTCCTGTTAAACAGATTTGAACAAACTGTCGTTACACTGTCTGTGTGTTTAATGAAGGCACACGGGGTATGTTTGAATGGTCAGTTTCACTTGATTGATTGATTGATTGATTGATTGATTGAATCTTTATTTTGAACATGTTGAAAAAGTACAACAACATAGAATTAAAAGAGAAAAATGAACAAAGCAAAACAAAAGGAAAACGAGCAACCACAACTACAAATAACGTTCATGTTCAAAAAGCAGCAGGAAGAGGCATAAGCTTATTTAATCCCACCCCTTTTCCACTATCTAGTATCAATAGACTACAGAAATACCTCCTTGCAATTACATTATATGTTATGTGTAATTTTTTTTATTATTCTTTTTTTTAAAAATATATATATATATATATATATATATATATATATATATATATATATATATATATATATATATATATATATATATATATATCTATCTATCTATCTATCTATCTATCTATCTATCTATCTATCTATCTATCTATCTATCTATATATATATATATATATATATATATATATATATATATACACACATATATATATATATATATATATGTATATCTATATATATATATATATATATATATATATCTATCTATCTATCTATCCATACATACGTATATACACATACGCACATATACACATTTTCAATAACCCCAGTAACACCTCAAAGGATACACAACCTACAAATATATATACAGTATACCCATACCTACATACCTGTGCACCCGCACACACATGAAAATGTTGGACAAGAACACCCTATCAAATCTCTACGTCTTCCCTACCCTGTAAAAACCATATCCTTAAACTGTTTTTTAAACTGTGCCATGCTCGGACATTGCTTCATATCTTTACTTAGTCTGTTCCACAGCTTCACTCCACACACAGAGATGCAAAGACTTATTAATCTTGTACGGATACGAGGATGTTTTAAATTTAATTCCCCCCTCAAATTGTATCCCCGTTCCCTTTTAGAAAACATTTTTAGAATATTGTCAGGAAGCAGGTTATTTATTGCTTTATATATAATTTGTGCAGTGAGAAAATGAACCAGATCTGTGAATTTTAGAATTTTTGATTTTAAGAATAGTGGATTTGTCTGATCTCTGTAACCAGTTTTATGGATTATCCTTATGGCCCTTTTTTGTAATAGAAAGAAGAGAAATAAGAATGTGGGTGGCAGCTGTAATAATGTTTAGGAAAAAGAGCTTCTTTAATTACCTCCTTTAGCAAACAATTGACTGGAGCATCCTTTATGAAAGGAGAGGAGAAAATGCCATCCCACAATTCATAGCAACGGCTCATCCAACTATTCACGAAAACTATCCAGTACGCAGATCTTAAATATAACTGAATTTTCCGATTTGTGCCATAAGCTAGTGATTTTTCACAACAGCCTGCTAAACACATGAAGAACGTGCAGAAGATGTGTGTCAATTTTCTGTGTTACCAAATTTTATCAAGTTGGCAAAGCACAAAGCTCATCACAATAACTCATAAAGAAACAAAACCTTTACAGGAGTGTAGTTGGCTTACATCCACCAAGGAATTCAAGGTCAACTCAATGATGGTTGAAGATTTTTAAAAAGCCTTATAAGATTGAAAATATGATCATTACATGCGTATGTATCTTCAGCACCTCCAACCTCTCCTTCAAGGTCATGAAATGGAGCTAATGGTCCAAGTGATAATAATGCTATACAGGGCTATTTATTAAAACTATATTTCTCATTGTCATTGTTCCTATTGAAAACATGTGCGCATATAGGGAATGATATATGGGCACTGTAAATATCCCGTTACTTTGGACCCCTGACCTTTCTGCAATGTCAAATAAGGTCAAATTTTCATGAAATTCTACTTGTTACTTATTGGCAACATTTAGGAAATAGTACTGCTATATGGGGACTCAAAAACCTGATTTCTGCATTGTACATCTATGGTTTTCTTTCAAGTTGACCCAAAATGTGTTATTTTTATTGCACTATATATTCTTTAAAAAAAATCAATGAAAACAAAATATGAATTTATAAAAAAAAAAAAGAATTTATAAAACTGTACAAAATGCAACACTTTTCAATTATTCGGTGAGCTGGCCTAACGGAAGTTTGCACTCTCAGTATGCTTCTTTTTATGTTGATTTTTGTAGGAAAAGCATATCTTTTAAAAAGAAATACAATTTAAATAAAATAGTTTTCACTCCTCAGTTTAGCTTGGCTAACAGCAATAACCTTGACCCTCCCTCGCCCCCAGCCTTACAGGGATGCCGTAGCGGTCTCTGATCGACTGGCGAAGCGTGCAGGACACCACGCAGCATACATCACAGAGTGGGAGGCAGCAACACCACCCGTGCTTGTTGGCTGTATCACACTGCATGCAGGGGAAACACCAAAGGGCACAGCAACCTCGACAGAAGAGAAAAAAAAGTATGCAGACACAAGTTTATTTCACTGTTGAATAAGTTCTCCTTCAACAACTAGCTTGTGCATCTATGTTTCATATGCTGACTTCAGTCCTACCTTCAGATGGTCAGATACTCAAGACCCTCTGAATAAAAGTCTGAGAAGAGAGTTGATACAAAAACCACTACTGTTTGTAGAGTTTGCTAGATTAACTTACAAGTGCCCATATCAGCACAGCAATCACAGAGGTCAGTGCTCCAGTGCCCAGGGTGTTGATTAGTGCTGGAGACTGTCACTATCTGGGTGGCCGCCTGGTATTCAGCCATTTCTGGAGGAAAGAAGGTAGAAATAGAGATGCATTGAAGGGTTATAGTTTTAGTTGCTCCTCTGTACGGAGAAATCAAATGCTAGAATATGAAAAAGATAACAGCTGGTTTGAAGCATTACTGTCCACAGTGTGGATATTTTTACAAATAACAGTTTCCTGTTTCGTGAAAATCACTGCAAAGACCATTGGCACAAAAGTTATGAGTACATCTTTTAAAACTCAGAAATTTGATAAAACCCAGCTTATAAACTGCATTCACAATACATTTCAAACCAATAACTTTTATAAATCTACCGTTTCAAACAGTTCAAAGTCACACAAAATCTTAATCTGTCTTGAATGCTGAGCATTCAAGACAGATTAAGAGATATTTAGTGTTATTTATCCATCTTTTTCTTTGGTACATAATCCCATATATCTTGCTTGATATATTTGATGTCTTCAGTTTGTATCTACAATGTAGAAAGTAATAAAAGTAAAGACTTTTGGCTGGTAGTGAATATACATATATATCTACATATATGTGTATATGTACACACACACACACACACACATTTAATTTGAGCACAATAGGACTTATTTGGGTAGCTCAAATACGTCACCTGGTTTTCTCTCACTCTAACCTCTGGTCTGTCTCAGTTAAGCTGCCCACCTAACACTAGTTTTTATTTGTATTTTTTTAGAGTCGTGGCCCTGGTGTTATGTATGGGTAAAATGTGAAGAGGCACTGTTGTTACGAGCTCTTAGAAGTTTCATAGCCTTGAAAGAAATCACGAAGGTGTAGAAGAATCGGATGTGTAGAGTTAATGGAGCAATGATAAAATGTATGTAACACTAAACAAGTGAGTACTGGGTCTGATTGATTTCCTTTGACTGTGTTTTGTCGCCTTTAAAACACCTGTAAGGGTGTAAGCATGTATGTGGGCTACTTCCTATTTTTTAAGAATCCTTACCTATCAGAATTTATTTAAAGTGCACTTTAACATGGTGTTAAATAACATTTGCATGCCTGTCTTGCACAAAAGCATTGATGCATGAAAGTGATGCATCTACAGCCCTTCCTGGTTTCTTACTATCATTTCACAGGAAACAGACAGATGTACATTCTCTGTCTCATTTGGTGCACATCAGACAATACATGAAACTCATCAAACCCACAGGGCTGATCAGAAGATTCTAATGTGTCAAAGTGTTTATGCAAATAATAATATGCGCTTCACACACTGTGTAATACAAGGATAACAGGATGTTTTTTACTGCTGAAACAGTGAAAAACACGATTTAATATCATGCAAGGAATTCATTAATAGTATTATTTGTATACTTCTCTACAACAGATATCTAATGAAACGTGTGAGTTTCTGCCTTTTTTTTTTTTTCACATGGCTGTTGCTCCACTCAAATGTCTTCTGAAATGAAAGTATTTCATCTTCCTCCTCTGCCTTTCAGATGATTTCCCTCCAAATTTGGTATTAGTCTTTAACTCCGCCTTTCGGGCTGTCTTCTCTTAACTGGCTTCATCGGGTCTCAACAGTCTTTTAGTTATTTTCAGGAAGTGACATCTGTGCCATAGCAGTTACATCTTGAGGTCAGCTTTGCATTACATGAGTCAATGTGATTGCAAAAAAGATGAACTGACATCTGCAAAGTGTCTCTTAAATTCAGTTTAAATGTGAGGCCACTTTTTTACATTCAGAATGAGAATGACACAACAAAAACAAACACATAAAAACAACAATTATATACAGAAGGCCTGTCACTTAACTAAAAGCCCAACACTGCCCTCCACAGCAGAACAGATATTAGCACAGCCTCACCTTCTCTCTTTCTAACCTCTAGTCATTGTTGATAAAGCTCATAAGTCTCCGTATCATTGCTGAAAGGGCTGAGTTGATTATCATTGAGTTGAGGATCTCACTTTCCTTCCTCGTTTCATGGCTGGAAGTGTCCTGAAGTGTGTGTAAGAGCTGTTGTTGTAGCAGCAGTGCCATGACAGTTAGATTGCCTGAAGGCACCCAATCACAACATTATTAGCAAGGAGAAATAAATTGTGCTCCTCTTCAGATTAAGTATGTAGGAAGATGGTGATGAAGCTAATTTAACAGCTCCTCCATTTCTCCCAACATTTACCTCTCTATGTTTTTTTTTATGTTAAGGATCAGGGCACTGTGTGCCACTCCAACAGGTCCCATTCCAGAGGAGTGTTAGCGTTTGAAACTAGTGATGTGTCGGTCACGAACGAAATGGTTCTTAGAGCCGACTCTTTGATGTAAACGACGCGAGCCGGATCCTTATCGCGAGCCGTGGGTGGTTTTTTTTTTTTTTTTTTTTTTTTTTTTTCCCCCCCTTTCTCTCACCCTCTCTCTCGCACTTTTTTCCAGCAAGTACCAACAACCGGATTTGGTGTGTGGTAGTAACAGGTAAATGAACTTTTTTTTAAAGATTATTTGAATATATATGAGTGCTTGAGTATAAATACACAAACAATACACATATGCTTTCAATTGTGTAATTTAAGTGATCTAGGTAGCTCTGTTTTGGAAGTTAATGCTAGAAATGTGTTTTGGAATTTGTACGTGCTTTTTAGAGTTTGTACGTGCTTTGTCTCTAGGGGCCACCGCATATATTTATATATAAACATATATAAATAAAACCACTCTTTTTTACATTAGTAATTCCTTTTGTGCATAATTTTATATTATTGTTAATAATTAATTAATTAAAGCAACAAAACAACCTGAAGATCCGGTTCGGAGCCGAAAGAGCCGGTTCTCTAAAAAGAGCCGGAAATCCCATCACTATTTGAAACGCTTGGGCCGCTCTGCCTGCCACAGTTTCAAACTGGTCATGTGACTGCATGGCCACATCTCATTGGTAAAAAAAAGTTACCGGAAGCTCCACTGGCGGCGTGTTATCTAATGTGTTCAACTAATTATTTTTTTAAAAAAGTAACGAGTCGAATTTTGCAAATGTAGCGGAGTAAAAGTACCGTTTCTTCTTCACAAATGTACTCAACTAAAAGTAAAAAGTATCGTGCAAAAAAGGTACTTTAAAAGTACATTTTTTTCCAAAACGTACTCAAGTAAATGTAACGGAGTAAATGTAACTCGTTACTACCCACCTCTGCCCCAGTCACCATATCAAGCTTAGGCTACGTCCACACTAATCGTTTTCTCTCCATTTTGTCCTCACTGAGACGGCGTTTTCCTCAAGGAAAAACGCAGCGTTTTGAAAACACTCTCGAAAACACATACCTTTTAAAACAGAGCTGCCCCGTCGCAATGTGGACAGTTGAAAACGCAGACTTTCTAAAACAGGGCTGCCCAATCCCGGTCCTCGAGAGCTACTATCCTGCAGCTTTTAGATGCATCCCTACTCCAACACAGCTGAATCAAATGGTTTGATTACCTCTTCAGCATGCCATCATGTTTGGCAAAGGCCTGATAACAAGCCATTCATTTGATTCAGGTGTGTGGGAACAAGGATGCATCTAAAAGCTGCAGGACGGTAGCTCTCGAGGACCGGGATTGGGCACCCCTGTTCTAAAACATGAGCATTTTAGTCATGTGATGCAGTCATGTGACCAATTAAACAAAGCTCCGGTGCGTGTGTCAAAAAAATCAACACACTGCTTCAGAAGCACTGTGTCGAAGCTTGATTCGTTTGGCCAGAGTCACGTGATCAGTGACGACCGAAGCTTCATTTAGAACCTAACTGCTTCAGTGTCTCATTCAATGCTTTATAAGGAAGCGAATCATTAGCGGGATTTGTGGATTGTTTTGATGGTGGGTTTTCCAGCTTTGTGTTCTGGCCGTTTGCTTTTGTTTTGTGCGTGTTTATTATATCTGAAAACGGGAAAAAGGTAAAATGTCAAAAATCTGCTTCCATAATATAAATATCATTAAATAACTTTAGAAAAACTTCCACTTGACTCTTTACATGTAATGTTGTAAAAATATATATTTTATTGTTTAATTAATCTGAAAATGTTAGTCTGCCAAATGTGCAGCAATTTAATTTCTTTATTCTCTTTAGCTGATAGTTTGTGGGGCCCATAGACTGTATAACTGCATCTCTACCAGTTTCTCTGCACTCCAGCCTCCTCTGTGCCATGTGAAGGGATTTTCCTTAAGGCAGGAGAAATTATCGCCACGAAAAGGAACAGGTTCGGCCATTGCACACTAGAACAAATTCTCTTTTTAAATAAAAATGGAAAAGGGTTACCTTAAACGCATCATGTTTTTAATTTGCAAGTTCATAAGCATTTTCCCTTTCCCATTTCACAATCAATTCTACCCCCAGGTCAAAAATATGTATAGGAAAATTACCCTAATGTAATATTATTTATAAAAATACCCGTCTAGCGATTAACTGCATGAGTGCAGGGAGGCAAGACCTCAGAGCAGAAGCATACTCCATAATGTGTTGTACATTTTGATATGTATATTATATGTAACGTGGTATTTTTCAATTATTGTATTTACCAACATCAAGAAGTCACAAGCAAAGAAAGACCACACCATGCTGCATGTTTAAACAAGGAGAGTTTACTGGTCAAAACTATTTATTAAACAAATAAAACACATTTTTTTAACCACCGAAAAATACACGTTCAAAGCAACACAACGGCGGCCCAGTATCAGACAGAATTCCACTCAGTAGAGTGAGGAATCATTATGAAGCAGTTGGTTTTATTTTGTGGATTCAAGCTGCTCTTCATATTTTTGGCCACCAGATGTCACCAGAGAGGACTGTGTTGAAAAGCTTCGAGTAATGAACCGTTTTTCAATACAAGCTTCAGTGCTTCAGAAAGCTTCATTTGGCCATCACTACTGATAGGTTTGATAGCACTCCGCTGTCTTTGTTTAATTGGTCACATGATTGCATCACATGACTAAAATGCATCATGTTTTAGAAAGTCTACGTTTTCGAGTGTCCACACTGCGACTGGACAGCTCCGTTTTTAAATGTATGCGTCTTCGAGAGTGTTTTCAAAACGGAGAGAAAGCGTATTTAATTTTTATTGACTATTTTAACCGGTACGTCTTCTGTTTCCGTGATCACCCCCTGCTGCTCTCCCCGTTAGGGTTCCCTTCTAAGCTTACACCAAATGTTCAGCAACTCAGGCTGACCCTTTGGTGACTCAGGCGACTCAGGCTACGTCCACTAATGCGTTTTCAAAACGCATTAGTGGACGTAGCCTGAGTCGCTTTCTGCATTTCCTTTTAATGTTGCTGACCCTTTGTTGTAATGACTTGGTGATATAAGTAATGTTCCGAAGGGTTAAAGAAATCTGAGCTGGCAGCAATCACTTCAGAGTGTCGGGTCAGAACACTTGCAAATGTTCAGATGTGAGAGGAACAAACAGGCAGAGTCCAGGAATAAAGTTGTCATTCTTTGTATTTCCAATTGAGAATGTGCCCGCAGCTGGGCGAGAGAGAGAGAGAGAGAGAGAGAGTGTGTGTGTGTGTGTGTGTGTGTGTGTGTGTGGTTTGGTCTTATGAACGCACACACTGTCCGTTGTTTGGCTGCCGTTTGTCTCTGAACTAAAGTTGCGGACATGCACCCCGATGGTGCAGGGGGCATAGGAAATCCCATACACAAACCTAACCCTTTTGTACAAGTAAAATTGAATAGATTTGATTTGAAATAACAGAACTCGAACCAATTACAGAAACATAACAATAAAGCAACCAAAAAGTAAGAAATAACAATAACAAGAATAAAAATCAAGAATAAAATAGATACAATATACAGCCAGTGGCAGCTAGAATGTATTTCAAACATTTCAGAGGAATACAGATTGAAATGAATGCTTAGCAAGACAAACATGAAGCAGCTTTATGCTTTACTGTATTTTGGACCGGTAAGCAATTTGAGGAAGTTTTTAAGGTGGAAGGATTTTAAGGCTGATGAAATAGCTGTTTTAAAATACCACAATGACACTTCTTACTAATTAAAAATAAAAAAGTTTGACAACGCCACAGGAACAGTAGCTGAAAATGCCTTTTATATCACTTAATGGCACTTATTGTATCGTATAAAGGTACTATCATTTTAGAGTTGCATTTTCATAAATACAAATACGTTCGAGCACTTATTTAAACTTTCACAGCTGTTATGATAATTAAATCTATTACAGATATTATGGTGTGCCTTGATGATCTTGCCAGATTTCAACCTTTGCAGCCTGTATGGCATATCATAGAATATATTTCTTTTTTAGAAAAATGCTAACAGTTTATTATTGGCAACTTCATGGCCACTCCAGATCGTTGTGTATAGCTGTCGACTCAATTACTCAAACAAATCATAGGATCCATATCAAGAAAGGATTAAGTATATATATCAAATAAGGAAAATATATCAAATGCATGTCAAACAAAATAAGAAAAATTTAGATATAAAATTTATTAATTATAACATTGGAACTATTATTATTATTAGTAGTAGTAGTAGTAGTATTACAACTGGCAGAGAAAAATTGTTGACTGTTTGCAATTGTTCATCAGTATAAAACTCGTCTTACCTTTTCTCTGGTTCTCTCAGCTTTGAAAAAAATTAGAGAGTGGACAACTCAGCATTTAACTAGAAATCAGAGAGGGGAGGGGGGGAAAGGGAGAGATAATGCTGTAGCTCTATATGCACACAAACACACACACACACACACACACCTCTGCAAAACGGTTTTGTTCTGTTTTTTGTTTGTTTGTGGCTTCTTTGTGGTTTCTTTCTCTTGAGGACAGTGACCCAAAAAATTTCATGTAATGCTGGAACATTGAGAAACATTGTTATAAAAGCCTTGTCATTTCCCCAGTACAACTGGACCGTAGATGGCTTGACCAATCTTAATGCTGTTTCCACATGCAATAGAAGTCAGATGCAAAGCAAAAAGAATAATCAAATTAAGAAGAAGAAGATGAATGTGAAGATGCTACAGAGTTTGTCTGCTTTACACTACCACACAGTGCAAAGTTAACAGATGACTGAGAAAGCATAGATTTAGTGTTGAAGAAAACTGCTACAAAGTATTTGGTGCATCTTCTGGACAGAGAAAAGAAGATAAGGATGACTTGGTGAGGAAGTCAGAGTGAGGTCTAGAGTGAGGAAGTAGAGGAAAGTATTCAAAGCAAGAAGTTAGCAAAACGTTTTCAAGCATGAGATTGCTGTGCAGTGCTGTAATGAAAACAGAGGGATACGCTGATGAGCTATATGAAGATAGGGGAAAGAGTTGTTTAAAAAAGTGTAATCTTAACTGCATGCCTCAGTTTTACTGCATGATAATAAAAAAAATGTCTGATTTCAGACTGGCAGGTGTGATGGAGTAGAGCTGTCTTTGGTCTAGAAGAAAATTTTAAAAATGGCAGACATTAGCTACAGCACAAGATGTTTTCTGATGCTTTGGTCCTGACTGCAAAACATTTTATCTCAGTGAAATTGCAAATTGCCTTTATTTACAAAGAAGAACTCAGGGCTGTGTGTTGGACAGGGTCGTCTGCAGTACGGGGGCCCCACAGGGCAGACTTCTCCCACAACTCCACCCAGTGCTTCCTGCAGAAGTTCTCTGATGACTCTGCAATAGTCGGCCTCATCACTGATGGGGACGACAAGGAGTACAGAGGACTGACCCAAGACTTTGTGGACTGGTGCCAGCTGAACTACCTCCACATCAACACTAGGTAAAACCAAGAAGCTGGTGGTAGACTTCCGCAGGCACAAACATCCTCCACTGCAAGCACTGAAGACTCAGCTCATCTATGTGTCAGTGGATCTCCAACTTCCTAACTGGCAGACCACAGGCAGTAAGGATGGGCGGACATGTCTCAGCCTCCACCACTCTCAGCACTGGAGCCCCCCAGGGGTGTGTTCTGAGCCCCCTGCTGTACTCTTTGTACACATATGACTGTGTGGCCACTACCAGCTCCACCACCATCATCAAGTTTGCTGACGACACCGTCGTGGTGGGCCTGATCTCTGATAACAACGAGACGGCCTACCTGAAGGAGATTAGGAATCTGGAGAACTGGTGCCAGAGGAACAACCTCCTTCTAAACGTCAGTAAGACAAAGGAGCTGATAGTGGACTTCAGCACTAAGCAGGAGAGGAACTACCAGACCCCCGTCATCAACGAGTGCCCAGTGGAGAGAGTGGACAGCTTCAAATACCTCGGAGTTCACATCACGCAGGACCTGTCATGGTCCTGTCACATCAACACCGTGGTGAAAAAGGCCCGACAGCGTCTCTACCACCTCAGACGCTTGAGAGACTTCCAACTGCCCTCCAAGGTGCTCAGGAACTTTTACTCGTGCACCATAGAGAGCATCCTGGCGGGAAACATCTTAACCTGGTTCGGGAACAGCACCATGCAGGACAGACGAGCTCTAGAGAGGGTTGTGCGGTCAGCTGAGCGCACCATCCGCTCCGAGCTCCCTGACCTGCACTCAATCTACAGCAGGCGGTGCTGGACCAAGGCCAGGAAGATCGTGAAGGACCTCAGCCATCCCAACAACAGACTGTTCTCTCTGTTGAGGTCAGGAAAGCGATTCCGCTCCCTGAAGACCAACACAGAGAGACTGAGGAGGAGCTTCTTCCCGCAGGCGATACGGTCTCTCAATCACACCACCACACAGTACTGACCCACACATGTGGTTCTTACACACACACTGGACTTTCTGGACATTGTTTTTGCACAACACTGGTCACTATATTCTTCATTTCCGGTTAATACTTGTACAGCTGCTGTTATTGTGTATATATTTATTTATATTTAGATTTCTTCATACATTCTTATATAGTTCTATATTGTGTATTTTGTTGTACAGTTATTTTATTTTCAACTTTAATTTATATATTTTATCTTATTCTTCCCAGTTAAATTTACCCTTCATTCTAATTTGTGTTGTACAGTTATTTCATTTTTAACCTTAATTTATATTTTATTCCTTCCTAGTTAAATTTACCCTTTTTAATTTTTCATATTTATTTCCTATCTTATTCATAGCCTTTTCCTTTTTTGTTTTCTTTAGGTCACGAGCAGTTGTCCAAGCATTTCACTACATATCGTACTGTGTATGACTGTGTACGTGACAAATAAAATTTGAATTTGAATTTGAACATCCAAGGTATGGACATTGAGTGGGACGGAGAGATTTCGCAGGTCTTTCCTCCCCACTGCTGTCAGACTCCACAACAAAGACTCCAACTGATCAAACACACACATCCACACATGTGCAATAACACTAGGTGCAATACTCTTTATCTGACAAAGTTGTATTTTTACTCAGTTGTATAAAGCATTTGCATTCTATTTTTATCCTATTGTATATTTTATTCTATTTATTCTACTGTATATAGTATTTTTTTTTATTCTGTACAGTTGTGTACAGTATTTTATTTTTATTGTATTCTAACTTTTGCTACATAACTTTTGCACTGTTCACTTCCTGCTGTGACAAAACAAATTTCCCACGTGTTGGACTAATAAAGGTTATTTTATCTTAAGATCACTTGGTGCCAAGCTCGCCTTACACTGAAAATACCACTCATGCTGATATAAAGGTCTCCAGCCATCACACTACAGATGAGTCACGGGTGTAAGCTTAGAAAGGAACCCCTTCTATAACGGGGAGAGCAGCAAGGGGTGATCACGGAAACAGAAGACGTACCGGTTACAATAGTCAATAAAAATTAAATACGCTTTATTTACAACACTAAAAATACCCTGATCAGGGGAGAGAGAAAAAACATAAAACTCAGCACAATAAAAAAATAATGGTGCTCAGTCCCAAAGTTCCGAGTCAGGCTCCGCCACACTTCAGCCATGAAGAATCCGCCGATTCCACCAGTGGGAACCAGGCCAACCGCGTCCTCTGTTGTCGCCTCGCTGCTCCGCTTGAGGTTCCACTAGGCACAGGGAAGCAGCGAAAGTCACTCTTCTTAATTCCCCAGGGTATTATATACATCTTAGAAGTCGGTACTCACCCGGGAGGGCAGAGCTCTGAACTCCGCCCGCCGCTGTTCCGTGCCTTAACCATTCACTGACGTCTCGCTGCCACCGTGGAAGGGGCTGCCGTCCACTGACTGAAGGCCCGCTCTCCTTCTACTGCTGCCGCGCCTTGCCGCCAGTTGCCGCTCCGTTGCTCGCGCTACCTTTGGCGGCGTCCTCCCGCACAGCCACGCTACTCCGGCTCTCCTGCTGCCCTGCGTACACACGTCCTTCTCTCACCTGCCAGAGGCTCTTATTGCCCGCTGCCAACAAGGGAGGCCCGATTGATTCCTGTCCCCTGTGCCCTCCAGGTGTATCTCATTGGGGAAGCAGAGGGGGGGAGTCTCTCCGGGAGAAGTCCAAATAAATACAATAAAAGCATGCAACACTAAAATACACTCAACATTAAAACACAAGCATGCAACCACTCGATTATAAAAATCCTTCTTCCCTGGATGATAGATGCAAGTAGATGAGGCAATGAAGACATAAAAATACAAAGCAGCTGAGTGAACATGCATTTCCAAAATGAGACATGTTCACTTCAAAGCTGCATATCAATCTGTTCATTATACTATTGCTGCTGTTACTGCAACTGTATTGTATGGCTGCAGATGTCAAAGGACCATAAGACCATAATCTAATCAAGTCCATAATGCTGATTGTTACAAATTGATAGTTTTTGAATGCTATACCCAGTAGCCACCTTTTCTCACATTTATAAAAATAAACTGCTCAAGGGCTCCTACAGCCCAACACTGCCCTCTACAGTAAAACTGATGTTAGCACAGCCTCAAATTCTTTACTTCTTCATGATTAGTGGCTCATGTTTAAACTTTAGTAGTTGTTCAGAAATATTTTGCTTAATTTCCAATTTCATTATGTTCTCTGAGGTTGAGGTGATGAACGTTTAGCACAGAGGACCTCAGATATTTCCTTCTGCATTTTGTGGTTAAAGTCTACAACAGTAACACTGTTGCAGAACACACTGGACACGCACACAAACTGTCAACAGATAATGCATACACTTGACACTGGTTTATATTTCTAATACTTTGTTTCATAAATTGTGTTACCACCTATGATGACTAGAGCAAAGGTCTTAGACCTGCAGCTCGAGAGCTCCTTTGCCCATTTCCAGTGGTTTTCCAAAGTTTTGATGAATGTTTAAAGAGCGATAAACATGTTTTAAAATTGTATTTCAACATTTCCTTTTTTATTTACTGACGTGCATCGTCACTTGGTACCTTACTCCTTACATTTTGCTAATTGTCAATTATAAGAAAAGACAAACTGATAGTTGTGATGGATCCCATATCCAAGGCAGTAAAAGTTGGTAGTAAAAAGAGAGATTTTAAAAATGCAAGAATAGATTTCTTTCCTTTCACTGCTGCTGTGGGCTTACTGGTGTGTTTGGTCTGCAGCAGGATTTCTTGCTGTCCTTAGAGGTATAAGAATTAAAACACAAGTGAAAACTCTCTAAGGCTGTTTTTAGCAATCAACGTCCACTCCATGAATTAGTGTCAAACACCAGCAACCACGTCAAGAGCAGTTGTGGAATACAGCACAAGTGTCATGGTCTGGGTGAGTGCTGGGGTCTTCATCTGAGTTGCTGTCTCCACCTGTGGGCGGAGTGGCTGCACTCTGGCGCGTCTCCACAACTGCAAGCAATTATGCTGCCGGCTTTTAAGACTCACCACCGCTCACGTCACCACTAGTCCTTGCCAAGTGTTCTGCTAGCCACAGTTAGTGCTGACCACCACACTTTTGTTGAGAAGAGTTTCCCACAGAAAGCAACTGACCTTTTGTTTGTTTCTACAGCCTTTCAGCTAACTCCATCCGTGACAATACTCACCTTCATCTTGTTGCTTCATAGGCTCCAGTTCACTCTACTCACCCACCTGCCCTCCGGCCACAGTCATGGCAGTCCACCGATTCCCTGCTCTGGAGTCTGGCTGCCTCACCTGGACCGCTCGACCTCCCTCAAACACCAGTTCTCTACCTGCAAAGTGTAAGCCTGAAAGACTCTGCTTTGATTTTTCTTCTCTGGATAGCATGAAGCATGGGCTTCCTCCCACGGTCCAAAGACATGCAGTTTGTGGGGATAGGTTAATTGGATAATCCAAATTGCCACTAGGTGTGAATGTGAGTGTGAATGGTTGTCTGTCCCTATGTGTTTAGCCCTGCGACAGACTGGCGACCTGTCCAGGGTGTACCCCGCCTTTCGCCCTATGACAGCTGGGATAGGCTCCAGCGCCCCCTGCGACCCTGAAAAGGATAAGCGGAAGCGAATGGATGGATGGATGGATAGCATGTCTTTAACCACTGAATCTATTCTCCTCTCTTTGCAGTGTACTGAGACTCCCGGTTGCATCTCCTGATGCCCATGCCCTTCCTCCTTGCCCTGAACCAAAGCTTACAAAATGAATTTAGTTTTCTCTCATGTTCTATGTTCTTGTACCAGGTTCTATATCACAGATTATATAACAGATCTGGGGAGTCATAGTTCATGGTCTTGCCTTTGCAATTTCATGTTTTTGTGCAATAAAATCTGGTAATCAACACCTACCAGTGCCTTTGAGGTCTGCTACTGAGTCTGTTTTGTGGAGCCTTGACCGTGAGACCAAGTCCCCTACTCGTGGGTCTTCTGCGTCACACACCCATGGGGAGACACTTTTAACAGATTTCTGAACACATATAGTTAAAGTTTCTTTTAATCCCAATCGTGAAGGGTAATGGGGTTTATATTTGTCAAGCACGGTCCCAAGTCACCCAGATGGTTCTGTTTCCTCCTCATTCTCAAAATCCAATGGCTGAAATGTCATGGACAAGTGAACTTGTTGAATTTGAGGAAATTGGTAAAGATTTGCACCACCGACTTTTACGTCCAAACTGCCTGCATTTGCCATGAGCTCCTGGATAGTGTGTGGGTTTAAGATCATCACACAATGGACTGTGGATTGCCGTGTACTTTGATTGCTGTACACACACACACATACAGAGAGTTGCAGTTTATCCTTTGATGCGTGGGGCTTTAACACTCGCTCCGCCACTGCTCGCGCTGAGACCTTCCAGCCTTGTGTCCCTTTAGTCTGGACATCTGGATTACACAGTTGTGCACTAAAGGGAACACACATGTTCGTGTTCCTGGCTACTCGCTCGTTTGTATTTTCACACGCGGGTTTTGAAGCCGGCCGTGCACGCTGTTCTCTGATGTGCTGGCGCCCACTCTCTCAGTGCTCTCGTAGCTCCATAGCTTTCGAATGAATTCGGCAAAAGTCATTGCAAATTCACTTTGTGTGACATGATCCTGGCACTTCTTGCGAACCAGTGCTACACATTGCCCCTCGCTCAATGGCTCACCAGCATTTCTCAGGGCAGCGGTGGCGCCCTAGGTGGCAAAACACTTCACTTTCTCTAGGCAGTCTTAGCTACTCTGCGCCCATAACCTGTTAGCAGAGCTGAAAATACGCAGGAATTCTGGCGCGAATATCTAGACTGCTCCGAGGACAACTGTGGAGGAAATAAACACACAATAGCCACAATCCATTTTCTCACTTGAACTCATTCGCAAGAGAGAGAAGCTTTATTGACGATCACCAGCATATACATGAGCATCACATGTCAATCACAATGCATCTTATCCGCTATTTCCACCTCGCGTTATATACTCTCTGCAATAACGCACACGTTTTCTGCGTGTGTGCTATAATAAATAAAGATGTCCTTCTTACAGTTGAGAGTATATTTTTATCTGTGTCATCACTTTATGAAAACTCTGAAACTTAACAGACAAATTCTCGTGGGTAACTCTTCTTTTAAACCGAGCACACGGATAATGCTTGGACGTCCAACTCCATGCGTCTTTGCGTTCATCCTTCACACAGGGGGCAGGTCGACGGTGATCCTTCGAACTTGGCCATCTCTCTGTAACGTGAAAGTGATCCCAGGCAGCTGAATGGTCAGAGTCAGAGGTGGAAGCCTGGTCGTGACCGAATACAGAATTTGCCCGCAGGTGCAGAAAACTCTGCTGCTCAGCCAGTGGAGGGAATTCTTCATGTCAATGAGAGCGCGCAGCGCGCTGTCACTGAATCGATTCAGCCACGCGTTTGGGTATGACATCGTGGTTTCACACCAGTGAGGCTGTGCTGCCAGCAGTTTGTCCGAGGGTGTAATGCTTGCAGGAGCTGAGTGGATTTGTTTTCAAGCCGGCTCTGACACTTCTTCCTCACAGGACTTCTGTCTAGTGAATAATGAAGGATGTTAATACGCTCTTTAGTTGAAGTACAGTACTGGGTTGCTGTGAGCTTTAAGACTTTCTCCTCGCAGGTCTTCTATCTCGTGGAGTTTGTCCGAGGGTGTAATGCTTGTAGCAGCCGAGTAGGTCTGAGACTTCCTCCTTGCACGTCTTCTATCTGGTGAAGTTTGAAGTACGGGCGATCATGGCTCAAGAGTTGGGCGTTCGCCTTGTAATCGGAAGGTTGCCGGTTCGAGCCCCGGCTTGGACAGTCTTGGTCGTTGTGTCCTTGGGCAAGACACTTCACCCGTTGCCTACTGGTGGTGGTCAGAGGCCCCGGTGGCGCCAGTGTCCGGCAGCCTCGCCTCTGTCAGTGCGCCCCAGGGTGGCTGTGGCTACAATGTAGCTTGCCATCACCAGTGTGTGAATGGGTGGATGACTGGATATGTAAAGCGCTTTGGGGTCCTTAGGGACTAGTAAAGCGCTATATAAATACAGGCCATTTACCATGTTAATATTGGGCTTTTGTCGAGCGCCGTCCAGGCTGGCCTGTTTCCACCTCGTTCTATGGCTCCACACTGCTATTCCTGTGCGTTATGTGTCGTTTTGTGCTTTGAGCCTCACTCTTTACGGGTATGTTAATACTGTCTTTTCATGAAGTGAAGTGAAGTTCCCCGCTGCTAAGCACGACCGAGTTGAGAGGCTGTTGCGGCCGTGTCTTCGTTGTATGTTCGGCGAGCAGGGTCGCTTTTTGCTGCATTTCCTCCGACTTGCTGTAATGCAAGTCAAATACATGATGATTTGTCCTTTCATGAAGTGAAGTGCCCCGCTGCTGAGCGCTCCAGTACGATGGAGTTGAGAGGCTGTTGCGGCCGTGTCTTCGTTGTATGTTCGGCGAGCAGGGTCGCTTTTTGCTGTATTTCCTCCGACTTGCTGAAATGCAAGTCAAATACACGAGGATTTGTCCATTTGCTCCACACGCAGCAACAAGTCAAGCAGTCAAAACTTTGTTGTGGGAAGGCGAGGCCTCGAACTCGCGACGTTCACCTCCATGCACTACTTGCCAGCGTACTATCGCAGTGAGCTAAACTGGCAGAGGTGAGTGTAGCTCGCTGTGTGTGTTTAAGAACCTCTGAGCGGAGCGTGATTTGGCGTATACTTTGATTCCTCTATACACACGGATGCGCACGGACACTTTTAAAACATTCTTCCTCAACACACACCTTAAAAATACATTCACATTTCTTTCCTGTCTTCCTGCGCTCACACATAGCCACAAAGTATCAGCGCCAGCAGTGGCTTTAACACTCGCTCCGCCACCTTCTAGCCTTGTGTCCCTTTAGTCCGCATCTGGATTACACAGTTGTGCACTAAAGGGAACACACATGTTCGTGTTCCTGGCTACTCGCTCGTTTGTATTTTCACACGCGGGTTTTGAAGCCGGCCGTGCACGCTGTTCTCTGATGTGCTGGCGCCCACTCTCTCAGTGCTCTCGTAGCTCCATAGTTTCCCAATGAATTCGGCAAAAGTCATTGCAAATTCACTTTGTGTGACATGATCCTGGCACTTCTTGCGAACCAGTGCTACACATTGCCCCTCGCTCAATGGCTCACCAGCATTTCTCAGGGCAGCGGTGGCGCCCTAGGTGGCAAAACACTTCACTTTCTCTAGGCAGTCTTAGCTACTCTGCGCCCATAACCTGTTAGCAGAGGTGAAAATACGCAGGAATTCTGGCGCGAATATCTAGACTGCTCCGAGGACAACTGTGGAGGAAATAAACACACAATAGCCACAATCCATTTTCTCACTTGAACTCATTCGCAAGAGAGAGAAGCTTTATTGACGATCACCAGCATATACATGAGCATCACATGTCAATCACAATGCATCTTATCCGCTATTTCCACCTCGCGTTATATACTCTCTGCAATAACGCACACGTTTTCTGCGTGTGTGCTATAATAAATAAAGATGTCCTTCTTACAGTTGAGAGTATATTTTTATCTGTGTCATCACTTTATGAAAACTCTGAAACTTAACAGACAAATTCTCGTGGGTAACTCTTCTTTTAAACCGAGCACACGGATAATGCTTGGACGTCCAACTCCATGCGTCTTTGCGTTCATCCTTCACTCAGGGGGCAGGTCAACGGTGATCCTTCGAACTTGGCCATCTCTCTGTAACGTGAAAGTGATCCCAGGCAGCTGAATGGTCAGAGTCAGAGGTGGAAGCCTGGTCGTGACCGAATACAGAATTTGCCCGCAGGTGCAGAAAACTCTGCTGCTCAGCCAGTGGAGGAAATTCTTCATGTCAATGAGAGCGCGCAGCGCGCTGTCACTGAATCGATTCAGCCACGCGTTTGGGTATGACATCGTGGTTTCACACCAGTGAGGCTGTGCTGCCAGCAGTTTGTCCGAGGGTGTAATGCTTGCAGGAGCTGAGTGGATTTGTTTTCAAGCCGGCTCTGACACTTCTTCCTCACAGGACTTCTGTCTAGTGAATAATGAAGGATGTTAATACGCTCTTTAGTTGAAGTACAGTACTGGGTTGCTGTGAGCTTTAAGACTTTCTCCTCGCAGGTCTTCTATCTCGTGGAGTTTGTCCGAGGGTGTAATGCTTGTAGCAGCCGAGTAGGTCTGAGACTTCCTCCTTGCACGTCTTCTATCTGGTGAAGTTTGAAGTATGTTAATATTGGGCTTTTGTCGAGCGCCGTCCAGGCTGGCCTGTTTCCACCTCGTTCTATGGCTCCACACTGCTATTCCTGTGCGTTATGTGTCGTTTTGTGCTTTGAGCCTCACTCTTTACGGGTATGTTAATACTGTCTTTTGATGCAGACAGTACGGGCGATCGTGGCTCAAGAGTTGGGCGGTTAAGATATTCATTGTGTTTTTTTGCCCTTTTTTGGCTTTTTTGTAGGTCACTCCCCTCTTGTCGGATGAGCGGCCCCACCCTGTGGCCAGTCCCCTCAATGTCAAAGGACACTGTTATATCCTTTGTATTGGAAGCTCCTGTTAATGTTTTGTGTGTTTGCTGTTCAGTGAGTTCTGGTTGTGATGTTCTGAGGTCTGGGTTGATTATGTTGTATTCCACATATCCACTTGATGGCTTATAATTTCTATAAAATGCTGTCACTAAATGTAAATGGCCTGAATAGCCCTATTAAAAGAAGCAAATTAATTGCCAAATTGAAAAAGGAGACAGTAGACTTGGCATATTGGCAAGAAACTCATCTAGATAATGCAGAACATGAGAAATTAAAAAAGATGGGTTTCAGACATACATTTTGTTATGGATAGGCGTAGCTTTGGGTCACGTGGTGTCAGTAATAGTGATTGCTATATCACCTGTTCACGGCCCGAGGGAAATTTTGTGAATGAGTGGGTGATGGGGGAAGTCGACTTTTGCTGACCGCTCAAGCTTAGAATGTTTTTGTTCACTGTTTTCTACGGATTTTAAGGATTTAACAACAAATAAAGGAGTTTTAACTTGGAACTTTGACTAACGTTTTAAACAGCGGGCGCGTCAACATTATTCCCCTATTCAGCTGCTCGGCGACTCAAAGGCTTGACAGTCGCCAATATTTGTCAGCAAAAAGTGCGACGGCAATGGACCGTCCCGCAATCAGCGCTGAATAAACGCCGATGCGAGCCCACACACCGCCGCCACTACACCCGTAAAAGCGGCTAGACCGACAGATAAGGAGAAGACGACGGTGGTATGTAAACTGTGTTTTTGTGCTGCGTATTGTTTGTTTGAACGCAGTTTGGATTCTGACCATACGAAGATGTTTTTGTGACACGCCCACCGCTACGTTTGCTGTTGGATTTGGTGTGTGTGAGTTGTGGCTCTGCAGGCGTTCAACTGAGTTTGAAGGAATTGCTGTTGCCTTTGTTTTGGATTTTGGCATGCTGCTTATGTTGAATGCTTAAAATGAGTGGATCACAGGCTGCATCTGTTGTTGGAAAAACTGAAAAGGATAAAAGAATAACTTCCCTCACTGAGAAAGCTCTTGCAAACAAAATTGAAACCATCCAAACAGATCGGAAAAGGCATCTAAACAAAATGAAAAGTGTTATTATGTCTCTTAAAGAGCTAATGAAAGATGATAAAAATCATTCACAAGTCAAAAAACAGTTTGATGAGTTAACACACCTGTTTAAGGATGCCAGTGCATTGCATGAATCTTTACTTTCTCTAATCTCATTTGATGAGAAAGATAAACAAAATACATGGTTCTCAAGCATCTCTAAATACAATAAAGGGTTTATGGAGGATGTTAACATATGGCTTTCTGAAACTGATAAACATTCAGGGAGGCCATCATCTGACAAGGCACAGTCACAGGAAACTTCCCTGGGAGGAGAAGTGGAGGTTCGAGAGCACACTGGAAAAGAACCACAATTATCTCTTAATCCTCAGAATGATGTTAATGATGACGTGTTGCCATCCGACAGTGTGTCAAATCAAGGCAGTAGGTCAAGCTCAAGAGTATCATCTACTTCATCTGCATGTCTCAGGGCAGAAGCTGAAATGGCCGCCTTGCTCGCACGTCAACATATGCTGAAAGAAAAACACTCTCTTGAAGAACAAGAGGAACAATTGAGGAGAAAGAAAGAACAACTTCAGCTTGAAGCAGATATAGCTGCAACTGTTGCAAAGGTGAACGTGCTGAGAACTGGATCCGCTATGCGGAGCGTCGCTTCACGGAAATCTAATGGAATGGAATCATATTTTAAAACAAAGGGAAACAGCCTTGAAATTCTTAATGCGGATGCAGAGACTTTTGTTCCTCAGACGCTTACAGAAGGAAATGCAATCACTGGGAATGCAGAGCTTCAAGTAAAAACAGTGCAACAGAATATCAAAAGGGAAAGGCCTGCACCAGCTTTTATGGGGCCTTCTGATGCTTTTGGATCAATTCCACCTTTGCCTAAGCTACAAGCTGCTCTTCCAGTAGCCAATGAAAATCTGTTGTCCATTATGGAAAAACAAAATGAATTAACTTGTATGTTGGTCCATCAGCAAAGTCTTTCTTCACTGCCCAAAAGGGAGATTCAAACCTTTACATTTTCAGGCCTTTATGCGCTCGTTTGAACAGGTCATAGAAGCAAAGACTGGCGATGCTGGTGACTGCCTGCATTATCTTGCACAGTACACCAAGGGGCAGCCCAATGAACTTGTTAAAAGCTGCCAACATATGTCTGGAAGTGCTGGATATGTAAAGGCAAAGACTCTGCTGTATGAGCACTTTGGGAATGGACATGTGATTGCATCTGCCTATTTGAACAAAGTTCACTCATGGCCACTGATTAGATCGGAAGATGGAAAAGCTCTTCAGGCATATTGTTTGTTCTTACGTGGATGCTGCAATGCTATGGAAGAGATTGATGATCTCTCTGAATTAAATACACCTGCCAATATGCTTGCTGTGATTAGAAGACTGCCATATAAGTTAAAAGACAAATGGCGAACAGTAGCATATGACATTCAGGAGAGGCAACATCGCAGAGCCGCATTCATTGACATTGTTTCCTTCCTTGAGCGTCAAGTTAAAATTGTAACAGATCCCATCTTTGTGGATGATTCTGCACCTCGTGGTTCCTGGATCATTGGGAGAGTCACCGGAGCTGCACCAGATGAAAAGGGGCTTGTGCGTCAGGTCTGGATTAAGACCCCAACCAGCCATGTGTGCAGACCCATCACAAAGATATGCCTTCTTCAGGAGACTTCTGACCCATGATTATGACATTTTGACACAGTGTGACATAACTAACTTTGAATTGACTTTAATGTTATGAGATGTACATTACAGACTGACTATATTTAGGCTAAGTGCTGGTAACCTCTGGCCTATGACTGACTGACCATGTGCAGACAGAAGAGAAGACATGAGAAAATAACTTTGGTGAACTTTTTGAGTATGTTATGTTGTCTCACTGGGTGTCTGTGATTGATGAAGTGCGTGTTGTGAGTTGTGGTGTTGGATGTGTAATTATTACTGTAAAAATGTAATAATTAGGGGCCGGAATGTTATGGATAGGCGTAGCTTTGGGTCACGTGGTGTCAGTAATAGTGATTGCTATATCACCTGTTCACGGCCCGAGGGAAATTTTGTGAATGAGTGGGTGATGGGGGAAGTCGACTTTTGCTGACCGCTCAAGCTTAGAATGTTTTTGTTCACTGTTTTCTACGGATTTTAAGGATTTAACAACAAATAAAGGAGTTTTAACTTGGAACTTTGACTAACGTTTTAAACAGCGGGCGCGTCAACATTATTCCCCTATTCAGCTGCTCGGCGACTCAAAGGCTTGACAGTCGCCAATACATTTTATTCATCGTATAGGGCCGGGAAAAAACGAGGAGTAGCTATCCTTATCTCAAATAAAATAAAATTTGAACATATATCTACTATAAGTGATAAGGAAGGTCGGTTTGTTTTAGTAAAAGGTAGAATAGAGAATAAGACGGTCACACTATTAAATGTCTATGCACCCCCAGGAAGCAACGCAAGCTTCTTTAAGAAGATATTTGATTTGATCTCTAAGGAAACGGTGGGAACTCTTATTTGTGCAGGAGATTTTAATTTACTGTTAAATCCCAGATTAGACTCAAATAATAGGGACAGGAAAAGCACGTCTGGAGGGAAACGGGTTAAAGGAATGGGCTTATTGACGTGTGGCGATCTATCCATGGGTCAGCGTCAGGATTCACTTTTTACTCTGCTCGACACTCAGTGTATTCGAGGATAGATTACTGTTTTATGTTTAATAGGGATTTACACAGGATAAAAGATTGCAGAATAGGTCCTAGAGATGTCTCTGACCACAGTGGACTTTATATAACGTTACATTTGGACGGGACACGGAAGACAACTTTGTGGAGACTAAATACCGGTATGTTAAATGACCCCGCTTTTGTGAAACAAATGACAGCCGATCTTAACTTGTACCTGCAGGACAATGATAATGGAGAGACAAATCACAGTATTGTATGGGATGCAGCCAAAGCTGTCCTCAGAGGTAAAATAATTGCGTGGTCGACCATGATTAAAAAGAAAAAGTCACAAGAATTGTTACAACTGCAGAATAGATTAATGGCCTTGGAACAGTCAGGTCTAAAGGATAAAAATACTACAGTAACCCACCAGATCAGACAGATTAAGCAGGAGATAGATAAGATATTGAGCGAAGAAGTAGAGAAAAACATAAGGTTCATGAAACAGAGGTATTATGAGGCGGGGCCTAAGGCGGCGAAGCAGTTGGCGTGGCGGATTAGAAAACAGCAAGCTGAAAATAATATTTATAAGATTAGAGACCCGGTTGGTAACAATGTTGTAACTGACCTGGATAAAATTCAAAAAGCGTTTGAAAAGTATTACAAATCCTTATATAGTCAATCTACTCAGGGTGATGTAAATAAGATGACTGACTTTTTGAATTCCTTAGACCTGCCTACGATTGGTCGAGAAGCAAATAGTAAGTTAACGTCCTTAATATCTCGGGAAGAAATAATTAAAGCTATCTCCAGCCTTAAATCCAATAAATCACCAGGTACCGACGGGCTCCCTGCCGAATGGTACAAAACCATGAGGGAAAGCCTTCTTCCCCTGTTGGAAACTAGTTTTAACTACATTTTGAAAGGAGGTCTGGTACCTCCCTCTTGGAAGGAGGCCTTCATATCGGTTTTGCCAAAGGGGGCACAGGATAGACTAAACTGCAAATCTTATAGGCCTATAAGTGTCCTGAACTCAGACTATAAACTATACACAACTATTTTGGTGCGAAGAATGGATGCTGTAATGCCTTCTTTGATTGATGAAGACCAAACGGGTTTCTTGAAAAATAGACAAACCCACGATAATATTAGACGAGCTTTACACATCATCGAACACATTAATAATAAGAAAAAAAGCTCAATTATTCTTAGCTTAGATGCTGAAAAAGCATATGATTCAGTGAATTGGGACTTCCTCTTCCTAGTGATGAAAAGATTTGGTTTCTGTAGCGAGTTTATAAGATGTTTCCAAGCTCTTTATTCTCTCCCTACTGCCAGAATAAAAATTAACGGTAGCCTCTCCGATACTATTTTTTTAGAACGAGGATGTAGACAGGGGTGTCCAGCAAGCCCCTACCTCTTCAACTTGTTTATCGAACCTCTAGCCCAGGCTATACGTCAGGAAACATCGTTGAAAGGGATTGTAATAGGAGGGGACGAGTACAAGGTGTGTTTATATGCAGATGATGTCTTGGTGACAATCATGAATCCCAGCTCAGGTATACCAGTGTTAATGGGGATGTTGGAAACATATGGCCTGTACTCAGGGTATGTCCTTAATGTAAAAAAAACTCAGGTTCTGTCATTTAATTTTTCTCCGGACCAGACACTACTGGCAAAATTCAAGTTTAATTGGGAGGCAACTGCTATCAAATATTTGGGAGTGTTTCTGCCTAGAGATCTGACACAACTGTACGATATTAATTACAGTCGTATTAATAGAGAAATATATAGTGATCTCAACATTTGGGCCTTGCTCCCTCTCGACCTTGGCAACAGGATACAGATAATTAAAATGAATACTCTCCCCAAACTACTCTCTTTTTCTTGCTTTACCTATTCAAATTCCAGAGAAGCAATTCAGGGAATGGAATAAGCAGATTTCGAGATTCATTTGGCTTAACAAAAGACCACGGGTGAAGTTCTCTACTTTGCAGTTGCCGAAAGACAAAGGGGGCTTGGCTCTACCTTCATTAAGGAATTACTACTTATCTGCTCAGCTGAGGTCCTTGGTGTGTTGGTGTAATCCATCTTTTTGTGCGAGGTGGAAGACTATTGAGATGTCTCTCTCAGACACGCCAATCCAGTCTAGACTTGGTCACGCGGCTTCTGATTTGGACGATACCTTGACGCCCAGCCACTGGGTCACTTTTACATTAAAAATATGGAGGGGAGTGGTCAAGCAGGCGCAACTCCAGGAAGAGATAAAACTTCTGAGGTGGCCAGCGTATGACCCTGATTTTCTACCTGCTTCCCACGATAGTAGATTTAAACAATGGGTGTGGCATGGAATCACTGCTGGGTGTTTGGTTATTGTAAAATCTAAAATTATGGCTTTTGATACCCTATGCAAGACTTACGATCTCGGGAAACAAGACTTTTTTCGATACTTGCAACTCCGTGACTATATTGGCAAAAGACTGAAGAGCTGTGTCCGTGGAGACTTCTCGATTGTTAATATTTTCATTGATGCTTATGACTCTGGGAGTAACAGAGCCTTGATAAGTAAACTGTATAAATGTCTGACTAAGCTCAAAGGGCACTCAACGATTTACATAAAGCAGAAATGGGAAAAAGAAATGGACATTGTGATTACAGAAGATGGGTGGGCACGGATCTGGGAGACACAGTTTACCACGACTAACTCCAACATGTGGCGGGACTTCTGCTGGAAGAACATTATACGCTATTTCATAACGCCTAAACAGAAGTCTAAATTCAGTGCTACACCTGCGTTTTGCTGGAGGAATTGTGGGGAAGTCATGGCTGATTACGGTCATATATTCTGGTCCTGCCCACTCATACGACCCTTCTGGACGGAAGTTATAAAGATAATTACAGAGGTGTTGGGATTCCACGTGTCTTGTACATTTACCTCATTGTATCTGGGGTATTTTACAGACGATTTAGTTGCAGATGATGTTTACCTTCTGAAAGTTCTCTTGGCTTCTGCGAAGAAGGCCATAACAAAACGCTGGCTCTGTAGAGATCCTCCCACTGTAACACTTTTTACCTCTATAGTGGAAGACGTCAAATTGATGGAATGTATGACTTTCACTCTGCGACTGCAGGGAGATTTGGGAAGGAGACGGTGGAGAAAATGGCTGGACTTTACAGCTTGTGGCAGCACCCTTTGATGCATAGAATTAGCAATGCAGACTTGTTGACGTATGTATGTGTGGATGTGCAGATGTATGTACAGGTCTATGTTATCTTCCCATGACCTCATACTGTTTCTGTTTTTTCTTTTTTCTTTTATCTTGTTGCATAAAAATGTTCCTAAACAAATAAAAAGTGTCAAAAAAAAAAAGATATTCATTGTGTGTACTCATGTTGTACAGTGTTTAACTGCATTATGGTTACTGTGGTTTAACAGAGACAGTATTTTAGTTGCCACCACAAGGAGGCACTGTTTCATTGTAAGAGCACGGATCCTGCGTCATCACGCCCCTAAGAAAAAAAAGTATACCACAACGAAAATGGCACCCATGAGAAAAGTTTTGCCGCGTGTTAATGAGGAATAAAGTTCCCAAAATATTAAGGACATTTTTGCCTCCGTCGTCATTTTCCTTCGAGTTGATCGCTGTCGATGCTGCAATACTCAACAGGTTATGGGCCCAGGGCCGACTCGAAGAAGAGTTTTTTCTCATGAAGATCCGGAGCCACAACGGATAGCGGGCTAACGGCTAAATAGCAACATGGATCAACGAGGAGCAAGCAGGCTGCCTCGACTCATGTTTGACGGAGATGAGACCAGATATGAACTTTGGGAAACTAAGGTGCTAGGATATTTGCACTTGTTGGGATTAAAAGCCACTGTTCTGAAGGAACCGAACAGTGAGGCTGAAGTAGCAGCAGACGGTAAGAAGAACGCTGACGCTTACGCTGAGTTAATCCAATTTTTGGACGATAAAAGCCTCTCACTGATTATGAGAGATGCCCCTGATAATGGGAGAAGAGCATTAGAAATATTGAGGGACTACTACGCTGGAAAGGGGAAGCCCCGAATCATCAACCTGTACACCACGCTATCATCGCTTCAGAAAAAGAGGGAAGAGACTGTCACAGACTATGTCATCAGAGCAGAGGCCGCCATTACAGCACTGCGCAATGCGGGTGAGACTTTAGGTGATGGATTATTGATTGCTATGGTTTTAAAAGGTCTACCTGAAAGTTTTAAGCCATTTGCAATACACGTTACTCACGATAAAGACGATATGACATTTGCTGAGTTCAAAACAAAGCTACGGAGTTTCGAAGACACTGAAAAGTCAAGCGCATCCGAGTGTAGCGACAACGTAATGAAAACAGGAGGAAGAACCGGGCGTGAGCACACGAGATCCAGCGCACAATGCAGATACAAGAGCGATGTGGACATTGTGTGTTTCAAGTGTGGACTAAAAGGCCACCGAGCAAAAGTGTGCAGACGGAGGACGTGGTGCAGTCATTGCAAAAGCAGCACACACAGTGATACCACATGTAGACATAAAGACAAACAAGATGGCGCGCGGAAGGTCGCAGATGAGAGCGGCAACGGATCCAAAGCAGAAACGCCAGATTATGCCTTCAGGATTAAGGGCGTAGACATCAAAGTCCAGCAGTCAGCGTACAGCATTGAGGAGAAAGGCCTGTTGGTGGACACTGGGGCTACCTCACACATCATTAACAGCATCGCCAAGTTCAAGAGCTTCGACGACGCGTTCAGACCGGAGTCACACAGCGTAGAACTGGCAGACGGTACCCAGTGCAGAGGCGTCGCCCAACAGAGGGGGGACGCAGAGGTGTTCCTGATTGACAATACAGGCCAGCGACGCAAAGCAACGCTGAAAGATGTGCTGTTTATTCCATCATACCCCCAGAACATATTCTCTGTAAAGTCAGCCACTGCATTAGGAGCAACAGTCACCTTTAAACAAGGGCAGGACACGTTGACCCACAAAGACGGTACTAACTTTAACATTCATGTGTATGGCAAGTTGTACTATTTGCAGACTGAAGTTGAGGGTAATGATAAGTGTAACACCTGTCATGACATACAGGCATGGCATGAGATATTAGGTCATTGCAACTATGAAGATGTAGTAAGATTGCAAGGTGTGGTTAACGGTATGCAGATTAAGGGGAGAACTGATAGACCTGAAAAGGAATGTGAAGTGTGTATCCAGGGAAAGTTTGCACAAACCCGAAACAGAGATCCGGATACAAGAGCAAAGGCTCCTTTACAAATGGTACACACAGATTTAGCAGGTCCGATAGCCACTGAATCTATTGATGGGTACAAATATGTGCAGTCATTCACTGATGATTATTCAAACTCAGTGTTTGTATATTTCCTGAAGACGAAAACTGATACAGTGCAGGCAGCAGAGAAATTTCTAGCGGATGTTGCACCATATGGCAACGTAAAATGCATTAGATCAGACAATGGGACAGAGTTCACATGCAGAGATTTCCAAACCCTGTTAAGGAAAAATGGCATTAAGCATGAGACATCAGCCCCGTACTCACCCCATCAGAACGGTACAGCCGAGAGGGGGTGGCGTACTCTTTTCGAGATGGGCAAGTGCATGCTAATTGAGAGTCAGCTACCGAAATGCCTATGGAACTATGCCATTCAAACTGCTGCTGTAACACGGAACAGATGCTTTAATAAGCGAACAGGGAAAACACCCTACCAAATGCTGACAGGTAAAAAGCCAGACTTGTCAAAAATGCAGAAATTTGGGTCTGTGTGCTATGCATACAAACAGGACAAGGGGAAACTTGATTCAAAATGTGACCAAGGTTTCTTTGTAGGTTATGATAAGAACAGTCCCGCCTACTTAGTTTACCACCCTGAAACTGAGAAAGTTCAGAAACATAGACTTGTTAAGTTTGTGAGCAAAGTAAATGTAGAAAGACAAACACAGACAGATGAGGGAGAACTAAATGATGACTGTAGCAGAGTAAGACAGCCTATGGCTAACAGACCTTCAGAGAAAGGTGACAAGGACAATGAGGTTCCAGAACCTATTGTGACAGACACAAGTCCACAAAGTGGTATACCTGATGAGCGTGAACGAAAAGAGACAAGTGTGACAAGTGATGGATTTGTCAACAAAAGGTATCCTCTTAGGGAGAGAAGAAAACCGGGACATTTAAATGACTTTGTAGCTGCCAACAGTGGCGGCGATGAGATCCACACTACCATAGACTACTGCTACAGGGCAGTGTGTGGTGTCCCAAACACATTTAAGGAAGCCATAGAATCAGCTAACTCAAAGAACTGGATCAAAGCCATGGATGAAGAAATTCACTCGTTACGGGAAAATGACACTTTTACCCTAACCACTTTGCCAAAGGGAAAGAAAACAGTGGGGGGGAAGTGGGTTTATTCCGTTAAGAGTGACATTGAGGGAAACGACCGATACAAGGCAAGGTTCGTAGCCAAAGGTTACAGCCAACAGTTGGGGATAGATTATGGAGAGACATTCTCACCAACAGCCAACTTAACTAGCATAAGAGTTTTGTTACAGAAAGCAGCGCAGGAGAGCCTGTTACTCCATCAAATGGATGTGAAGACAGCATATTTACACGCTCCCATTGATTATGAAATCTACATTGATCAGCCAGAAGGTTATGAAGAGGGAGAAGGGCTAGTCTGTAGATTACAAAAATCCTTGTATGGGTTAAAACAATCTGGTCGTAACTGGAATAGGATCTTGCATGAATACCTAACAGCGAACAGTTTCAGGCAAAACCCAGCAGACCACTGTGTTTATACCAAAGAGACAAAAGATGGTAAGGTGATTATGATCATCTGGGTGGACGACCTGATAATTGCTGCTGGCAATGAAAAGGTAATGAAGGTGCTACTAAGATAAGAGATGTGAGGATGTATAGAGAGGCTGTAGGCAGTCTTATATACCTTGCATCAGGTACCCGTCCTGACCTGAGTTTTGTGGTAAGCAAGTTATCGCAACATTTCCATGAGCCTACAGAAGAACAGTGGGGAACTGTGAAACATGTGTTGAGATATCTCAAAGGGTCCAAAGATAAGAAGTTGTGTTTTAGAAGAAACACAGATGAAAATTTGGGTCTAGTGGCTAGGGCTGAACGATTATGGAAAATAATCTAATTGCGATTTTTTGCCCCAATATTGCGATTGCGATGCGATATGCGATTATTTTTTAAGGTCTTTGTCTTCTGTATTATTAAACAAAGACAAGCAATACATCATATAGTATGGCCAATACTATATTACATTAATTTTAAACTGTTCTTTCCTGGAAGACAGACCTCTGTTATGATGACATGAGGTGATGCATGAATTGATGACTGACATTTTTATTTAACTTCTTCAATCACAACAGTATATTTGAACATACACAATAGTTTATTTTTAGCTTACAAACATCTGAGCATAAAGTGCTGACAAGGAACCCTGGTGTAAACATTAAAATGAAAGTCAGTACAATGTGCAGATTGCAGAAATATACATAAAAAAAATCAGTGGCTTTACCACACTCAGTTTTTCGACATCTGTGAACTACTAGACAGTCATTCAATTAAAAAATAATATTAAATAAATAAAACTAATGAATAAAAAATACACACATCTTACTGATCTCTGCAGTCAGTAACATTACACATAAAGTGCAAACATAATAGCAATTGTATAAACACACACACAAACACGCCTTTAAAGTTTAAAGGCGTGAAATTGGACGGTCTAGTTCTGATTAGCGTCACCGCTGTCTCGGTGGAGTTTAATAAACTCGGCCGTCTGCTTCTTGCTATCTAAAATATAACCAGACACTGGTGTAAATTCTCGACTGTCTCATACTTCTGTTTAATAAGTTTTCTGTTTGACGTTTAGTCAGCTGTGTGAAAACCAAGGAGGAACCCACCCGGGGGATTAATAAAGTTTTATTTTATCTAATCTAATAACTTTAATCTCAGCCAAACCGATTTACTCACGAACAAACAAAACACTGAAAAAAGCCCAACAATAACATTTTTAGGTTGTCTAAGTGACTTATATATTACGTTTAACCCGAGCAGCGAAACTCCGCGGTGATCTGAAAATGATGTGCCGGGAGTTGTGCCGCTCTCGGCCGCATCAGTAACCCTCGAGCTCCCGGCTAGCTGTCGAGCTGGTGGGTAGCAGACGCCTCTGAAAACGTCGAAGCACTTTTGCAAATATGGGATATCTTGATAAACCGAGCAGATATTTGATGTTTACACAACTACTTTCTCGCCTGAAAATATGTTAAAAGTTTATTTTGTGACCCAGAAAGATTAGTATGAGTAATTTTAAAACTTAGTAGCGGCCGCCATTGCTGGAAACTGGAGTTTGGCTGGGCCGCGCTATGAATTCTGGGATATGGTAGTAATTTGGACAGCCTTATAATCGCAGTATAATCGCAGCCTTTGTGGTTAGAAAATTGCACTTGATCATGTCGCGATATTATCGCAAATGCGATATATCGTTCAGCCCTACTAGTGGCCTACAGTGATGCTGACTGGGCAGGTGACACTGCCGACAGACGCAGCACTACTGGTTACTGTGTACGTCTATGTAACAACAGTTCTTTAGTTTCATGGAAGACCAAGAAACAGCCCACTGTGGCGCTCTCTACCTGTGAAGCAGAGTATATGGCTCTGGCTTCCACAATGCAAGAGTGTATATATTTAGAACAGCTTTTGAAAGGTATAGATGACTACAGCTACACTCAAACAATAGTGTACGAGGACAACCAGGGAACAATTGCCCTGGCTAAAAACCCTGTGAGCCGACAGAGGTGCAAACATGTGGACATTAAATATCATTTTGTAAGGTCCATTGTAAATGAAGAGAAAATGTGTCTGTTATATTGCACCACTGAAGAAATGGTTGCAGATGTTATGACCAAACCTGTTTCTAAGCTAAAACTTGCTAAGTTTGCTAACGTTATGTTTGGTGCTTAAAAGAAAAAAAAAGAGAGAGAGAAAAAAAAAAGGAAGTGTGGTAGAGATTGTACAACTGTTTATCGTTTATTGTACAACTTTTCTTTGATTCCAGCAACCTGAGTACAAGAGGGGGTGTTAAGATATTCATTGTGTGTACTCATGTTGTACAGTGTTTAACTGCATTATGGTTACTGTGGTTTAACAGAGACAGTATTTTAGTTGCCACCACAAGGAGGCACTGTTTCATTGTAAGAGCACGGATCCTGCGTCATCACGCCCCTAAGAAAAAAAAAAGTATACCACAACGAAAATGGCACCCATGAGAAAAGTTTTGCCGCGTGTTAATGAGGAATAAAGTTCCCAAAATATTAAGGACATTTTTGCCTCCGTCGTCATTTTCCTTCGAGTTGATCGCTGTCGATGCTGCAATACTCAACATCCACACTGCTATTCCTGTGCGTTATGTGTCGTTTTCTGCTTTGAGCCTCACTCTTTACGGGTATGTTAATACTGTCTTTTCATGAAGTGAAGTGAAGTTCCCCGCTGCTCAGCACGACCGAGTTGAGAGGCTGTTACGGCCGTGTCTTCGTCGTATGTTCGGCGAGCAGGGTCGCTTTTTGCTGCATTTCCTCCGACTTGCTGTAATTCAAGTCAAATACATGAGGATTTGTCCATTTGTCTTTTCATGAAGTGAAAGCTGTCCGTCCTACAGGACGGCGCTCGCGGTGCTGTGGGTTTGCGAGCGCCGACCCACAGGTCGGGCCGACCCACAGCACCGCGAGCGCCGACCTGTGGGTCGGGCGCTCGCCGACCTACAGCACGGAGCTGAACGCACCATCCATGTGACGTAAAAAGCGGCGTTCACAGACAGACGGAAACGCCGCTTTTTCCGCCACTCGACAGAAAAAGCCGTTCAAAGATGCATAAAAACGGCGTTTTTTACGGCGTTCTGTGCCAGCTGTAACGGCGTTTATTGAAATTATGCAGGGCACTCCCCATGGTTCCCTCATCCAATTACTTTCAACTCATTTCACTCAATCAAAGAAGAGGAAGTGAAGCCCACACTAATGCATCACAGATTTACGTTGCTGCTAAGTGATTGTCTATTCGGGACCAGTGCTTGTTACCCATTATGCATTTTGATATGTTTAAAGCATGATCAAACAAGCAAACGACGGAATGCTTTTTCTGAAACAAGACCTTAACTGTGTGGCGGATGGGTCGCTTGTTTACTTGACGGATCAGCTATTAGCGCTGCGCTACCGCAGTGTAGCATTATGATGCTAACGGAGTCCTGTCTAACACCGCAAACTCCGGACATGAGTGTGGAGCTGCCCGATTTTCAGATGCTGCGGGCGGACAGGACGAGAGACAGCGGTGAGAGGAAAGGAGGGGGACTGGCAGTGTTTGTGAACGACAGATAGTGTAACCCTGGGCACACCGCTGTGAAAGAATAACTCTGCAGCAGATACATCGGGCTGCTAGCCGCTAACGTGTGTCCAGGCATCCTGTGACTTTCTCCACTCTGGTCAGCAGACTGCAAACGCAATCTCCGAGAGCCCTTTTTTAATATCAGGAATGCTTTAATCACACATCAGTGGACTCGACACGGCCCACCTTCCCCCAGTATGTGACTTGCCCCACACAGATGGTCGGAGGAAAGCGGGGAGACTATTAAAGATTCTTTTGATTCTATTGTGGAGGAGGACGTTGACAGCGTTGTGACATGTTGCGGGCTACATTACCTTCTGTGTGGATAACACCGGACCCACCTGTGCGGTGTTTCCTACTGTAACAGAGTATTTTATTCTTGTTGTATAGTATTGTATTATATTTATCTGAGCCTATTGTGTTTTTCCTAATGTTTACTGCTGTTAAACTTGTACTTTTTGCCATGACCTAAAACTCTCTAACGTGCGGGACTAATAAAGGCTTATCTTATTGTTTATTCTGTCCTGTTTTGGTTTATGAGTAGTGTAGGTGTATGAGCTGATACTTAATTTAAAAGATTGCGTACATAAATCATATATAGCATAAACTAAACTTATGTAAACGTTACAGCAGCTGATAATATAAACAACTATAAAACGTGTACAGTAAAGAATTAGATGAAGAAAAAACGGTGTAGTAGGTCTTGAAGTGGCTCAGTACAGTGCAGTGGACATAAAGTGATTTAGTGTGTGTTTGGTGTTGTGACAGTACACAGCTGGGGAAAAAGTGTTAACGTTAGACAGCAGATCACTTTTCTCCAGACAGACTTTGTACAAACCCAGTTCTGAAAATACTGGTCTCCTGTGTAAAATGTAAAAAAAAAAAAAAAAAAAAAAAAAAGCAGAGAGAGAAGAAAGCAGTGATTTGCAAATTTCAAAGCCATTATTTATTCACAGTGTAACAAGGAAAATATGTCATATGGTTAAACTTAGACTATGTCGTTAAAAATAACTCCTTTTGAATTTGATGGCAGTAATATGTTTCAAAACAGTTGGTATGGGGCGAGAAAAGGCTGGAAACACAAGTGGTTCTTAAAAGAAACAGCTGGCGGGAAATTTTAAAAGTAATTAGGTTACTTGGCAACAGGTCAGTAACATGATTCGATATTAAAAGAACATTTTAGAGAAGCAGAGATGATCTGAAAGAAATGTGGGCAGAGGTCGGTCAATCTGCAAAAAACTCCATTAACAAATTGTGCCAAAGTTTCAGAATAATGTTTCTCAGGGTTAAGTTGTGAAGACTTGAAATATTGCATACTCTGGAGGTATCAAAATATATTTTATCAAAAGATTCAGTGACTGGAGAAATCTCTTTGCAGAAACAATGAGGCTAAAAGCCATGATGTCAGTGATCTTCAAACGCTCAAAGGAAAGTTATCAGCATGGAGCATTATGGCTCCTTTGTTTACGTTAGGGATCAGCTGTTAGCGCTGAGCCCTGCAGCTGCGCTACCGGCAGACAGACACCGCGGTCAAGTGAGCCGTCACAGTCAAGTCAGACAGACCCGACATCACCAGTGAGGGAAGAGACGGGGGTGATGTCTCCCGAGAAGGACTCCTTACACACCACCTCTCCTTCCTGTAATCACTGTAAATGTGAGATCGCTCCCTGATATGATTGAGGAGCTAATGGCACTAATTGCCGAAGCACAATCGTAGTGAGCTAAACTGGCAGAGGTGAGTGTAGCTCGCTGTGTGTGTTTAAGAACCTCTGAGCGGAGCGTGATTTGGCGTATACTTTGATTCCTCTATACACACGGATGCGCACGGACACTTTTAAAACATTCTTCCTCAACACACACCTTAAAAATACATTCACATTTCTTTCCTGTCTTCCTGCGCTCACACATAGCCACAAAGTATCAGCGCCAGCAGTGGCTTTAACACTCGCTCCGCCACCTTCTAGCCTTGTGTCCCTTTAGTCCGCATCTGGATTACACAGTTGTGCACTAAAGGGAACACACATGTTTTCACACGCGGGTTTTGAAGCCGGTCGTGCACGCTGTTCTCTGATGTGCTGGCGCCCACTCTCTCAGTGCTCTCGTAGCTCCATAGTTTCCCAATGAATTCGGCAAAAGTCATTGCAAATTCACTTTGTGTGACATGATCCTGGCACTTCTTGCGAACCAGTGCTACACATTGCCCCTCGCTCAATGGCTCACCAGCATTTCTCAGGGCAGCGGTGGCGCCCTAGGTGGCAAAACACTTCACTTTCTCTAGGCAGTCTTAGCTACTCTGCGCCCATAACCTGTTAGCAGAGGTGAAAATACGCAGGAATTCTGGCGCGAATATCTAGACTGCTCCGAGGACAACTGTGGAGGAAATAAACACACAATAGCCACAATCCATTTTCTCACTTGAACTCATTCGCAAGAGAGAGAAGCTTTATTGACGATCACCAGCATATACATGAGCATCACATGTCAATCACAATGCATCTTATCCGCTATTTCCACCTCGCGTTATATACTCTCTGCAATAACGCACACGTTTTCTGCGTGTGTGCTATAATAAATAAAGATGTCCTTCTTACAGTTGAGAGTATATTTTTAATCTGTGTCATCACTTTATGAAAACTCTGAAACTTAACAGACAAATTCTCGTGGGTAACTCTTCTTTTAAACCGAGCACACGGATAATGCTTGGACGTCCAACTCCATGCGTCTTTGCGTTCATCCTTCACACAGGGGGCAGGTCGACGGTGATCCTTCGAACTTGGCCATCTCTCTGTAACGTGAAAGTGATCCCAGGCAGCTGAATGGTCAGAGTCAGAGGTGGAAGCCTGGTCGTGACCGCATACAGAATTTGCCCGCAGGTGCAGAAAACTCTGCTGCTCAGCCAGTGGAGGAAATTCTTCATGTCAATGAGAGCGCGCACCGCGCTGTCACTGAATCGATTCAGCCACGCGTTTGGGTATGACATCGTGGTTTCACACCAGTGAGGCTGTGCTGCCAGCAGTTTATCCGAGGGTGTAATGCTTGCAGGAGCTGAGTGGATTTGTTTTCAAGCCGGCTCTGACACTTCTTCCTCACAGGACTTCTGTCTAGTGAATAATGAAGGATGTTAATACGCTCTTTAGTTGAAGTACAGTACTGGGTTGCTGTGAGCTTTAAGACTTTCTCCTCGCAGGTCTTCTATCTCGTGGAGTTTGTCCGAGGGTGTAATGCTTGTAGCAGCCGAGTAGGTCTGAGACTTCCTCCTTGCACGTCTTCTATCTGGTGAAGTTTGAAGTATGTTAATATTGGGCTTTTGTCGAGCGCCGTCCAGGCTGGCCTGTTTCCACCTCGTTCTATGGCTCCACACTGCTATTCCTGTGCGTTATGTGTCGTTTTGTGCTTTGAGCCTCACTCTTTACGGGTATGTTAATACTGTCTTTTCATGAAGTGAAGTGAAGTTCCCCGCTGCTAAGCACGACCGAGTTGAGAGGCTGTTACGGCCGTGTCTTCGTTGTATGTTCGGCGAGCAGGGTCGCTTTTTGCTGTATTTCCTCCGACTTGCTGTAATGCAAGTCAAATACATCATGATTTGTCCATTTGTCTTTTCATGAAGTGAAGTTCCCCGCTGCTGAGCGCTCCAGTACGACGGAGTTGAGAGGCTGTTGCGGCTGTGTCTTCGTTGTATGTTCGGCGAGCAGGGTCGCTTTTTGCTGCATTTCCTCCGACTTGCTGTAATGCAAGTCAAATACATGATGATTTGTCCTTTCATGAAGTGAAGTGAAGTTCCCCGCTGCTGAGCGCTCCAGTACGATGGAGTTGAGAGGCTGTTGCGGCTGTGTCTTCGTTGTATGTTCGGCGAGCAGGGTCGCTTTTTGCTGTATTTCCTCCGACTTGCTGAAATGCAAGTCAAATACACGAGGATTTGTCCATTTGCTCCACACGCAGCAACAAGTCAAGCAGTCAAAACTTTGTTGTGGGAAGGCGAGGCCTCGAACTCGCGACGTTCACCTCCATGCACTACTTGCCAGCGTACTATCGCAGTGAGCTAAACTGGCAGAGGTGAGTGTAGCTCGCTGTGTGTGTTTAAGAACCTCTGAGCGGAGCGTGATTTGGCGTATACTTTGATTCCTCTATACACACGGATGCGCACGGACACTTTTAAAACATTCTTCCTCAACACACACCTTAAAAATACATTCACATTTCTTTCCTGTCTTCCTGCGCTCACACATAGCCACAAAGTATCAGCGCCAGCAGTGGCTTTAACACTCCTCCGCCACCTTCTAGCCTTGTGTCCCTTTAGTCCGCATCTGGATTACACAGTTGTGCACTAAAGGGAACACACATGTTCCTGTTCCTGGCTACTCGCTCGTTTGTATTTTCACACGCGGGTTTTGAAGCCGGTCGTGCACGCTGTTCTCTGATGTGCTGGCGCCCACTCTCTCAGTGCTCTCGTAGCTCCATAGTTTCCCAATGAATTCGGCAAAAGTCATTGCAAATTCACTTTGTGTGACATGATCCTGGCACTTCTTGCGAACCAGTGCTACACATTGCCCCTCGCTCAATGGCTCACCAGCATTTCTCAGGGCAGCGGTGGCGCCCTAGGTGGCAAAACACTTCACTTTCTCTAGGCAGTCTTAGCTACTCTGCGCCCATAACCTGTTAGCAGAGGTGAAAATACGCAGGAATTCTGGCGCGAATATCTAGACTGCTCCGAGGACAACTGTGGAGGAAATAAACACACAATAGCCACAATCCATTTTCTCACTTGAACTCATTCGCAAGAGAGAGAAGCTTTATTGACGATCACCAGCATATACATGAGCATCACATGTCAATCACAATGCATCTTATCCGCTATTTCCACCTCGCGTTATATACTCTCTGCAATAACGCACACGTTTTCTGCGTGTGTGCTATAATAAATAAAGATGTCCTTCTTACAGTTGAGAGTATATTTTTAATCTGTGTCATCACTTTATGAAAACTCTGAAACTTAACAGACAAATTCTCGTGGGTAACTCTTCTTTTAAACCGAGCACACGGATAATGCTTGGACGTCCAACTCCATGCGTCTTTGCGTTCAGCCTTCACACAGGGGGCAGGTCGACGGTGATCCTTCGAACTTGGCCATCTCTCTGTAACGTGAAAGTGATCCCAGGCAGCTGAATGGTCAGAGTCAGAGGTGGAAGCCTGGTCGTGACCGAATACAGAATTTGCCCGCAGGTGCAGAAAACTCTGCTGCTCAGCCAGTGGAGGAAATTCTTCATGTCAATGAGAGCGCGCAGCGCGCTGTCACTGAATCGATTCAGCCACGCGTTTGGGTATGACATCGTGGTTTCACACCAGTGAGGCTGTGCTGCCAGCAGTTTGTCCGAGGGTGTAATGCTTGCAGGAGCTGAGTGGATTTGTTTTCAAGCCGGCTCTGACACTTCTTCCTCACAGGACTTCTGTCTAGTGAATAATGAAGGATGTTAATACGCTCTTTAGTTGAAGTACAGTACTGGGTTGCTGTGAGCTTTAAGACTTTCTCCTCGCAGGTCTTCTATCTCGTGGAGTTTGTCCGAGGGTGTAATGCTTGTAGCAGCCGAGTAGGTCTGAGACTTCCTCCTTGCACGTCTTCTATCTGGTGAAGTTTGAAGTATGTTAATATTGGGCTTTTGTCGAGCGCCGTCCAGGCTGGCCTGTTTCCACCTCGTTCTATGGCTCCACACTGCTATTCCTGTGCGTTATGTGTCGTTTTGTGCTTTGAGCCTCACTCTTTACGGGTATGTTAATACTGTCTTTTCATGAAGTGAAGTGAAGTTCCCCGCTGCTAAGCACGACCGAGTTGAGAGGCTGTTACGGCCGTGTCTTCGTTGTATGTTCGGCGAGCAGGGTCGCTTTTTGCTGTATTTCCTCCGACTTGCTGTAATGCAAGTCAAATACATCATGATTTGTCCATTTGTCTTTTCATGAAGTGAAGTTCCCCGCTGCTGAGCGCTCCAGTACGACGGAGTTGAGAGGCTGTTGCGGCTGTGTCTTCGTTGTATGTTCGGCGAGCAGGGTCGCTTTTTGCTGTATTTCCTCCGACTTGCTGTAATGCAAGTCAAATACATGATGATTTGTCCTTTCATGAAGTGAAGTGAAGTTCCCCGCTGCTGAGCGCTCCAGTACGATGGAGTTGAGAGGCTGTTGCGGCTGTGTCTTCGTTGTATGTTCGGCGAGCAGGGTCGCTTTTTGCTGTATTTCCTCCGACTTGCTGAAATGCAAGTCAAATACACGAGGATTTGTCCATTTGCTCCACACGCAGCAACAAGTCAAGCAGTCAAAACTTTGTTGTGGGAAGGCGAGGCCTCGAACTCGCGACATTCACCTCGATGCACTACTTGCCAGCGTACTATCGCAGTGAGCTAAACTGGCAGAGGTGAGTGTAGCTCGCTGTGTGTGTTTAAGAACCTCTGAGCGGAGCGTGATTTGGCGTATACTTTGATTCCTCTATACACACGGATGCGCACGGACACTTTTAAAACATTCTTCCTCAACACACACCTTAAAAATACATTCACATTTCTTTCCTGTCTTCCTGCGCTCACACATAGCCACAAAGTATCAGCGCCAGCAGTGGCTTTAACACTCGCTCCGCCACCTTCTAGCCTTGTATCCCTTTAGTCCGCATCTGGATTACACAGTTGTGCACTAAAGGGAACACACACATGTTCGTGTTCCTGGCTACTCGCTCGTTTGTATTTTCACACGCGGGTTTTGAAGCCGGTCGTGCACGCTGTTCTCTGATGTGCTGGCGCCCACTCTCTCAGTGCTCTCGTAGCTCCATAGTTTCCCAATGAATTCGGCAAAAGTCATTGCAAATTCACTTTGTGTGACATGATCCTGGCACTTCTTGCGAACCAGTGCTACACATTGCCCCTCGCTCAATGGCTCACCAGCATTTCTCAGGGCAGCGGTGGCGCCCTAGGTGGCAAAACACTTCACTTTCTCTAGGCAGTCTTAGCTACTCTGCGCCCATAACCTGTTAGCAGAGGTGAAAATACGCAGGAATTCTGGCGCGAATATCTAGACTGCTCCGAGGACAACTGTGGAGGAAATAAACACACAATAGCCACAATCCATTTTCTCACTTGAACTCATTCGCAAGAGAGAGAAGCTTTATTGACGATCACCAGCATATACATGAGCATCACATGTCAATCACAATGCATCTTATCCGCTATTTCCACCTCGCGTTATATACTCTCTGCAATAACGCACACGTTTTCTGCGTGTGTGCTATAATAAATAAAGATGTCCTTCTTACAGTTGAGAGTATATTTTTAATCTGTGTCATCACTTTATGAAAACTCTGAAACTTAACAGACAAATTCTCGTGGGTAACTCTTCTTTTAAACCGAGCACACGGATAATGCTTGGACGTCCAACTCCATGCGTCTTTGCGTTCAGCCTTCACACAGGGGGCAGGTCGACGGTGATCCTTCGAACTTGGCCATCTCTCTGTAACGTGAAAGTGATCCCAGGCAGCTGAATGGTCAGAGTCAGAGGTGGAAGCCTGGTCGTGACCGAATACAGAATTTGCCCGCAGGTGCAGAAAACTCTGCTGCTCAGCCAGTGGAGGAAATTCTTCATGTCAATGAGAGCGCGCAGCGCGCTGTCACTGAATCGATTCAGCCACGCGTTTGGGTATGACATCGTGGTTTCACACCAGTGAGGCTGTGCTGCCAGCAGTTTGTCCGAGGGTGTAATGCTTGCAGGAGCTGAGTGGATTTGTTTTCAAGCCGGCTCTGACACTTCTTCCTCACAGGACTTCTGTCTAGTGAATAATGAAGGATGTTAATACGCTCTTTAGTTGAAGTACAGTACTGGGTTGCTGTGAGCTTTAAGACTTTCTCCTCGCAGGTCTTCTATCTCGTGGAGTTTGTCCGAGGGTGTAATGCTTGTAGCAGCCGAGTAGGTCTGAGACTTCCTCCTTGCACGTCTTCTATCTGGTGAAGTTTGAAGTATGTTAATATTGGGCTTTTGTCGAGCGCCGTCCAGGCTGGCCTGTTTCCACCTCGTTCTATGGCTCCACACTGCTATTCCTGTGCGTTATGTGTCGTTTTGTGCTTTGAGCCTCACTCTTTACGGGTATGTTAATACTGTCTTTTCATGAAGTGAAGTGAAGTTCCCCGCTGCTAAGCACGACCGAGTTGAGAGGCTGTTACGGCCGTGTCTTCGTTGTATGTTCGGCGAGCAGGGTCGCTTTTTGCTGCATTTCCTCCGACTTGCTGTAATGCAAGTCAAATACATGATGATTTGTCCATTTGTCTTTTCATGAAGTGAAGTGAAGTTCCCCGCTGCTGAGCGCTCCAGTACGATGGAGTTGAGAGGCTGTTGCGGCTGTGTCTTCGTTGTATGTTCGGCGAGCAGGGTCGCTTTTTGCTGTATTTCCTCCGACTTGCTGAAATGCAAGTCAAATACACGAGGATTTGTCCATTTGCTCCACACGCAGCAACAAGTCAAGCAGTCAAAACTTTGTTGTGGGAAGGCGAGGCCTCGAACTCGCGACGTTCACCTCCATGCACTACTTGCCAGCGTACTATCGCAGTGAGCTAAACTGGCAGAGGTGAGTGTAGCTCGCTGTGTGTGTTTAAGAACCTCTGAGCGGAGCGTGATTTGGCGTATACTTTGATTCCTCTATACACACGGATGCGCACGGACACTTTTAAAACATTCTTCCTCAACACACACCTTAAAAATACATTCACATTTCTTTCCTGTCTTCCTGCGCTCACACATAGCCACAAAGTATCAGCGCCAGCAGTGGCTTTAACACTCCTCCGCCACCTTCTAGCCTTGTGTCCCTTTAGTCCGCATCTGGATTACACAGTTGTGCACTAAAGGGAACACACATGTTCGTGTTCCTGGCTACTCGCTCGTTTGTATTTTCACACGCGGGTTTTGAAGCCGGTCGTGCACGCTGTTCTCTGATGTGCTGGCGCCCACTCTCTCAGTGCTCTCGTAGCTCCATAGTTTCCCAATGAATTCGGCAAAAGTCATTGCAAATTCACTTTGTGTGACATGATCCTGGCACTTCTTGCGAACCAGTGCTACACATTGCCCCTCGCTCAATGGCTCACCAGCATTTCTCAGGGCAGCGGTGGCGCCCTAGGTGGCAAAACACTTCACTTTCTCTAGGCAGTCTTAGCTACTCTGCGCCCATAACCTGTTAGCAGAGGTGAAAATACGCAGGAATTCTGGCGCGAATATCTAGACTGCTCCGAGGACAACTGTGGAGGAAATAAACACACAATAGCCACAATCCATTTTCTCACTTGAACTCATTCGCAAGAGAGAGAAGCTTTATTGACGATCACCAGCATATACATGAGCATCACATGTCAATCACAATGCATCTTATCCGCTATTTCCACCTCGCGTTATATACTCTCTGCAATAACGCACACGTTTTCTGCGTGTGTGCTATAATAAATAAAGATGTCCTTCTTACAGTTGAGAGTATATTTTTAATCTGTGTCATCACTTTATGAAAACTCTGAAACTTAACAGACAAATTCTCGTGGGTAACTCTTCTTTTAAACCGAGCACACGGATAATGCTTGGACGTCCAACTCCATGCGTCTTTGCGTTCAGCCTTCACACAGGGGGCAGGTCGACGGTGATCCTTCGAACTTGGCCATCTCTCTGTAACGTGAAAGTGATCCCAGGCAGCTGAATGGTCAGAGTCAGAGGTGGAAGCCTGGTCGTGACCGCATACAGAATTTGCCCGCAGGTGCAGAAAACTCTGCTGCTCAGCCAGTGGAGGAAATTCTTCATGTCAATGAGAGCGCGCACCGCGCTGTCACTGAATCGATTCAGCCACGCGTTTGGGTATGACATCGTGGTTTCACACCAGTGAGGCTGTGCTGCCAGCAGTTTGTCCGAGGGTGTAATGCTTGCAGGAGCTGAGTGGATTTGTTTTCAAGCCGGCTCTGACACTTCTTCCTCACAGGACTTCTGTCTAGTGAATAATGAAGGATGTTAATACGCTCTTTAGTTGAAGTACAGTACTGGGTTGCTGTGAGCTTTAAGACTTTCTCCTCGCAGGTCTTCTATCTCGTGGAGTTTGTCCGAGGGTGTAATGCTTGTAGCAGCCGAGTAGGTCTGAGACTTCCTCCTTGCACGTCTTCTATCTGGTGAAGTTTGAAGTATGTTAATATTGGGCTTTTGTCGAGCGCCGTCCAGGCTGGCCTGTTTCCACCTCGTTCTATGGCTCCACACTGCTATTCCTGTGCGTTATGTGTCGTTTTGTGCTTTGAGCCTCACTCTTTACGGGTATGTTAATACTGTCTTTTCATGAAGTGAAGTGAAGTTCCCCGCTGCTAAGCACGACCGAGTTGAGAGGCTGTTACGGCCGTGTCTTCGTTGTATGTTCGGCGAGCAGGGTCGCTTTTTGCTGCATTTCCTCCGACTTGCTGTAATGCAAGTCAAATACATGATGATTTGTCCATTTGTCTTTTCATGAAGTGAAGTGAAGTTCCCCGCTGCTGAGCGCTCCAGTACGATGGAGTTGAGAGGCTGTTGCGGCTGTGTCTTCGTTGTATGTTCGGCGAGCAGGGTCGCTTTTTGCTGTATTTCCTCCGACTTGCTGAAATGCAAGTCAAATACACGAGGATTTGTCCATTTGCTCCACACGCAGCAACAAGTCAAGCAGTCAAAACTTTGTTGTGGGAAGGCGAGGCCTCGAACTCGCGACATTCACCTCGATGCACTACTTGCCAGCGTACTATCGCAGTGAGCTAAACTGGCAGAGGTGAGTGTAGCTCGCTGTGTGTGTTTAAGAACCTCTGAGCGGAGCGTGATTTGGCGTATACTTTGATTCCTCTATACACACGGATGCGCACGGACACTTTTAAAACATTCTTCCTCAACACACACCTTAAAAATACATTCACATTTCTTTCCTGTCTTCCTGCGCTCACACATAGCCACAAAGTATCAGCGCCAGCAGTGGCTTTAACACTCGCTCCGCCACCTTCTAGCCTTGTGTCCCTTTAGTCCGCATCTGGATTACACAGTTGTGCACTAAAGGGAACACACACATGTTCGTGTTCCTGGCTACTCGCTCGTTTGTATTTTCACACGCGGGTTTTGAAGCCGGTCGTGCACGCTGTTCTCTGATGTGCTGGCGCCCACTCTCTCAGTGCTCTCGTAGCTCCATAGTTTCCCAATGAATTCGGCAAAAGTCATTGCAAATTCACTTTGTGTGACATGATCCTGGCACTTCTTGCGAACCAGTGCTACACATTGCCCCTCGCTCAATGGCTCACCAGCATTTCTCAGGGCAGCGGTGGCGCCCTAGGTGGCAAAACACTTCACTTTCTCTAGGCAGTCTTAGCTACTCTGCGCCCATAACCTGTTAGCAGAGGTGAAAATACGCAGGAATTCTGGCGCGAATATCTAGACTGCTCCGAGGACAACTGTGGAGGAAATAAACACACAATAGCCACAATCCATTTTCTCACTTGAACTCATTCGCAAGAGAGAGAAGCTTTATTGACGATCACCAGCATATACATGAGCATCACATGTCAATCACAATGCATCTTATCCGCTATTTCCACCTCGCGTTATATACTCTCTGCAATAACGCACACGTTTTCTGCGTGTGTGCTATAATAAATAAAGATGTCCTTCTTACAGTTGAGAGTATATTTTTAATCTGTGTCATCACTTTATGAAAACTCTGAAACTTAACAGACAAATTCTCGTGGGTAACTCTTCTTTTAAACCGAGCACACGGATAATGCTTGGACGTCCAACTCCATGCGTCTTTGCGTTCATCCTTCACACAGGGGGCAGGTCGACGGTGATCCTTCGAACTTGGCCATCTCTCTGTAACGTGAAAGTGATCCCAGGCAGCTGAATGGTCAGAGTCAGAGGTGGAAGCCTGGTCGTGACCGAATACAGAATTTGCCCGCAGGTGCAGAAAACTCTGCTGCTCAGCCAGTGGAGGAAATTCTTCATGTCAATGAGAGCGCGCAGCGCGCTGTCACTGAATCGATTCAGCCACGCGTTTGGGTATGACATCGTGGTTTCACACCAGTGAGGCTGTGCTGCCAGCAGTTTGTCCGAGGGTGTAATGCTTGCAGGAGCTGAGTGGATTTGTTTTCAAGCCGGCTCTGACACTTCTTCCTCACAGGACTTCTGTCTAGTGAATAATGAAGGATGTTAATACGCTCTTTAGTTGAAGTACAGTACTGGGTTGCTGTGAGCTTTAAGACTTTCTCCTCGCAGGTCTTCTATCTCGTGGAGTTTGTCCGAGGGTGTAATGCTTGTAGCAGCCGAGTAGGTCTGAGACTTCCTCCTTGCACGTCTTCTATCTGGTGAAGTTTGAAGTATGTTAATATTGGGCTTTTGTCGAGCGCCGTCCAGGCTGGCCTGTTTCCACCTCGTTCTATGGCTCCACACTGCTATTCCTGTGCGTTATGTGTCGTTTTGTGCTTTGAGCCTCACTCTTTACGGGTATGTTAATACTGTCTTTTCATGAAGTGAAGTGAAGTTCCCCGCTGCTAAGCACGACCGAGTTGAGAGGCTGTTACGGCCGTGTCTTCGTTGTATGTTCGGCGAGCAGGGTCGCTTTTTGCTGCATTTCCTCCGACTTGCTGTAATTCAAGTCAAATACATGAGGATTTGTCCATTTGTCTTTTCATGAAGTGAAAGCTGTCCGTCCTACAGGACGGCGCTCGCGGTGCTGTGGGTTTGCGAGCGCCGACCCACAGGTCGGGCCGACCCACAGCACGGAGCTGAACGCACCATCCATGTGACGTAAAAAGCGGCGTTCACAGACAGACGGAAACGCCGCTTTTTCCGCCACTCGACAGAAAAAGCCGTTCAAAGATGCATAAAAACGGCGTTTTTTACGGCGTTCTGTGCCAGCTGTAACGGCGTTTATTGAAATTATGCAGGGCACTCCCCATGGTTCCCTCATCCAATTACTTTCAACTCGTTTCACTCAATCAAAGAAGAGGAAGTGAAGCCCACACTAATGCATCACAGATTTACGTTGCTGCTAAGTGATTGTCTATTCGGGACCAGTGCTTGTTACCCATTATGCATTTTGATATGTTTAAAGCATGATCAAACAAGCAAACGACGGAATGCTTTTTCTGAAACAAGACCTTAACTGTGTGGCGGATGGGTCGCTTGTTTACTTGACGGATCAGCTATTAGCGCTGCGCTACCGCAGTGTAGCATTATGATGCTAACGGAGTCCTGTCTAACACCGCAAACTCCGGACATGAGTGTGGAGCTGCCCGATTTTCAGATGCTGCGGGCGGACAGGACGAGAGACAGCGGTGAGAGGAAAGGAGGGGGACTGGCAGTGTTTGTGAACGACAGATAGTGTAACCCTGGGCACACCGCTGTGAAAGAATAACTCTGCAGCAGATACATCGGGCTGCTAGCCGCTAACGTGTGTCCAGGCATCCTGTGACTTTCTCCACTCTGGTCAGCAGACTGCAAACGCAATCTCCGAGAGCCCTTTTTTAATATCAGGAATGCTTTAATCACACATCAGTGGACTCGACACGGCCCACCTTCCCCCAGTATGTGACTTGCCCCACACAGATGGTCGGAGGAAAGCGGGGAGACTATTAAAGATTCTTTTGATTCTATTGTGGAGGAGGACGTTGACAGCGTTGTGACATGTTGCGGGCTACATTAACTTCTGTGTGGATAACACCGGACCCACCTGTGCGGTGTTTCCTACTGTAACAGAGTATTTTATTCTTGTTGTATAGTATTGTATTATATTTATCTGAGCCTATTGTGTTTTTCCTAATGTTTACTGCTGTTAAACTTGTACTTTTTGCCATGACCTAAAACTCTCTAACGTGCGGGACTAATAAAGGCTTATCTTATTGTTTATTCTGTCCTGTTTTGGTTTATGAGTAGTGTAGGTGTATGAGCTGATACTTAATTTAAAAGATTGCGTACATAAATCATATATAGCATAAACTAAACTTATGTAAACGTTACAGCAGCTGATAATATAAACAACTATAAAACGTGTACAGTAAAGAATTAGATGAAGAAAAAACGGTGTAGTAGGTCTTGAAGTGGCTCAGTACAGTGCAGTGGACATAAAGTGATTTAGTGTGTGTTTGGTGTTGTGACAGTACACAGCTGGGGAAAAAGTGTTAACGTTAGACAGCAGATCACTTTTCTCCAGACAGACTTTGTACAAACCCAGTTCTGAAAATACTGGTCTCCTGTGTAAAATGTAAAAAAAAAAAAAAAAGCAGAGAGAGAAGAAAGCAGTGATTTGCAAATTTCAAAGCCATTATTTATTCACAGTGTAACAAGGAAAATATGTCATATGGTTAAACTTAGACTATGTCGTTAAAAATAACTCCTTTTGAATTTGATGGCAGTAATATGTTTCAAAACAGTTGGTATGGGGTGAGAAAAGGCTGGAAACACAAGTGGTTCTTAAAAGAAACAGCTGGAGGGAAATTTTAAAAGTAATTAGGTTACTTGGCAACAGGTCAGTAACATGATTCGATATTAAAAGAACATTTTAGAGAAGCAGAGATGATCTGAAAGAAATGTGGGCAGAGGTCGGTCAATCTGCAAAAAACTCCATTAACAAATTGTGCCAAAGTTTCAGAATAATGTTTCTCAGGGTTAAGTTGTGAAGACTTGAAATATTGCATCCTCTGGAGGTATCAAAATATATTTTATCAAAAGATTCAGTGACTGGAGAAATCTCTTTGCAGAAACAATGAGGCTAAAAGCCATGATGTCAGTGATCTTCAAACGCTCAAAGGAAAGTTATCAGCATGGAGCATTATGGCTCCTTTGTTTACGTTAGGGATCAGCTGTTAGCGCTGAGCCCTGCAGCTGCGCTACCGGCAGACAGACACCGCGGTCAAGTGAGCCGTCACAGTCAAGTCAGACAGACCCGACATCACCAGTGAGGGAAGAGACGGGGGTGATGTCTCCCGAGAAGGACTCCTTACACACCACCTCTCCTTCCTGTAATCACTGTAAATGTGAGATCGCTCCCTGATATGATTGAGGAGCTAATGGCACTAATTGCCGAAGCACAATCGTAGTGAGCTAAACTGGCAGAGGTGAGTGTAGCTCGCTGTGTGTGTTTAAGAACCTCTGAGCGGAGCGTGATTTGGCGTATACTTTGATTCCTCTATACACACGGATGCGCACGGACACTTTTAAAACATTCTTCCTCAACACACACCTTAAAAATACATTCACATTTCTTTCCTGTCTTCCTGCGCTCACACATAGCCACAAAGTATCAGCGCCAGCAGTGGCTTTAACACTCGCTCCGCCACCTTCTAGCCTTGTGTCCCTTTAGTCCGCATCTGGATTACACAGTTGTGCACTAAAGGGAACACACATGTTTTCACACGCGGGTTTTGAAGCCGGTCGTGCACGCTGTTCTCTGATGTGCTGGCGCCCACTCTCTCAGTGCTCTCGTAGCTCCATAGTTTCCCAATGAATTCGGCAAAAGTCATTGCAAATTCACTTTGTGTGACATGATCCTGGCACTTCTTGCGAACCAGTGCTACACATTGCCCCTCGCTCAATGGCTCACCAGCATTTCTCAGGGCAGCGGTGGCGCCCTAGGTGGCAAAACACTTCACTTTCTCTAGGCAGTCTTAGCTACTCTGCGCCCATAACCTGTTAGCAGAGGTGAAAATACGCAGGAATTCTGGCGCGAATATCTAGACTGCTCCGAGGACAACTGTGGAGGAAATAAACACACAATAGCCACAATCCATTTTCTCACTTGAACTCATTCGCAAGAGAGAGAAGCTTTATTGACGATCACCAGCATATACATGAGCATCACATGTCAATCACAATGCATCTTATCCGCTATTTCCACCTCGCGTTATATACTCTCTGCAATAACGCACACGTTTTCTGCGTGTGTGCTATAATAAATAAAGATGTCCTTCTTACAGTTGAGAGTATATTTTTAATCTGTGTCATCACTTTATGAAAACTCTGAAACTTAACAGACAAATTCTCGTGGGTAACTCTTCTTTTAAACCGAGCACACGGATAATGCTTGGACGTCCAACTCCATGCGTCTTTGCGTTCATCCTTCACACAGGGGGCAGGTCGACGGTGATCCTTCGAACTTGGCCATCTCTCTGTAACGTGAAAGTGATCCCAGGCAGCTGAATGGTCAGAGTCAGAGGTGGAAGCCTGGTCGTGACCGAATACAGAATTTGCCCGCAGGTGCAGAAAACTCTGCTGCTCAGCCAGTGGAGGAAATTCTTCATGTCAATGAGAGCGCGCACCGCGCTGTCACTGAATCGATTCAGCCACGCGTTTGGGTATGACATCGTGGTTTCACACCAGTGAGGCTGTGCTGCCAGCAGTTTATCCGAGGGTGTAATGCTTGCAGGAGCTGAGTGGATTTGTTTTCAAGCCGGCTCTGACACTTCTTCCTCACAGGACTTCTGTCTAGTGAATAATGAAGGATGTTAATACGCTCTTTAGTTGAAGTACAGTACTGGGTTGCTGTGAGCTTTAAGACTTTCTCCTCGCAGGTCTTCTATCTCGTGGAGTTTGTCCGAGGGTGTAATGCTTGTAGCAGCCGAGTAGGTCTGAGACTTCCTCCTTGCACGTCTTCTATCTGGTGAAGTTTGAAGTATGTTAATATTGGGCTTTTGTCGAGCGCTGTCCAGGCTGGCCTGTTTCCACCTCGTTCTATGGCTCCACACTGCTATTCCTGTGCGTTATGTGTCGTTTTGTGCTTTGAGCCTCACTCTTTACGGGTATGTTAATACTGTCTTTTCATGAAGTGAAGTGAAGTTCCCCGCTGCTAAGCACGACCGAGTTGAGAGGCTGTTACGGCCGTGTCTTCGTTGTATGTTCGGCGAGCAGGGTCGCTTTTTGCTGCATTTCCTCCGACTTGCTGTAATGCAAGTCAAATACATGATGATTTGTCCATTTGTCTTTTCATGAAGTGAAGTGAAGTTCCCCGCTGCTGAGCGCTCCAGTACGACGGAGTTGAGAGGCTGTTGCGGCTGTGTCTTCGTTGTATGTTCGGCGAGCAGGGTCGCTTTTTGCTGTATTTCCTCCGACTTGCTGAAATGCAAGTCAAATACACGAGGATTTGTCCGCAGCAACAAGTCAAGCAGTCAAAACTTTGTTGTGGGAAGGCGAGGCCTCGAACTCGCGACGTTCACCTCCATGCACTACTTGCCAGCGTACTATCGCAGTGAGCTAAACTGGCAGAGGTGAGTGTAGCTCGCTGTGTGTGTTTAAGAACCTCTGAGCGGAGCGTGATTTGGCGTATACTTTGATTCCTCTATACACACGGATGCGCACGGACACTTTTAAAACATTCTTCCTCAACACACACCTTAAAAATACATTCACATTTCTTTCCTGTCTTCCTGCGCTCACACATAGCCACAAAGTATCAGCGCCAGCAGTGGCTTTAACACTCCTCCGCCACCTTCTAGCCTTGTGTCCCTTTAGTCCGCATCTGGATTACACAGTTGTGCACTAAAGGGAACACACATGTTCGTGTTCCTGGCTACTCGCTCGTTTGTATTTTCACACGCGGGTTTTGAAGCCGGTCGTGCACGCTGTTCTCTGATGTGCTGGCGCCCACTCTCTCAGTGCTCTCGTAGCTCCATAGTTTCCCAATGAATTCGGCAAAAGTCATTGCAAATTCACTTTGTGTGACATGATCCTGGCACTTCTTGCGAACCAGTGCTACACATTGCCCCTCGCTCAATGGCTCACCAGCATTTCTCAGGGCAGCGGTGGCGCCCTAGGTGGCAAAACACTTCACTTTCTCTAGGCAGTCTTAGCTACTCTGCGCCCATAACCTGTTAGCAGAGGTGAAAATACGCAGGAATTCTGGCGCGAATATCTAGACTGCTCCGAGGACAACTGTGGAGGAAATAAACACACAATAGCCACAATCCATTTTCTCACTTGAACTCATTCGCAAGAGAGAGAAGCTTTATTGACGATCACCAGCATATACATGAGCATCACATGTCAATCACAATGCATCTTATCCGCTATTTCCACCTCGCGTTATATACTCTCTGCAATAACGCACACGTTTTCTGCGTGTGTGCTATAATAAATAAAGATGTCCTTCTTACAGTTGAGAGTATATTTTTAATCTGTGTCATCACTTTATGAAAACTCTGAAACTTAACAGACAAATTCTCGTGGGTAACTCTTCTTTTAAACCGAGCACACGGATAATGCTTGGACGTCCAACTCCATGCGTCTTTGCGTTCAGCCTTCACACAGGGGGCAGGTCGACGGTGATCCTTCGAACTTGGCCATCTCTCTGTAACGTGAAAGTGATCCCAGGCAGCTGAATGGTCAGAGTCAGAGGTGGAAGCCTGGTCGTGACCGAATACAGAATTTGCCCGCAGGTGCAGAAAACTCTGCTGCTCAGCCAGTGGAGGAAATTCTTCATGTCAATGAGAGCGCGCACCGCGCTGTCACTGAATCGATTCAGCCACGCGTTTGGGTATGACATCGTGGTTTCACACCAGTGAGGCTGTGCTGCCAGCAGTTTGTCCGAGGGTGTAATGCTTGCAGGAGCTGAGTGGATTTGTTTTCAAGCCGGCTCTGACACTTCTTCCTCACAGGACTTCTGTCTAGTGAATAATGAAGGATGTTAATACGCTCTTTAGTTGAAGTACAGTACTGGGTTGCTGTGAGCTTTAAGACTTTCTCCTCGCAGGTCTTCTATCTCGTGGAGTTTGTCCGAGGGTGTAATGCTTGTAGCAGCCGAGTAGGTCTGAGACTTCCTCCTTGCACGTCTTCTATCTGGTGAAGTTTGAAGTATGTTAATATTGGGCTTTTGTCGAGCGCCGTCCAAGCTGGCCTGTTTCCACCTCGTTCTATGGCTCCACACTGCTATTCCTGTGTGTTATGTGTCGTTTTGTGCTTTGAGCCTCACTCTTTACGGGTATGTTAATACTGTCTTTTCATGAAGTGAAGTGAAGTTCCCCGCTGCTAAGCACGACCGAGTTGAGAGGCTGTTACGGCCGTGTCTTCGTTGTATGTTCGGCGAGCAGGGTCGCTTTTTGCTGTATTTCCTCCGACTTGCTGTAATGCAAGTCAAATACATGATGATTTGTCCATTTGTCTTTTCATGAAGTGAAGTTCCCCGCTGCTGAGCGCTCCAGTACGACGGAGTTGAGAGGCTGTTGCGGCTGTGTCTTCGTTGTATGTTCGGCGAGCAGGGTCGCTTTCTGCTGCATTTCCTCCGACTTGCTGTAATGCAAGTCAAATACATGATGATTTGTCCTTTCATGAAGTGAAGTGAAGTTCCCCGCTGCTGAGCGCTCCAGTACGATGGAGTTGAGAGGCTGTTGCGGCTGTGTCTTCGTTGTATGTTCGGCGAGCAGGGTCGCTTTTTGCTGTATTTCCTCCGACTTGCTGAAATGCAAGTCAAATACACGAGGATTTGTCCATTTGCTCCACACGCAGCAACAAGTCAAGCAGTCAAAACTTTGTTGTGGGAAGGCGAGGCCTCGAACTCGCGACGTTCACCTCCATGCACTACTTGCCAGCGTACTATCGCAGTGAGCTAAACTGGCAGAGGTGAGTGTAGCTCGCTGTGTGTGTTTAAGAACCTCTGAGCGGAGCGTGATTTGGCGTATACTTTGATTCCTCTATACACACGGATGCGCACGGACACTTTTAAAACATTCTTCCTCAACACACACCTTAAAAATACATTCACATTTCTTTCCTGTCTTCCTGCGCTCACACATAGCCACAAAGTATCAGCGCCAGCAGTGGCTTTAACACTCCTCCGCCACCTTCTAGCCTTGTGTCCCTTTAGTCCGCATCTGGATTACACAGTTGTGCACTAAAGGGAACACACATGTTCGTGTTCCTGGCTACTCGCTCGTTTGTATTTTCACACGCGGGTTTTGAAGCCGGTCGTGCACGCTGTTCTCTGATGTGCTGGCGCCCACTCTCTCAGTGCTCTCGTAGCTCCATAGTTTCCCAATGAATTCGGCAAAAGTCATTGCAAATTCACTTTGTGTGACATGATCCTGGCACTTCTTGCGAACCAGTGCTACACATTGCCCCTCGCTCAATGGCTCACCAGCATTTCTCAGGGCAGCGGTGGCGCCCTAGGTGGCAAAACACTTCACTTTCTCTAGGCAGTCTTAGCTACTCTGCGCCCATAACCTGTTAGCAGAGGTGAAAATACGCAGGAATTCTGGCGCGAATATCTAGACTGCTCCGAGGACAACTGTGGAGGAAATAAACACACAATAGCCACAATCCATTTTCTCACTTGAACTCATTCGCAAGAGAGAGAAGCTTTATTGACGATCACCAGCATATACATGAGCATCACATGTCAATCACAATGCATCTTATCCGCTATTTCCACCTCGCGTTATATACTCTCTGCAATAACGCACACGTTTTCTGCGTGTGTGCTATAATAAATAAAGATGTCCTTCTTACAGTTGAGAGTATATTTTTAATCTGTGTCATCACTTTATGAAAACTCTGAAACTTAACAGACAAATTCTCGTGGGTAACTCTTCTTTTAAACCGAGCACACGGATAATGCTTGGACGTCCAACTCCATGCGTCTTTGCGTTCATCCTTCACACAGGGGGCAGGTCGACGGTGATCCTTCGAACTTGGCCATCTCTCTGTAACGTGAAAGTGATCCCAGGCAGCTGAATGGTCAGAGTCAGAGGTGGAAGCCTGGTCGTGACCGAATACAGAATTTGCCCGCAGGTGCAGAAAACTCTGCTGCTCAGCCAGTGGAGGAAATTCTTCATGTCAATGAGAGCGCGCACCGCGCTGTCACTGAATCGATTCAGCCACGCGTTTGGGTATGACATCGTGGTTTCACACCAGTGAGGCTGTGCTGCCAGCAGTTTATCCGAGGGTGTAATGCTTGCAGGAGCTGAGTGGATTTGTTTTCAAGCCGGCTCTGACACTTCTTCCTCACAGGACTTCTGTCTAGTGAATAATGAAGGATGTTAATACGCTCTTTAGTTGAAGTACAGTACTGGGTTGCTGTGAGCTTTAAGACTTTCTCCTCGCAGGTCTTCTATCTCGTGGAGTTTGTCCGAGGGTGTAATGCTTGTAGCAGCCGAGTAGGTCTGAGACTTCCTCCTTGCACGTCTTCTATCTGGTGAAGTTTGAAGTATGTTAATATTGGGCTTTTGTCGAGCGCTGTCCAGGCTGGCCTGTTTCCACCTCGTTCTATGGCTCCACACTGCTATTCCTGTGCGTTATGTGTCGTTTTGTGCTTTGAGCCTCACTCTTTACGGGTATGTTAATACTGTCTTTTCATGAAGTGAAGTGAAGTTCCCCGCTGCTAAGCACGACCGAGTTGAGAGGCTGTTACGGCCGTGTCTTCGTTGTATGTTCGGCGAGCAGGGTCGCTTTTTGCTGCATTTCCTCCGACTTGCTGTAATGCAAGTCAAATACATGATGATTTGTCCATTTGTCTTTTCATGAAGTGAAGTGAAGTTCCCCGCTGCTGAGCGCTCCAGTACGACGGAGTTGAGAGGCTGTTGCGGCTGTGTCTTCGTTGTATGTTCGGCGAGCAGGGTCGCTTTTTGCTGTATTTCCTCCGACTTGCTGAAATGCAAGTCAAATACACGAGGATTTGTCCGCAGCAACAAGTCAAGCAGTCAAAACTTTGTTGTGGGAAGGCGAGGCCTCGAACTCGCGACGTTCACCTCCATGCACTACTTGCCAGCGTACTATCGCAGTGAGCTAAACTGGCAGAGGTGAGTGTAGCTCGCTGTGTGTGTTTAAGAACCTCTGAGCGGAGCGTGATTTGGCGTATACTTTGATTCCTCTATACACACGGATGCGCACGGACACTTTTAAAACATTCTTCCTCAACACACACCTTAAAAATACATTCACATTTCTTTCCTGTCTTCCTGCGCTCACACATAGCCACAAAGTATCAGCGCCAGCAGTGGCTTTAACACTCCTCCGCCACCTTCTAGCCTTGTGTCCCTTTAGTCCGCATCTGGATTACACAGTTGTGCACTAAAGGGAACACACATGTTCGTGTTCCTGGCTACTCGCTCGTTTGTATTTTCACACGCGGGTTTTGAAGCCGGTCGTGCACGCTGTTCTCTGATGTGCTGGCGCCCACTCTCTCAGTGCTCTCGTAGCTCCATAGTTTCCCAATGAATTCGGCAAAAGTCATTGCAAATTCACTTTGTGTGACATGATCCTGGCACTTCTTGCGAACCAGTGCTACACATTGCCCCTCGCTCAATGGCTCACCAGCATTTCTCAGGGCAGCGGTGGCGCCCTAGGTGGCAAAACACTTCACTTTCTCTAGGCAGTCTTAGCTACTCTGCGCCCATAACCTGTTAGCAGAGGTGAAAATACGCAGGAATTCTGGCGCGAATATCTAGACTGCTCCGAGGACAACTGTGGAGGAAATAAACACACAATAGCCACAATCCATTTTCTCACTTGAACTCATTCGCAAGAGAGAGAAGCTTTATTGACGATCACCAGCATATACATGAGCATCACATGTCAATCACAATGCATCTTATCCGCTATTTCCACCTCGCGTTATATACTCTCTGCAATAACGCACACGTTTTCTGCGTGTGTGCTATAATAAATAAAGATGTCCTTCTTACAGTTGAGAGTATATTTTTAATCTGTGTCATCACTTTATGAAAACTCTGAAACTTAACAGACAAATTCTCGTGGGTAACTCTTCTTTTAAACCGAGCACACGGATAATGCTTGGACGTCCAACTCCATGCGTCTTTGCGTTCATCCTTCACACAGGGGGCAGGTCGACGGTGATCCTTCGAACTTGGCCATCTCTCTGTAACGTGAAAGTGATCCCAGGCAGCTGAATGGTCAGAGTCAGAGGTGGAAGCCTGGTCGTGACCGAATACAGAATTTGCCCGCAGGTGCAGAAAACTCTGCTGCTCAGCCAGTGGAGGAAATTCTTCATGTCAATGAGAGCGCGCACCGCGCTGTCACTGAATCGATTCAGCCACGCGTTTGGGTATGACATCGTGGTTTCACACCAGTGAGGCTGTGCTGCCAGCAGTTTGTCCGAGGGTGTAATGCTTGCAGGAGCTGAGTGGATTTGTTTTCAAGCCGGCTCTGACACTTCTTCCTCACAGGACTTCTGTCTAGTGAATAATGAAGGATGTTAATACGCTCTTTAGTTGAAGTACAGTACTGGGTTGCTGTGAGCTTTAAGACTTTCTCCTCGCAGGTCTTCTATCTCGTGGAGTTTGTCCGAGGGTGTAATGCTTGTAGCAGCCGAGTAGGTCTGAGACTTCCTCCTTGCACGTCTTCTATCTGGTGAAGTTTGAAGTATGTTAATATTGGGCTTTTGTCGAGCGCCGTCCAAGCTGGCCTGTTTCCACCTCGTTCTATGGCTCCACACTGCTATTCCTGTGTGTTATGTGTCGTTTTGTGCTTTGAGCCTCACTCTTTACGGGTATGTTAATACTGTCTTTTCATGAAGTGAAGTGAAGTTCCCCGCTGCTAAGCACGACCGAGTTGAGAGGCTGTTACGGCCGTGTCTTCGTTGTATGTTCGGCGAGCAGGGTCGCTTTTTGCTGTATTTCCTCCGACTTGCTGTAATGCAAGTCAAATACATGATGATTTGTCCATTTGTCTTTTCATGAAGTGAAGTTCCCCGCTGCTGAGCGCTCCAGTACGACGGAGTTGAGAGGCTGTTGCGGCTGTGTCTTCGTTGTATGTTCGGCGAGCAGGGTCGCTTTCTGCTGCATTTCCTCCGACTTGCTGTAATGCAAGTCAAATACATGATGATTTGTCCTTTCATGAAGTGAAGTGAAGTTCCCCGCTGCTGAGCGCTCCAGTACGATGGAGTTGAGAGGCTGTTGCGGCTGTGTCTTCGTTGTATGTTCGGCGAGCAGGGTCGCTTTTTGCTGTATTTCCTCCGACTTGCTGAAATGCAAGTCAAATACACGAGGATTTGTCCATTTGCTCCACACGCAGCAACAAGTCAAGCAGTCAAAACTTTGTTGTGGGAAGGCGAGGCCTCGAACTCGCGACGTTCACCTCCATGCACTACTTGCCAGCGTACTATCGCAGTGAGCTAAACTGGCAGAGGTGAGTGTAGCTCGCTGTGTGTGTTTAAGAACCTCTGAGCGGAGCGTGATTTGGCGTATACTTTGATTCCTCTATACACACGGATGCGCACGGACACTTTTAAAACATTCTTCCTCAACACACACCTTAAAAATACATTCACATTTCTTTCCTGTCTTCCTGCGCTCACACATAGCCACAAAGTATCAGCGCCAGCAGTGGCTTTAACACTCCTCCGCCACCTTCTAGCCTTGTGTCCCTTTAGTCCGCATCTGGATTACACAGTTGTGCACTAAAGGGAACACACATGTTCGTGTTCCTGGCTACTCGCTCGTTTGTATTTTCACACGCGGGTTTTGAAGCCGGTCGTGCACGCTGTTCTCTGATGTGCTGGCGCCCACTCTCTCAGTGCTCTCGTAGCTCCATAGTTTCCCAATGAATTCGGCAAAAGTCATTGCAAATTCACTTTGTGTGACATGATCCTGGCACTTCTTGCGAACCAGTGCTACACATTGCCCCTCGCTCAATGGCTCACCAGCATTTCTCAGGGCAGCGGTGGCGCCCTAGGTGGCAAAACACTTCACTTTCTCTAGGCAGTCTTAGCTACTCTGCGCCCATAACCTGTTAGCAGAGGTGAAAATACGCAGGAATTCTGGCGCGAATATCTAGACTGCTCCGAGGACAACTGTGGAGGAAATAAACACACAATAGCCACAATCCATTTTCTCACTTGAACTCATTCGCAAGAGAGAGAAGCTTTATTGACGATCACCAGCATATACATGAGCATCACATGTCAATCACAATGCATCTTATCCGCTATTTCCACCTCGCGTTATATACTCTCTGCAATAACGCACACGTTTTCTGCGTGTGTGCTATAATAAATAAAGATGTCCTTCTTACAGTTGAGAGTATATTTTTAATCTGTGTCATCACTTTATGAAAACTCTGAAACTTAACAGACAAATTCTCGTGGGTAACTCTTCTTTTAAACCGAGCACACGGATAATGCTTGGACGTCCAACTCCATGCGTCTTTGCGTTCAGCCTTCACACAGGGGGCAGGTCGACGGTGATCCTTCGAACTTGGCCATCTCTCTGTAACGTGAAAGTGATCCCAGGCAGCTGAATGGTCAGAGTCAGAGGTGGAAGCCTGGTCGTGACCGCATACAGAATTTGCCCGCAGGTGCAGAAAACTCTGCTGCTCAGCCAGTGGAGGAAATTCTTCATGTCAATGAGAGCGCGCACCGCGCTGTCACTGAATCGATTCAGCCACGCGTTTGGGTATGACATCGTGGTTTCACACCAGTGAGGCTGTGCTGCCAGCAGTTTGTCCGAGGGTGTAATGCTTGCAGGAGCTGAGTGGATTTGTTTTCAAGCCGGCTCTGACACTTCTTCCTCACAGGACTTCTGTCTAGTGAATAATGAAGGATGTTAATACGCTCTTTAGTTGAAGTACAGTACTGGGTTGCTGTGAGCTTTAAGACTTTCTCCTCGCAGGTCTTCTATCTCGTGGAGTTTGTCCGAGGGTGTAATGCTTGTAGCAGCCGAGTAGGTCTGAGACTTCCTCCTTGCACGTCTTCTATCTGGTGAAGTTTGAAGTATGTTAATATTGGGCTTTTGTCGAGCGCCGTCCAGGCTGGCCTGTTTCCACCTCGTTCTATGGCTCCACACTGCTATTCCTGTGCGTTATGTGTCGTTTTGTGCTTTGAGCCTCACTCTTTACGGGTATGTTAATACTGTCTTTTCATGAAGTGAAGTGAAGTTCCCCGCTGCTAAGCACGACCGAGTTGAGAGGCTGTTACGGCCGTGTCTTCGTTGTATGTTCGGCGAGCAGGGTCGCTTTTTGCTGCATTTCCTCCGACTTGCTGTAATGCAAGTCAAATACATGATGATTTGTCCATTTGTCTTTTCATGAAGTGAAGTGAAGTTCCCCGCTGCTGAGCGCTCCAGTACGATGGAGTTGAGAGGCTGTTGCGGCTGTGTCTTCGTTGTATGTTCGGCGAGCAGGGTCGCTTTTTGCTGTATTTCCTCCGACTTGCTGAAATGCAAGTCAAATACACGAGGATTTGTCCATTTGCTCCACACGCAGCAACAAGTCAAGCAGTCAAAACTTTGTTGTGGGAAGGCGAGGCCTCGAACTCGCGACATTCACCTCGATGCACTACTTGCCAGCGTACTATCGCAGTGAGCTAAACTGGCAGAGGTGAGTGTAGCTCGCTGTGTGTGTTTAAGAACCTCTGAGCGGAGCGTGATTTGGCGTATACTTTGATTCCTCTATACACACGGATGCGCACGGACACTTTTAAAACATTCTTCCTCAACACACACCTTAAAAATACATTCACATTTCTTTCCTGTCTTCCTGCGCTCACACATAGCCACAAAGTATCAGCGCCAGCAGTGGCTTTAACACTCGCTCCGCCACCTTCTAGCCTTGTGTCCCTTTAGTCCGCATCTGGATTACACAGTTGTGCACTAAAGGGAACACACACATGTTCGTGTTCCTGGCTACTCGCTCGTTTGTATTTTCACACGCGGGTTTTGAAGCCGGTCGTGCACGCTGTTCTCTGATGTGCTGGCGCCCACTCTCTCAGTGCTCTCGTAGCTCCATAGTTTCCCAATGAATTCGGCAAAAGTCATTGCAAATTCACTTTGTGTGACATGATCCTGGCACTTCTTGCGAACCAGTGCTACACATTGCCCCTCGCTCAATGGCTCACCAGCATTTCTCAGGGCAGCGGTGGCGCCCTAGGTGGCAAAACACTTCACTTTCTCTAGGCAGTCTTAGCTACTCTGCGCCCATAACCTGTTAGCAGAGGTGAAAATACGCAGGAATTCTGGCGCGAATATCTAGACTGCTCCGAGGACAACTGTGGAGGAAATAAACACACAATAGCCACAATCCATTTTCTCACTTGAACTCATTCGCAAGAGAGAGAAGCTTTATTGACGATCACCAGCATATACATGAGCATCACATGTCAATCACAATGCATCTTATCCGCTATTTCCACCTCGCGTTATATACTCTCTGCAATAACGCACACGTTTTCTGCGTGTGTGCTATAATAAATAAAGATGTCCTTCTTACAGTTGAGAGTATATTTTTAATCTGTGTCATCACTTTATGAAAACTCTGAAACTTAACAGACAAATTCTCGTGGGTAACTCTTCTTTTAAACCGAGCACACGGATAATGCTTGGACGTCCAACTCCATGCGTCTTTGCGTTCATCCTTCACACAGGGGGCAGGTCGACGGTGATCCTTCGAACTTGGCCATCTCTCTGTAACGTGAAAGTGATCCCAGGCAGCTGAATGGTCAGAGTCAGAGGTGGAAGCCTGGTCGTGACCGAATACAGAATTTGCCCGCAGGTGCAGAAAACTCTGCTGCTCAGCCAGTGGAGGAAATTCTTCATGTCAATGAGAGCGCGCAGCGCGCTGTCACTGAATCGATTCAGCCACGCGTTTGGGTATGACATCGTGGTTTCACACCAGTGAGGCTGTGCTGCCAGCAGTTTGTCCGAGGGTGTAATGCTTGCAGGAGCTGAGTGGATTTGTTTTCAAGCCGGCTCTGACACTTCTTCCTCACAGGACTTCTGTCTAGTGAATAATGAAGGATGTTAATACGCTCTTTAGTTGAAGTACAGTACTGGGTTGCTGTGAGCTTTAAGACTTTCTCCTCGCAGGTCTTCTATCTCGTGGAGTTTGTCCGAGGGTGTAATGCTTGTAGCAGCCGAGTAGGTCTGAGACTTCCTCCTTGCACGTCTTCTATCTGGTGAAGTTTGAAGTATGTTAATATTGGGCTTTTGTCGAGCGCCGTCCAGGCTGGCCTGTTTCCACCTCGTTCTATGGCTCCACACTGCTATTCCTGTGCGTTATGTGTCGTTTTGTGCTTTGAGCCTCACTCTTTACGGGTATGTTAATACTGTCTTTTCATGAAGTGAAGTGAAGTTCCCCGCTGCTAAGCACGACCGAGTTGAGAGGCTGTTACGGCCGTGTCTTCGTTGTATGTTCGGCGAGCAGGGTCGCTTTTTGCTGCATTTCCTCCGACTTGCTGTAATTCAAGTCAAATACATGAGGATTTGTCCATTTGTCTTTTCATGAAGTGAAAGCTGTCCGTCCTACAGGACGGCGCTCGCGGTGCTGTGGGTTTGCGAGCGCCGACCCACAGGTCGGGCCGACCCACAGCACGGAGCTGAACGCACCATCCATGTGACGTAAAAAGCGGCGTTCACAGACAGACGGAAACGCCGCTTTTTCCGCCACTCGACAGAAAAAGCCGTTCAAAGATGCATAAAAACGGCGTTTTTTACGGCGTTCTGTGCCAGCTGTAACGGCGTTTATTGAAATTATGCAGGGCACTCCCCATGGTTCCCTCATCCAATTACTTTCAACTCGTTTCACTCAATCAAAGAAGAGGAAGTGAAGCCCACACTAATGCATCACAGATTTACGTTGCTGCTAAGTGATTGTCTATTCGGGACCAGTGCTTGTTACCCATTATGCATTTTGATATGTTTAAAGCATGATCAAACAAGCAAACGACGGAATGCTTTTTCTGAAACAAGACCTTAACTGTGTGGCGGATGGGTCGCTTGTTTACTTGACGGATCAGCTATTAGCGCTGCGCTACCGCAGTGTAGCATTATGATGCTAACGGAGTCCTGTCTAACACCGCAAACTCCGGACATGAGTGTGGAGCTGCCCGATTTTCAGATGCTGCGGGCGGACAGGACGAGAGACAGCGGTGAGAGGAAAGGAGGGGGACTGGCAGTGTTTGTGAACGACAGATAGTGTAACCCTGGGCACACCGCTGTGAAAGAATAACTCTGCAGCAGATACATCGGGCTGCTAGCCGCTAACGTGTGTCCAGGCATCCTGTGACTTTCTCCACTCTGGTCAGCAGACTGCAAACGCAATCTCCGAGAGCCCTTTTTTAATATCAGGAATGCTTTAATCACACATCAGTGGACTCGACACGGCCCACCTTCCCCCAGTATGTGACTTGCCCCACACAGATGGTCGGAGGAAAGCGGGGAGACTATTAAAGATTCTTTTGATTCTATTGTGGAGGAGGACGTTGACAGCGTTGTGACATGTTGCGGGCTACATTAACTTCTGTGTGGATAACACCGGACCCACCTGTGCGGTGTTTCCTACTGTAACAGAGTATTTTATTCTTGTTGTATAGTATTGTATTATATTTATCTGAGCCTATTGTGTTTTTCCTAATGTTTACTGCTGTTAAACTTGTACTTTTTGCCATGACCTAAAACTCTCTAACGTGCGGGACTAATAAAGGCTTATCTTATTGTTTATTCTGTCCTGTTTTGGTTTATGAGTAGTGTAGGTGTATGAGCTGATACTTAATTTAAAAGATTGCGTACATAAATCATATATAGCATAAACTAAACTTATGTAAACGTTACAGCAGCTGATAATATAAACAACTATAAAACGTGTACAGTAAAGAATTAGATGAAGAAAAAACGGTGTAGTAGGTCTTGAAGTGGCTCAGTACAGTGCAGTGGACATAAAGTGATTTAGTGTGTGTTTGGTGTTGTGACAGTACACAGCTGGGGAAAAAGTGTTAACGTTAGACAGCAGATCACTTTTCTCCAGACAGACTTTGTACAAACCCAGTTCTGAAAATACTGGTCTCCTGTGTAAAATGTAAAAAAAAAAAAAAAAGCAGAGAGAGAAGAAAGCAGTGATTTGCAAATTTCAAAGCCATTATTTATTCACAGTGTAACAAGGAAAATATGTCATATGGTTAAACTTAGACTATGTCGTTAAAAATAACTCCTTTTGAATTTGATGGCAGTAATATGTTTCAAAACAGTTGGTATGGGGTGAGAAAAGGCTGGAAACACAAGTGGTTCTTAAAAGAAACAGCTGGAGGGAAATTTTAAAAGTAATTAGGTTACTTGGCAACAGGTCAGTAACATGATTCGATATTAAAAGAACATTTTAGAGAAGCAGAGATGATCTGAAAGAAATGTGGGCAGAGGTCGGTCAATCTGCAAAAAACTCCATTAACAAATTGTGCCAAAGTTTCAGAATAATGTTTCTCAGGGTTAAGTTGTGAAGACTTGAAATATTGCATCCTCTGGAGGTATCAAAATATATTTTATCAAAAGATTCAGTGACTGGAGAAATCTCTTTGCAGAAACAATGAGGCTAAAAGCCATGATGTCAGTGATCTTCAAACGCTCAAAGGAAAGTTATCAGCATGGAGCATTATGGCTCCTTTGTTTACGTTAGGGATCAGCTGTTAGCGCTGAGCCCTGCAGCTGCGCTACCGGCAGACAGACACCGCGGTCAAGTGAGCCGTCACAGTCAAGTCAGACAGACCCGACATCACCAGTGAGGGAAGAGACGGGGGTGATGTCTCCCGAGAAGGACTCCTTACACACCACCTCTCCTTCCTGTAATCACTGTAAATGTGAGATCGCTCCCTGATATGATTGAGGAGCTAATGGCACTAATTGCCGAAGCACAATCGTAGTGAGCTAAACTGGCAGAGGTGAGTGTAGCTCGCTGTGTGTGTTTAAGAACCTCTGAGCGGAGCGTGATTTGGCGTATACTTTGATTCCTCTATACACACGGATGCGCACGGACACTTTTAAAACATTCTTCCTCAACACACACCTTAAAAATACATTCACATTTCTTTCCTGTCTTCCTGCGCTCACACATAGCCACAAAGTATCAGCGCCAGCAGTGGCTTTAACACTCGCTCCGCCACCTTCTAGCCTTGTGTCCCTTTAGTCCGCATCTGGATTACACAGTTGTGCACTAAAGGGAACACACATGTTTTCACACGCGGGTTTTGAAGCCGGTCGTGCACGCTGTTCTCTGATGTGCTGGCGCCCACTCTCTCAGTGCTCTCGTAGCTCCATAGTTTCCCAATGAATTCGGCAAAAGTCATTGCAAATTCACTTTGTGTGACATGATCCTGGCACTTCTTGCGAACCAGTGCTACACATTGCCCCTCGCTCAATGGCTCACCAGCATTTCTCAGGGCAGCGGTGGCGCCCTAGGTGGCAAAACACTTCACTTTCTCTAGGCAGTCTTAGCTACTCTGCGCCCATAACCTGTTAGCAGAGGTGAAAATACGCAGGAATTCTGGCGCGAATATCTAGACTGCTCCGAGGACAACTGTGGAGGAAATAAACACACAATAGCCACAATCCATTTTCTCACTTGAACTCATTCGCAAGAGAGAGAAGCTTTATTGACGATCACCAGCATATACATGAGCATCACATGTCAATCACAATGCATCTTATCCGCTATTTCCACCTCGCGTTATATACTCTCTGCAATAACGCACACGTTTTCTGCGTGTGTGCTATAATAAATAAAGATGTCCTTCTTACAGTTGAGAGTATATTTTTAATCTGTGTCATCACTTTATGAAAACTCTGAAACTTAACAGACAAATTCTCGTGGGTAACTCTTCTTTTAAACCGAGCACACGGATAATGCTTGGACGTCCAACTCCATGCGTCTTTGCGTTCATCCTTCACACAGGGGGCAGGTCGACGGTGATCCTTCGAACTTGGCCATCTCTCTGTAACGTGAAAGTGATCCCAGGCAGCTGAATGGTCAGAGTCAGAGGTGGAAGCCTGGTCGTGACCGAATACAGAATTTGCCCGCAGGTGCAGAAAACTCTGCTGCTCAGCCAGTGGAGGAAATTCTTCATGTCAATGAGAGCGCGCACCGCGCTGTCACTGAATCGATTCAGCCACGCGTTTGGGTATGACATCGTGGTTTCACACCAGTGAGGCTGTGCTGCCAGCAGTTTATCCGAGGGTGTAATGCTTGCAGGAGCTGAGTGGATTTGTTTTCAAGCCGGCTCTGACACTTCTTCCTCACAGGACTTCTGTCTAGTGAATAATGAAGGATGTTAATACGCTCTTTAGTTGAAGTACAGTACTGGGTTGCTGTGAGCTTTAAGACTTTCTCCTCGCAGGTCTTCTATCTCGTGGAGTTTGTCCGAGGGTGTAATGCTTGTAGCAGCCGAGTAGGTCTGAGACTTCCTCCTTGCACGTCTTCTATCTGGTGAAGTTTGAAGTATGTTAATATTGGGCTTTTGTCGAGCGCTGTCCAGGCTGGCCTGTTTCCACCTCGTTCTATGGCTCCACACTGCTATTCCTGTGCGTTATGTGTCGTTTTGTGCTTTGAGCCTCACTCTTTACGGGTATGTTAATACTGTCTTTTCATGAAGTGAAGTGAAGTTCCCCGCTGCTAAGCACGACCGAGTTGAGAGGCTGTTACGGCCGTGTCTTCGTTGTATGTTCGGCGAGCAGGGTCGCTTTTTGCTGCATTTCCTCCGACTTGCTGTAATGCAAGTCAAATACATGATGATTTGTCCATTTGTCTTTTCATGAAGTGAAGTGAAGTTCCCCGCTGCTGAGCGCTCCAGTACGACGGAGTTGAGAGGCTGTTGCGGCTGTGTCTTCGTTGTATGTTCGGCGAGCAGGGTCGCTTTTTGCTGTATTTCCTCCGACTTGCTGAAATGCAAGTCAAATACACGAGGATTTGTCCATTTGCTCCACACGCAGCAACAAGTCAAGCAGTCAAAACTTTGTTGTGGGAAGGCGAGGCCTCGAACTCGCGACGTTCACCTCCATGCACTACTTGCCAGCGTACTATCGCAGTGAGCTAAACTGGCAGAGGTGAGTGTAGCTCGCTGTGTGTGTTTAAGAACCTCTGAGCGGAGCGTGATTTGGCGTATACTTTGATTCCTCTATACACACGGATGCGCACGGACACTTTTAAAACATTCTTCCTCAACACACACCTTAAAAATACATTCACATTTCTTTCCTGTCTTCCTGCGCTCACACATAGCCACAAAGTATCAGCGCCAGCAGTGGCTTTAACACTCCTCCGCCACCTTCTAGCCTTGTGTCCCTTTAGTCCGCATCTGGATTACACAGTTGTGCACTAAAGGGAACACACATGTTCGTGTTCCTGGCTACTCGCTCGTTTGTATTTTCACACGCGGGTTTTGAAGCCGGTCGTGCACGCTGTTCTCTGATGTGCTGGCGCCCACTCTCTCAGTGCTCTCGTAGCTCCATAGTTTCCCAATGAATTCGGCAAAAGTCATTGCAAATTCACTTTGTGTGACATGATCCTGGCACTTCTTGCGAACCAGTGCTACACATTGCCCCTCGCTCAATGGCTCACCAGCATTTCTCAGGGCAGCGGTGGCGCCCTAGGTGGCAAAACACTTCACTTTCTCTAGGCAGTCTTAGCTACTCTGCGCCCATAACCTGTTAGCAGAGGTGAAAATACGCAGGAATTCTGGCGCGAATATCTAGACTGCTCCGAGGACAACTGTGGAGGAAATAAACACACAATAGCCACAATCCATTTTCTCACTTGAACTCATTCGCAAGAGAGAGAAGCTTTATTGACGATCACCAGCATATACATGAGCATCACATGTCAATCACAATGCATCTTATCCGCTATTTCCACCTCGCGTTATATACTCTCTACAATAACGCACACGTTTTCTGCGTGTGTGCTATAATAAATAAAGATGTCCTTCTTACAGTTGAGAGTATATTTTTAATCTGTGTCATCACTTTATGAAAACTCTGAAACTTAACAGACAAATTCTCGTGGGTAACTCTTCTTTTAAACCGAGCACACGGATAATGCTTGGACGTCCAACTCCATGCGTCTTTGCGTTCAGCCTTCACACAGGGGGCAGGTCGACGGTGATCCTTCGAACTTGGCCATCTCTCTGTAACGTGAAAGTGATCCCAGGCAGCTGAATGGTCAGAGTCAGAGGTGGAAGCCTGGTCGTGACCGAATACAGAATTTGCCCGCAGGTGCAGAAAACTCTGCTGCTCAGCCAGTGGAGGAAATTCTTCATGTCAATGAGAGCGCGCACCGCGCTGTCACTGAATCGATTCAGCCACGCGTTTGGGTATGACATCGTGGTTTCACACCAGTGAGGCTGTGCTGCCAGCAGTTTGTCCGAGGGTGTAATGCTTGCAGGAGCTGAGTGGATTTGTTTTCAAGCCGGCTCTGACACTTCTTCCTCACAGGACTTCTGTCTAGTGAATAATGAAGGATGTTAATACGCTCTTTAGTTGAAGTACAGTACTGGGTTGCTGTGAGCTTTAAGACTTTCTCCTCGCAGGTCTTCTATCTCGTGGAGTTTGTCCGAGGGTGTAATGCTTGTAGCAGCCGAGTAGGTCTGAGACTTCCTCCTTGCACGTCTTCTATCTGGTGAAGTTTGAAGTATGTTAATATTGGGCTTTTGTCGAGCGCCGTCCAAGCTGGCCTGTTTCCACCTCGTTCTATGGCTCCACACTGCTATTCCTGTGTGTTATGTGTCGTTTTGTGCTTTGAGCCTCACTCTTTACGGGTATGTTAATACTGTCTTTTCATGAAGTGAAGTGAAGTTCCCCGCTGCTAAGCACGACCGAGTTGAGAGGCTGTTACGGCCGTGTCTTCGTTGTATGTTCGGCGAGCAGGGTCGCTTTTTGCTGTATTTCCTCCGACTTGCTGTAATGCAAGTCAAATACATCATGATTTGTCCATTTGTCTTTTCATGAAGTGAAGTTCCCCGCTGCTGAGCGCTCCAGTACGACGGAGTTGAGAGGCTGTTGCGGCTGTGTCTTCGTTGTATGTTCGGCGAGCAGGGTCGCTTTCTGCTGCATTTCCTCCGACTTGCTGTAATGCAAGTCAAATACATGATGATTTGTCCTTTCATGAAGTGAAGTGAAGTTCCCCGCTGCTGAGCGCTCCAGTACGATGGAGTTGAGAGGCTGTTGCGGCTGTGTCTTCGTTGTATGTTCGGCGAGCAGGGTCGCTTTTTGCTGTATTTCCTCCGACTTGCTGAAATGCAAGTCAAATACACGAGGATTTGTCCATTTGCTCCACACGCAGCAACAAGTCAAGCAGTCAAAACTTTGTTGTGGGAAGGCGAGGCCTCGAACTCGCGACGTTCACCTCGATGCACTACTTGCCAGCGTACTATCGCAGTGAGCTAAACTGGCAGAGGTGAGTGTAGCTCGCTGTGTGTGTTTAAGAACCTCTGAGCGGAGCGTGATTTGGCGTATACTTTGATTCCTCTATACACACGGATGCGCACGGACACTTTTAAAACATTCTTCCTCAACACACACCTTAAAAATACATTCACATTTCTTTCCTGTCTTCCTGCGCTCACACATAGCCACAAAGTATCAGCGCCAGCAGTGGCTTTAACACTCCTCCGCCACCTTCTAGCCTTGTGTCCCTTTAGTCCGCATCTGGATTACACAGTTGTGCACTAAAGGGAACACACATGTTCGTGTTCCTGGCTACTCGCTCGTTTGTATTTTCACACGCGGGTTTTGAAGCCGGCCGTGCACGCTGTTCTCTGATGTGCTGGCGCCCACTCTCTCAGTGCTCTCGTAGCTCCATAGTTTCCCAATGAATTCGGCAAAAGTCATTGCAAATTCACTTTGTGTGACATGATCCTGGCACTTCTTGCGAACCAGTGCTACACATTGCCCCTCGCTCAATGGCTCACCAGCATTTCTCAGGGCAGCGGTGGCGCCCTAGGTGGCAAAACACTTCACTTTCTCTAGGCAGTCTTAGCTACTCTGCGCCCATAACCTGTTAGCAGAGGTGAAAATACGCAGGAATTCTGGCGCGAATATCTAGACTGCTCCGAGGACAACTGTGGAGGAAATAAACACACAATAGCCACAATCCATTTTCTCACTTGAACTCATTCGCAAGAGAGAGAAGCTTTATTGACGATCACCAGCATATACATGAGCATCACATGTCAATCACAATGCATCTTATCCGCTATTTCCACCTCGCGTTATATACTCTCTGCAATAACGCACACGTTTTCTGCGTGTGTGCTATAATAAATAAAGATGTCCTTCTTACAGTTGAGAGTATATTTTTAATCTGTGTCATCACTTTATGAAAACTCTGAAACTTAACAGACAAATTCTCGTGGGTAACTCTTCTTTTAAACCGAGCACACGGATAATGCTTGGACGTCCAACTCCATGCGTCTTTGCGTTCATCCTTCACACAGGGGGCAGGTCGACGGTGATCCTTCGAACTTGGCCATCTCTCTGTAACGTGAAAGTGATCCCAGGCAGCTGAATGGTCAGAGTCAGAGGTGGAAGCCTGGTCGTGACCGCATACAGAATTTGCCCGCAGGTGCAGAAAACTCTGCTGCTCAGCCAGTGGAGGAAATTCTTCATGTCAATGAGAGCGCGCACCGCGCTGTCACTGAATCGATTCAGCCACGCGTTTGGGTATGACATCGTGGTTTCACACCAGTGAGGCTGTGCTGCCAGCAGTTTGTCCGAGGGTGTAATGCTTGCAGGAGCTGAGTGGATTTGTTTTCAAGCCGGCTCTGACACTTCTTCCTCACAGGACTTCTGTCTAGTGAATAATGAAGGATGTTAATACGCTCTTTAGTTGAAGTACAGTACTGGGTTGCTGTGAGCTTTAAGACTTTCTCCTCGCAGGTCTTCTATCTCGTGGAGTTTGTCCGAGGGTGTAATGCTTGTAGCAGCCGAGTAGGTCTGAGACTTCCTCCTTGCACGTCTTCTATCTGGTGAAGTTTGAAGTATGTTAATATTGGGCTTTTGTCGAGCGCCGTCCAGGCTGGCCTGTTTCCACCTCGTTCTATGGCTCCACACTGCTATTCCTGTGCGTTATGTGTCGTTTTGTGCTTTGAGCCTCACTCTTTACGGGTATGTTAATACTGTCTTTTCATGAAGTGAAGTGAAGTTCCCCGCTGCTAAGCACGACCGAGTTGAGAGGCTGTTACGGCCGTGTCTTCGTTGTATGTTCGGCGAGCAGGGTCGCTTTTTGCTGTATTTCCTCCGACTTGCTGTAATGCAAGTCAAATACATCATGATTTGTCCATTTGTCTTTTCATGAAGTGAAGTTCCCCGCTGCTGAGCGCTCCAGTACGACGGAGTTGAGAGGCTGTTGCGGCTGTGTCTTCGTTGTATGTTCGGCGAGCAGGGTCGCTTTTTGCTGCATTTCCTCCGACTTGCTGTAATGCAAGTCAAATACATCATGATTTGTCCATTTGTCTTTTCATGAAGTGAAGTTCCCCGCTGCTGAGCGCTCCAGTACGACGGAGTTGAGAGGCTGTTGCGGCTGTGTCTTCGTTGTATGTTCGGCGAGCAGGGTCGCTTTTTGCTGCATTTCCTCCGACTTGCTGTAATGCAAGTCAAATACATGATGATTTGTCCTTTCATGAAGTGAAGTGAAGTTCCCCGCTGCTGAGCGCTCCAGTACGATGGAGTTGAGAGGCTGTTGCGGCTGTGTCTTCGTTGTATGTTCGGCGAGCAGGGTCGCTTTTTGCTGTATTTCCTCCGACTTGCTGAAATGCAAGTCAAATACACGAGGATTTGTCCATTTGCTCCACACGCAGCAACAAGTCAAGCAGTCAAAACTTTGTTGTGGGAAGGCGAGGCCTCGAACTCGCGACGTTCACCTCCATGCACTACTTGCCAGCGTACTATCGCAGTGAGCTAAACTGGCAGAGGTGAGTGTAGCTCGCTGTGTGTGTTTAAGAACCTCTGAGCGGAGCGTGATTTGGCGTATACTTTGATTCCTCTATACACACGGATGCGCACGGACACTTTTAAAACATTCTTCCTCAACACACACCTTAAAAATACATTCACATTTCTTTCCTGTCTTCCTGCGCTCACACATAGCCACAAAGTATCAGCGCCAGCAGTGGCTTTAACACTCCTCCGCCACCTTCTAGCCTTGTGTCCCTTTAGTCCGCATCTGGATTACACAGTTGTGCACTAAAGGGAACACACATGTTCGTGTTCCTGGCTACTCGCTCGTTTGTATTTTCACACGCGGGTTTTGAAGCCGGTCGTGCACGCTGTTCTCTGATGTGCTGGCGCCCACTCTCTCAGTGCTCTCGTAGCTCCATAGTTTCCCAATGAATTCGGCAAAAGTCATTGCAAATTCACTTTGTGTGACATGATCCTGGCACTTCTTGCGAACCAGTGCTACACATTGCCCCTCGCTCAATGGCTCACCAGCATTTCTCAGGGCAGCGGTGGCGCCCTAGGTGGCAAAACACTTCACTTTCTCTAGGCAGTCTTAGCTACTCTGCGCCCATAACCTGTTAGCAGAGGTGAAAATACGCAGGAATTCTGGCGCGAATATCTAGACTGCTCCGAGGACAACTGTGGAGGAAATAAACACACAATAGCCACAATCCATTTTCTCACTTGAACTCATTCGCAAGAGAGAGAAGCTTTATTGACGATCACCAGCATATACATGAGCATCACATGTCAATCACAATGCATCTTATCCGCTATTTCCACCTCGCGTTATATACTCTCTGCAATAACGCACACGTTTTCTGCGTGTGTGCTATAATAAATAAAGATGTCCTTCTTACAGTTGAGAGTATATTTTTAATCTGTGTCATCACTTTATGAAAACTCTGAAACTTAACAGACAAATTCTCGTGGGTAACTCTTCTTTTAAACCGAGCACACGGATAATGCTTGGACGTCCAACTCCATGCGTCTTTGCGTTCAGCCTTCACACAGGGGGCAGGTCGACGGTGATCCTTCGAACTTGGCCATCTCTCTGTAACGTGAAAGTGATCCCAGGCAGCTGAATGGTCAGAGTCAGAGGTGGAAGCCTGGTCGTGACCGAATACAGAATTTGCCCGCAGGTGCAGAAAACTCTGCTGCTCAGCCAGTGGAGGGAATTCTTCATGTCAATGAGAGCGCGCACCGCGCTGTCACTGAATCGATTCAGCCACGCGTTTGGGTATGACATCGTGGTTTCACACCAGTGAGGCTGTGCTGCCAGCAGTTTGTCCGAGGGTGTAATGCTTGCAGGAGCTGAGTGGATTTGTTTTCAAGCCGGCTCTGACACTTCTTCCTCACAGGACTTCTGTCTAGTGAATAATGAAGGATGTTAATACGCTCTTTAGTTGAAGTACAGTACTGGGTTGCTGTGAGCTTTAAGACTTTCTCCTCGCAGGTCTTCTATCTCGTGGAGTTTGTCCGAGGGTGTAATGCTTGTAGCAGCCGAGTAGGTCTGAGACTTCCTCCTTGCACGTCTTCTATCTGGTGAAGTTTGAAGTATGTTAATATTGGGCTTTTGTCGAGCGCCGTCCAGGCTGGCCTGTTTCCACCTCGTTCTATGGCTCCACACTGCTATTCCTGTGCGTTATGTGTCGTTTTGTGCTTTGAGCCTCACTCTTTACGGGTATGTTAATACTGTCTTTTCATGAAGTGAAGTGAAGTTCCCCGCTGCTAAGCACGACCGAGTTGAGAGGCTGTTACGGCCGTGTCTTCGTTGTATGTTCGGCGAGCAGGGTCGCTTTTTGCTGTATTTCCTCCGACTTGCTGTAATGCAAGTCAAATACATCATGATTTGTCCATTTGTCTTTTCATGAAGTGAAGTTCCCCGCTGCTGAGCGCTCCAGTACGACGGAGTTGAGAGGTTGTTGCGGCTGTGTCTTCGTTGTATGTTCGGCGAGCAGGGTCGCTTTTTGCTGCATTTCCTCCGACTTGCTGTAATGCAAGTCAAATACATGATGATTTGTCCTTTCATGAAGTGAAGTGAAGTTCCCCGCTGCTGAGCGCTCCAGTACGATGGAGTTGAGAGGCTGTTGCGGCTGTGTCTTCGTTGTATGTTCGGCGAGCAGGGTCGCTTTTTGCTGTATTTCCTCCGACTTGCTGAAATGCAAGTCAAATACACGAGGATTTGTCCATTTGCTCCACACGCAGCAACAAGTCAAGCAGTGAAAACTTTGTTGTGGGAGGGCGAGGCCTCGAACTCGCGACATTCAACTCGATGCACTACTTGCCAGCGTACTATCGCAGTGAGCTAAACTGGCAGAGGTGAGTGTAGCTCGCTGTGTGTGTTTAAGAACCTCTGAGCGGAGCGTGATTTGGCGTATACTTTGATTCCTCTATACACACGGATGCGCACGGACACTTTTAAAACATTCTTCCTCAACACACACCTTAAAAATACATTCACATTTCTTTCCTGTCTTCCTGCGCTCACACATAGCCACAAAGTATCAGCGCCAGCAGTGGCTTTAACACTCGCTCCGCCACCTTCTAGCCTTGTGTCCCTTTAGTCCGCATCTGGATTACACAGTTGTGCACTAAAGGGAACACACACATGTTCGTGTTCCTGGCTACTCGCTCGTTTGTATTTTCACACGCGGGTTTTGAAGCCGGTCGTGCACGCTGTTCTCTGATGTGCTGGCGCCCACTCTCTCAGTGCTCTCGTAGCTCCATAGTTTCCCAATGAATTCGGCAAAAGTCATTGCAAATTCACTTTGTGTGACATGATCCTGGCACTTCTTGCGAACCAGTGCTACACATTGCCCCTCGCTCAATGGCTCACCAGCATTTCTCAGGGCAGCGGTGGCGCCCTAGGTGGCAAAACACTTCACTTTCTCTAGGCAGTCTTAGCTACTCTGCGCCCATAACCTGTTAGCAGAGGTGAAAATACGCAGGAATTCTGGCGCGAATATCTAGACTGCTCCGAGGACAACTGTGGAGGAAATAAACACACAATAGCCACAATCCATTTTCTCACTTGAACTCATTCGCAAGAGAGAGAAGCTTTATTGACGATCACCAGCATATACATGAGCATCACATGTCAATCACAATGCATCTTATCCGCTATTTCCACCTCGCGTTATATACTCTCTGCAATAACGCACACGTTTTCTGCGTGTGTGCTATAATAAATAAAGATGTCCTTCTTACAGTTGAGAGTATATTTTTAATCTGTGTCATCACTTTATGAAAACTCTGAAACTTAACAGACAAATTCTCGTGGGTAACTCTTCTTTTAAACCGAGCACACGGATAATGCTTGGACGTCCAACTCCATGCGTCTTTGCGTTCAGCCTTCACACAGGGGGCAGGTCGACGGTGATCCTTCGAACTTGGCCATCTCTCTGTAACGTGAAAGTGATCCCAGGCAGCTGAATGGTCAGAGTCAGAGGTGGAAGCCTGGTCGTGACCGAATACAGAATTTGCCCGCAGGTGCAGAAAACTCTGCTGCTCAGCCAGTGGAGGAAATTCTTCATGTCAATGAGAGCGCGCAGCGCGCTGTCACTGAATCGATTCAGCCACGCGTTTGGGTATGACATCGTGGTTTCACACCAGTGAGGCTGTGCTGCCAGCAGTTTGTCCGAGGGTGTAATGCTTGCAGGAGCTGAGTGGATTTGTTTTCAAGCCGGCTCTGACACTTCTTCCTCACAGGACTTCTGTCTAGTGAATAATGAAGGATGTTAATACGCTCTTTAGTTGAAGTACAGTACTGGGTTGCTGTGAGCTTTAAGACTTTCTCCTCGCAGGTCTTCTATCTCGTGGAGTTTGTCCGAGGGTGTAATGCTTGTAGCAGCCGAGTAGGTCTGAGACTTCCTCCTTGCACGTCTTCTATCTGGTGAAGTTTGAAGTATGTTAATATTGGGCTTTTGTCGAGCGCCGTCCAGGCTGGCCTGTTTCCACCTCGTTCTATGGCTCCACACTGCTATTCCTGTGCGTTATGTGTCGTTTTGTGCTTTGAGCCTCACTCTTTACGGGTATGTTAATACTGTCTTTTCATGAAGTGAAGTGAAGTTCCCCGCTGCTAAGCACGACCGAGTTGAGAGGCTGTTACGGCCGTGTCTTCGTTGTATGTTCGGCGAGCAGGGTCGCTTTTTGCTGTATTTCCTCCGACTTGCTGTAATGCAAGTCAAATACATCATGATTTGTCCTTTCATGAAGTGAAGTGAAGTTCCCCGCTGCTGAGCGCTCCAGTACGACCGAGTTGAGAGGCTGTTGCGGCTGTGTCTTCGTTGTATGTTCGGCGAGCAGGGTCGCTTTTTGCTGTATTTCCTCCGACTTGCTGAAATGCAAGTCAAATACACGAGGATTTGTCCATTTGCTCCACACGCAGCAACAAGTCAAGCAGTCAAAACTTTGTTGTGGGAAGGCGAGGCCTCGAACTCGCGACATTCACCTCGATGCACTACTTGCCAGCGTACTATCGCAGTGAGCTAAACTGGCAGAGGTGAGTGTAGCTCGCTGTGTGTGTTTAAGAACCTCTGAGCGGAGCGTGATTTGGCGTATACTTTGATTCCTCTATACACACGGATGCGCACGGACACTTTTAAAACATTCTTCCTCAACACACACCTTAAAAATACATTCACATTTCTTTCCTGTCTTCCTGCGCTCACACATAGCCACAAAGTATCAGCGCCAGCAGTGGCTTTAACACTCGCTCCGCCACCTTCTAGCCTTGTGTCCCTTTAGTCCGCATCTGGATTACACAGTTGTGCACTAAAGGGAACACACACATGTTCGTGTTCCTGGCTACTCGCTCGTTTGTATTTTCACACGCGGGTTTTGAAGCCGGTCGTGCACGCTGTTCTCTGATGTGCTGGCGCCCACTCTCTCAGTGCTCTCGTAGCTCCATAGTTTCCCAATGAATTCGGCAAAAGTCATTGCAAATTCACTTTGTGTGACATGATCCTGGCACTTCTTGCGAACCAGTGCTACACATTGCCCCTCGCTCAATGGCTCACCAGCATTTCTCAGGGCAGCGGTGGCGCCCTAGGTGGCAAAACACTTCACTTTCTCTAGGCAGTCTTAGCTACTCTGCGCCCATAACCTGTTAGCAGAGGTGAAAATACGCAGGAATTCTGGCGCGAATATCTAGACTGCTCCGAGGACAACTGTGGAGGAAATAAACACACAATAGCCACAATCCATTTTCTCACTTGAACTCATTCGCAAGAGAGAGAAGCTTTATTGACGATCACCAGCATATACATGAGCATCACATGTCAATCACAATGCATCTTATCCGCTATTTCCACCTCGCGTTATATACTCTCTGCAATAACGCACACGTTTTCTGCGTGTGTGCTATAATAAATAAAGATGTCCTTCTTACAGTTGAGAGTATATTTTTAATCTGTGTCATCACTTTATGAAAACTCTGAAACTTAACAGACAAATTCTCGTGGGTAACTCTTCTTTTAAACCGAGCACACGGATAATGCTTGGACGTCCAACTCCATGCGTCTTTGCGTTCAGCCTTCACACAGGGGGCAGGTCGACGGTGATCCTTCGAACTTGGCCATCTCTCTGTAACGTGAAAGTAATCCCAGGCAGCTGAATGGTCAGAGTCAGAGGTGGAAGCCTGGTCGTGACCGAATACAGAATTTGCCCGCAGGTGCAGAAAACTCTGCTGCTCAGCCAGTGGAGGAAATTCTTCATGTCAATGAGAGCGCGCACCGCGCTGTCACTGAATCGATTCAGCCACGCGTTTGGGTATGACATCGTGGTTTCACACCAGTGAGGCTGTGCTGCCAGCAGTTTGTCCGAGGGTGTAATGCTTGCAGGAGCTGAGTGGATTTGTTTTCAAGCCGGCTCTGACACTTCTTCCTCACAGGACTTCTGTCTAGTGAATAATGAAGGATGTTAATACGCTCTTTAGTTGAAGTACAGTACTGGGTTGCTGTGAGCTTTAAGACTTTCTCCTCGCAGGTCTTCTATCTCGTGGAGTTTGTCCGAGGGTGTAATGCTTGTAGCAGCCGAGTAGGTCTGAGACTTCCTCCTTGCACGTCTTCTATCTGGTGAAGTTTGAAGTATGTTAATATTGGGCTTTTGTCGAGCGCCGTCCAGGCTGGCCTGTTTCCACCTCGTTCTATGGCTCCACACTGCTATTCCTGTGCGTTATGTGTCGTTTTGTGCTTTGAGCCTCACTCTTTACGGGTATGTTAATACTGTCTTTTCATGAAGTGAAGTGAAGTTCCCCGCTGCTAAGCACGACCGAGTTGAGAGGCTGTTACGGCCGTGTCTTCGTTGTATGTTCGGCGAGCAGGGTCGCTTTTTGCTGTATTTCCTCCGACTTGCTGTAATGCAAGTCAAATACATCATGATTTGTCCATTTGTCTTTTCATGAAGTGAAGTTCCCCGCTGCTGAGCGCTCCAGTACGATGGAGTTGAGAGGCTGTTGCGGCTGTGTCTTCGTTGTATGTTCGGCGAGCAGGGTCGCTTTTTGCTGTATTTCCTCCGACTTGCTGAAATGCAAGTCAAATACACGAGGATTTGTCCATTTGCTCCACACGCAGCAACAAGTCAAGCAGTGAAAACTTTGTTGTGGGAGGGCGAGGCCTCGAACTCGCGACATTCAACTCGATGCACTACTTGCCAGCGTACTATCGCAGTGAGCTAAACTGGCAGAGGTGAGTGTAGCTCGCTGTGTGTGTTTAAGAACCTCTGAGCGGAGCGTGATTTGGCGTATACTTTGATTCCTCTATACACACGGATGCGCACGGACACTTTTAAAACATTCTTCCTCAACACACACCTTAAAAATACATTCACATTTCTTTCCTGTCTTCCTGCGCTCACACATAGCCACAAAGTATCAGCGCCAGCAGTGGCTTTAACACTCCTCCGCCACCTTCTAGCCTTGTGTCCCTTTAGTCCGCATCTGGATTACACAGTTGTGCACTAAAGGGAACACACACATGTTCGTGTTCCTGGCTACTCGCTCGTTTGTATTTTCACACGCGGGTTTTGAAGCCGGTCGTGCACGCTGTTCTCTGATGTGCTGGCGCCCACTCTCTCAGTGCTCTCGTAGCTCCATAGTTTCCCAATGAATTCGGCAAAAGTCATTGCAAATTCACTTTGTGTGACATGATCCTGGCACTTCTTGCGAACCAGTGCTACACATTGCCCCTCGCTCAATGGCTCACCAGCATTTCTCAGGGCAGCGGTGGCGCCCTAGGTGGCAAAACACTTCACTTTCTCTAGGCAGTCTTAGCTACTCTGCGCCCATAACCTGTTAGCAGAGGTGAAAATACGCAGGAATTCTGGCGCGAATATCTAGACTGCTCCGAGGACAACTGTGGAGGAAATAAACACACAATAGCCACAATCCATTTTCTCACTTGAACTCATTCGCAAGAGAGAGAAGCTTTATTGACGATCACCAGCATATACATGAGCATCACATGTCAATCACAATGCATCTTATCCGCTATTTCCACCTCGCGTTATATACTCTCTGCAATAACGCACACGTTTTCTGCGTGTGTGCTATAATAAATAAAGATGTCCTTCTTACAGTTGAGAGTATATTTTTAATCTGTGTCATCACTTTATGAAAACTCTGAAACTTAACAGACAAATTCTCGTGGGTAACTCTTCTTTTAAACCGAGCACACGGATAATGCTTGGACGTCCAACTCCATGCGTCTTTGCGTTCAGCCTTCACACAGGGGGCAGGTCGACGGTGATCCTTCGAACTTGGCCATCTCTCTGTAACGTGAAAGTGATCCCAGGCAGCTGAATGGTCAGAGTCAGAGGTGGAAGCCTGGTCGTGACCGAATACAGAATTTGCCCGCAGGTGCAGAAAACTCTGCTGCTCAGCCAGTGGAGGAAATTCTTCATGTCAATGAGAGCGCGCAGCGCGCTGTCACTGAATCGATTCAGCCACGCGTTTGGGTATGACATCGTGGTTTCACACCAGTGAGGCTGTGCTGCCAGCAGTTTGTCCGAGGGTGTAATGCTTGCAGGAGCTGAGTGGATTTGTTTTCAAGCCGGCTCTGACACTTCTTCCTCACAGGACTTCTGTCTAGTGAATAATGAAGGATGTTAATACGCTCTTTAGTTGAAGTACAGTACTGGGTTGCTGTGAGCTTTAAGACTTTCTCCTCGCAGGTCTTCTATCTCGTGGAGTTTGTCCGAGGGTGTAATGCTTGTAGCAGCCGAGTAGGTCTGAGACTTCCTCCTTGCACGTCTTCTATCTGGTGAAGTTTGAAGTATGTTAATATTGGGCTTTTGTCGAGCGCCGTCCAGGCTGGCCTGTTTCCACCTCGTTCTATGGCTCCACACTGCTATTCCTGTGCGTTATGTGTCGTTTTGTGCTTTGAGCCTCACTCTTTACGGGTATGTTAATACTGTCTTTTCATGAAGTGAAGTGAAGTTCCCCGCTGCTAAGCACGACCGAGTTGAGAGGCTGTTACGGCCGTGTCTTCGTTGTATGTTCGGCGAGCAGGGTCGCTTTTTGCTGTATTTCCTCCGACTTGCTGTAATGCAAGTCAAATACATCATGATTTGTCCATTTGTCTTTTCATGAAGTGAAGTTCCCCGCTGCTGAGCGCTCCAGTACGACGGAGTTGAGAGGCTGTTGCGGCTGTGTCTTCGTTGTATGTTCGGCGAGCAGGGTCGCTTTTTGCTGTATTTCCTCCGACTTGCTGTAATGCAAGTCAAATACATGATGATTTGTCCTTTCATGAAGTGAAGTGAAGTTCCCCGCTGCTGAGCGCTCCAGTACGATGGAGTTGAGAGGCTGTTGCGGCTGTGTCTTCGTTGTATGTTCGGCGAGCAGGGTCGCTTTTTGCTGTATTTCCTCCGACTTGCTGAAATGCAAGTCAAATACACGAGGATTTGTCCATTTGCTCCACACGCAGCAACAAGTCAAGCAGTCAAAACTTTGTTGTGGGAAGGCGAGGCCTCGAACTCGCGACATTCACCTCGATGCACTACTTGCCAGCGTACTATCGCAGTGAGCTAAACTGGCAGAGGTGAGTGTAGCTCGCTGTGTGTGTTTAAGAACCTCTGAGCGGAGCGTGATTTGGCGTATACTTTGATTCCTCTATACACACGGATGCGCACGGACACTTTTAAAACATTCTTCCTCAACACACACCTTAAAAATACATTCACATTTCTTTCCTGTCTTCCTGCGCTCACACATAGCCACAAAGTATCAGCGCCAGCAGTGGCTTTAACACTCGCTCCGCCACCTTCTAGCCTTGTGTCCCTTTAGTCCGCATCTGGATTACACAGTTGTGCACTAAAGGGAACACACATGTTCGTGTTCCTGGCTACTCGCTCGTTTGTATTTTCACACGCGGGTTTTGAAGCCGGTCGTGCACGCTGTTCTCTGATGTGCTGGCGCCCACTCTCTCAGTGCTCTCGTAGCTCCATAGTTTCCCAATGAATTCGGCAAAAGTCATTGCAAATTCACTTTGTGTGACATGATCCTGGCACTTCTTGCGAACCAGTGCTACACATTGCCCCTCGCTCAATGGCTCACCAGCATTTCTCAGGGCAGCGGTGGCGCCCTAGGTGGCAAAACACTTCACTTTCTCTAGGCAGTCTTAGCTACTCTGCGCCCATAACCTGTTAGCAGAGGTGAAAATACGCAGGAATTCTGGCGCGAATATCTAGACTGCTCCGAGGACAACTGTGGAGGAAATAAACACACAATAGCCACAATCCATTTTCTCACTTGAACTCATTCGCAAGAGAGAGAAGCTTTATTGACGATCACCAGCATATACATGAGCATCACATGTCAATCACAATGCATCTTATCCGCTATTTCCACCTCGCGTTATATACTCTCTGCAATAACGCACACGTTTTCTGCGTGTGTGCTATAATAAATAAAGATGTCCTTCTTACAGTTGAGAGTATATTTTTAATCTGTGTCATCACTTTATGAAAACTCTGAAACTTAACAGACAAATTCTCGTGGGTAACTCTTCTTTTAAACCGAGCACACGGATAATGCTTGGACGTCCAACTCCATGCGTCTTTGCGTTCAGCCTTCACACAGGGGGCAGGTCGACGGTGATCCTTCGAACTTGGCCATCTCTCTGTAACGTGAAAGTGATCCCAGGCAGCTGAATGGTCAGAGTCAGAGGTGGAAGCCTGGTCGTGACCGAATACAGAATTTGCCCGCAGGTGCAGAAAACTCTGCTGCTCAGCCAGTGGAGGAAATTCTTCATGTCAATGAGAGCGCGCACCGCGCTGTCACTGAATCGATTCAGCCACGCGTTTGGGTATGACATCGTGGTTTCACACCAGTGAGGCTGTGCTGCCAGCAGTTTGTCCGAGGGTGTAATGCTTGCAGGAGCTGAGTGGATTTGTTTTCAAGCCGGCTCTGACACTTCTTCCTCACAGGACTTCTGTCTAGTGAATAATGAAGGATGTTAATACGCTCTTTAGTTGAAGTACAGTACTGGGTTGCTGTGAGCTTTAAGACTTTCTCCTCGCAGGTCTTCTATCTCGTGGAGTTTGTCCGAGGGTGTAATGCTTGTAGCAGCCGAGTAGGTCTGAGACTTCCTCCTTGCACGTCTTCTATCTGGTGAAGTTTGAAGTATGTTAATATTGGGCTTTTGTCGAGCGCCGTCCAGGCTGGCCTGTTTCCACCTCGTTCTATGGCTCCACACTGCTATTCCTGTGCGTTATGTGTCGTTTTGTGCTTTGAGCCTCACTCTTTACGGGTATGTTAATACTGTCTTTTCATGAAGTGAAGTGAAGTTCCCCGCTGCTAAGCACGACCGAGTTGAGAGGCTGTTACGGCCGTGTCTTCGTTGTATGTTCGGCGAGCAGGGTCGCTTTTTGCTGCATTTCCTCCGACTTGCTGTAATGCAAGTCAAATACATGATGATTTGTCCATTTGTCTTTTCATGAAGTGAAGTGAAGTTCCCCGCTGCTGAGCGCTCCAGTACGATGGAGTTGAGAGGCTGTTGCGGCTGTGTCTTCGTTGTATGTTCGGCGAGCAGGGTCGCTTTTTGCTGTATTTCCTCCGACTTGCTGAAATGCAAGTCAAATACACGAGGATTTGTCCATTTGCTCCACACGCAGCAACAAGTCAAGCAGTCAAAACTTTGTTGTGGGAAGGCGAGGCCTCGAACTCGCGACGTTCACCTCCATGCACTACTTGCCAGCGTACTATCGCAGTGAGCTAAACTGGCAGAGGTGAGTGTAGCTCGCTGTGTGTGTTTAAGAACCTCTGAGCGGAGCGTGATTTGGCGTATACTTTGATTCCTCTATACACACGGATGCGCACGGACACTTTTAAAACATTCTTCCTCAACACACACCTTAAAAATACATTCACATTTCTTTCCTGTCTTCCTGCGCTCACACATAGCCACAAAGTATCAGCGCCAGCAGTGGCTTTAACACTCCTCCGCCACCTTCTAGCCTTGTGTCCCTTTAGTCCGCATCTGGATTACACAGTTGTGCACTAAAGGGAACACACACATGTTCGTGTTCCTGGCTACTCGCTCGTTTGTATTTTCACACGCGGGTTTTGAAGCCGGTCGTGCACGCTGTTCTCTGATGTGCTGGCGCCCACTCTCTCAGTGCTCTCGTAGCTCCATAGTTTCCCAATGAATTCGGCAAAAGTCATTGCAAATTCACTTTGTGTGACATGATCCTGGCACTTCTTGCGAACCAGTGCTACACATTGCCCCTCGCTCAATGGCTCACCAGCATTTCTCAGGGCAGCGGTGGCGCCCTAGGTGGCAAAACACTTCACTTTCTCTAGGCAGTCTTAGCTACTCTGCGCCCATAACCTGTTAGCAGAGGTGAAAATACGCAGGAATTCTGGCGCGAATATCTAGACTGCTCCGAGGACAACTGTGGAGGAAATAAACACACAATAGCCACAATCCATTTTCTCACTTGAACTCATTCGCAAGAGAGAGAAGCTTTATTGACGATCACCAGCATATACATGAGCATCACATGTCAATCACAATGCATCTTATCCGCTATTTCCACCTCGCGTTATATACTCTCTGCAATAACGCACACGTTTTCTGCGTGTGTGCTATAATAAATAAAGATGTCCTTCTTACAGTTGAGAGTATATTTTTAATCTGTGTCATCACTTTATGAAAACTCTGAAACTTAACAGACAAATTCTCGTGGGTAACTCTTCTTTTAAACCGAGCACACGGATAATGCTTGGACGTCCAACTCCATGCGTCTTTGCGTTCAGCCTTCACACAGGGGGCAGGTCGACGGTGATCCTTCGAACTTGGCCATCTCTCTGTAACGTGAAAGTGATCCCAGGCAGCTGAATGGTCAGAGTCAGAGGTGGAAGCCTGGTCGTGACCGAATACAGAATTTGCCCGCAGGTGCAGAAAACTCTGCTGCTCAGCCAGTGGAGGAAATTCTTCATGTCAATGAGAGCGCGCAGCGCGCTGTCACTGAATCGATTCAGCCACGCGTTTGGGTATGACATCGTGGTTTCACACCAGTGAGGCTGTGCTGCCAGCAGTTTGTCCGAGGGTGTAATGCTTGCAGGAGCTGAGTGGATTTGTTTTCAAGCCGGCTCTGACACTTCTTCCTCACAGGACTTCTGTCTAGTGAATAATGAAGGATGTTAATACGCTCTTTAGTTGAAGTACAGTACTGGGTTGCTGTGAGCTTTAAGACTTTCTCCTCGCAGGTCTTCTATCTCGTGGAGTTTGTCCGAGGGTGTAATGCTTGTAGCAGCCGAGTAGGTCTGAGACTTCCTCCTTGCACGTCTTCTATCTGGTGAAGTTTGAAGTATGTTAATATTGGGCTTTTGTCGAGCGCCGTCCAGGCTGGCCTGTTTCCACCTCGTTCTATGGCTCCACACTGCTATTCCTGTGCGTTATGTGTCGTTTTGTGCTTTGAGCCTCACTCTTTACGGGTATGTTAATACTGTCTTTTCATGAAGTGAAGTGAAGTTCCCCGCTGCTAAGCACGACCGAGTTGAGAGGCTGTTACGGCCGTGTCTTCGTTGTATGTTCGGCGAGCAGGGTCGCTTTTTGCTGTATTTCCTCCGACTTGCTGTAATGCAAGTCAAATACATCATGATTTGTCCTTTCATGAAGTGAAGTGAAGTTCCCCGCTGCTGAGCGCTCCAGTACGACCGAGTTGAGAGGCTGTTGCGGCTGTGTCTTCGTTGTATGTTCGGCGAGCAGGGTCGCTTTTTGCTGTATTTCCTCCGACTTGCTGAAATGCAAGTCAAATACACGAGGATTTGTCCATTTGCTCCACACGCAGCAACAAGTCAAGCAGTCAAAACTTTGTTGTGGGAAGGCGAGGCCTCGAACTCGCGACATTCACCTCGATGCACTACTTGCCAGCGTACTATCGCAGTGAGCTAAACTGGCAGAGGTGAGTGTAGCTCGCTGTGTGTGTTTAAGAACCTCTGAGCGGAGCGTGATTTGGCGTATACTTTGATTCCTCTATACACACGGATGCGCACGGACACTTTTAAAACATTCTTCCTCAACACACACCTTAAAAATACATTCACATTTCTTTCCTGTCTTCCTGCGCTCACACATAGCCACAAAGTATCAGCGCCAGCAGTGGCTTTAACACTCGCTCCGCCACCTTCTAGCCTTGTGTCCCTTTAGTCCGCATCTGGATTACACAGTTGTGCACTAAAGGGAACACACACATGTTCGTGTTCCTGGCTACTCGCTCGTTTGTATTTTCACACGCGGGTTTTGAAGCCGGTCGTGCACGCTGTTCTCTGATGTGCTGGCGCCCACTCTCTCAGTGCTCTCGTAGCTCCATAGTTTCCCAATGAATTCGGCAAAAGTCATTGCAAATTCACTTTGTGTGACATGATCCTGGCACTTCTTGCGAACCAGTGCTACACATTGCCCCTCGCTCAATGGCTCACCAGCATTTCTCAGGGCAGCGGTGGCGCCCTAGGTGGCAAAACACTTCACTTTCTCTAGGCAGTCTTAGCTACTCTGCGCCCATAACCTGTTAGCAGAGGTGAAAATACGCAGGAATTCTGGCGCGAATATCTAGACTGCTCCGAGGACAACTGTGGAGGAAATAAACACACAATAGCCACAATCCATTTTCTCACTTGAACTCATTCGCAAGAGAGAGAAGCTTTATTGACGATCACCAGCATATACATGAGCATCACATGTCAATCACAATGCATCTTATCCGCTATTTCCACCTCGCGTTATATACTCTCTGCAATAACGCACACGTTTTCTGCGTGTGTGCTATAATAAATAAAGATGTCCTTCTTACAGTTGAGAGTATATTTTTAATCTGTGTCATCACTTTATGAAAACTCTGAAACTTAACAGACAAATTCTCGTGGGTAACTCTTCTTTTAAACCGAGCACACGGATAATGCTTGGACGTCCAACTCCATGCGTCTTTGCGTTCAGCCTTCACACAGGGGGCAGGTCGACGGTGATCCTTCGAACTTGGCCATCTCTCTGTAACGTGAAAGTAATCCCAGGCAGCTGAATGGTCAGAGTCAGAGGTGGAAGCCTGGTCGTGACCGAATACAGAATTTGCCCGCAGGTGCAGAAAACTCTGCTGCTCAGCCAGTGGAGGGAATTCTTCATGTCAATGAGAGCGCGCACCGCGCTGTCACTGAATCGATTCAGCCACGCGTTTGGGTATGACATCGTGGTTTCACACCAGTGAGGCTGTGCTGCCAGCAGTTTGTCCGAGGGTGTAATGCTTGCAGGAGCTGAGTGGATTTGTTTTCAAGCCGGCTCTGACACTTCTTCCTCACAGGACTTCTGTCTAGTGAATAATGAAGGATGTTAATACGCTCTTTAGTTGAAGTACAGTACTGGGTTGCTGTGAGCTTTAAGACTTTCTCCTCGCAGGTCTTCTATCTCGTGGAGTTTGTCCGAGGGTGTAATGCTTGTAGCAGCCGAGTAGGTCTGAGACTTCCTCCTTGCACGTCTTCTATCTGGTGAAGTTTGAAGTATGTTAATATTGGGCTTTTGTCGAGCGCCGTCCAGGCTGGCCTGTTTCCACCTCGTTCTATGGCTCCACACTGCTATTCCTGTGCGTTATGTGTCGTTTTGTGCTTTGAGCCTCACTCTTTACGGGTATGTTAATACTGTCTTTTCATGAAGTGAAGTGAAGTTCCCCGCTGCTAAGCACGACCGAGTTGAGAGGCTGTTACGGCCGTGTCTTCGTTGTATGTTCGGCGAGCAGGGTCGCTTTTTGCTGTATTTCCTCCGACTTGCTGTAATGCAAGTCAAATACATCATGATTTGTCCATTTGTCTTTTCATGAAGTGAAGTTCCCCGCTGCTGAGCGCTCCAGTACGACGGAGTTGAGAGGTTGTTGCGGCTGTGTCTTCGTTGTATGTTCGGCGAGCAGGGTCGCTTTTTGCTGCATTTCCTCCGACTTGCTGTAATGCAAGTCAAATACATGATGATTTGTCCTTTCATGAAGTGAAGTGAAGTTCCCCGCTGCTGAGCGCTCCAGTACGATGGAGTTGAGAGGCTGTTGCGGCTGTGTCTTCGTTGTATGTTCGGCGAGCAGGGTCGCTTTTTGCTGTATTTCCTCCGACTTGCTGAAATGCAAGTCAAATACACGAGGATTTGTCCATTTGCTCCACACGCAGCAACAAGTCAAGCAGTCAAAACTTTGTTGTGGGAAGGCGAGGCCTCGAACTCGCGACATTCACCTCGATGCACTACTTGCCAGCGTACTATCGCAGTGAGCTAAACTGGCAGAGGTGAGTGTAGCTCGCTGTGTGTGTTTAAGAACCTCTGAGCGGAGCGTGATTTGGCGTATACTTTGATTCCTCTATACACACGGATGCGCACGGACACTTTTAAAACATTCTTCCTCAACACACACCTTAAAAATACATTCACATTTCTTTCCTGTCTTCCTGCGCTCACACATAGCCACAAAGTATCAGCGCCAGCAGTGGCTTTAACACTCGCTCCGCCACCTTCTAGCCTTGTGTCCCTTTAGTCCGCATCTGGATTACACAGTTGTGCACTAAAGGGAACACACACATGTTCGTGTTCCTGGCTACTCGCTCGTTTGTATTTTCACACGCGGGTTTTGAAGCCGGTCGTGCACGCTGTTCTCTGATGTGCTGGCGCCCACTCTCTCAGTGCTCTCGTAGCTCCATAGTTTCCCAATGAATTCGGCAAAAGTCATTGCAAATTCACTTTGTGTGACATGATCCTGGCACTTCTTGCGAACCAGTGCTACACATTGCCCCTCGCTCAATGGCTCACCAGCATTTCTCAGGGCAGCGGTGGCGCCCTAGGTGGCAAAACACTTCACTTTCTCTAGGCAGTCTTAGCTACTCTGCGCCCATAACCTGTTAGCAGAGGTGAAAATACGCAGGAATTCTGGCGCGAATATCTAGACTGCTCCGAGGACAACTGTGGAGGAAATAAACACACAATAGCCACAATCCATTTTCTCACTTGAACTCATTCGCAAGAGAGAGAAGCTTTATTGACGATCACCAGCATATACATGAGCATCACATGTCAATCACAATGCATCTTATCCGCTATTTCCACCTCGCGTTATATACTCTCTGCAATAACGCACACGTTTTCTGCGTGTGTGCTATAATAAATAAAGATGTCCTTCTTACAGTTGAGAGTATATTTTTAATCTGTGTCATCACTTTATGAAAACTCTGAAACTTAACAGACAAATTCTCGTGGGTAACTCTTCTTTTAAACCGAGCACACGGATAATGCTTGGACGTCCAACTCCATGCGTCTTTGCGTTCAGCCTTCACACAGGGGGCAGGTCGACGGTGATCCTTCGAACTTGGCCATCTCTCTGTAACGTGAAAGTGATCCCAGGCAGCTGAATGGTCAGAGTCAGAGGTGGAAGCCTGGTCGTGACCGAATACAGAATTTGCCCGCAGGTGCAGAAAACTCTGCTGCTCAGCCAGTGGAGGAAATTCTTCATGTCAATGAGAGCGCGCAGCGCGCTGTCACTGAATCGATTCAGCCACGCGTTTGGGTATGACATCGTGGTTTCACACCAGTGAGGCTGTGCTGCCAGCAGTTTGTCCGAGGGTGTAATGCTTGCAGGAGCTGAGTGGATTTGTTTTCAAGCCGGCTCTGACACTTCTTCCTCACAGGACTTCTGTCTAGTGAATAATGAAGGATGTTAATACGCTCTTTAGTTGAAGTACAGTACTGGGTTGCTGTGAGCTTTAAGACTTTCTCCTCGCAGGTCTTCTATCTCGTGGAGTTTGTCCGAGGGTGTAATGCTTGTAGCAGCCGAGTAGGTCTGAGACTTCCTCCTTGCACGTCTTCTATCTGGTGAAGTTTGAAGTATGTTAATATTGGGCTTTTGTCGAGCGCCGTCCAGGCTGGCCTGTTTCCACCTCGTTCTATGGCTCCACACTGCTATTCCTGTGCGTTATGTGTCGTTTTGTGCTTTGAGCCTCACTCTTTACGGGTATGTTAATACTGTCTTTTCATGAAGTGAAGTGAAGTTCCCCGCTGCTAAGCACGACCGAGTTGAGAGGCTGTTACGGCCGTGTCTTCGTTGTATGTTCGGCGAGCAGGGTCGCTTTTTGCTGTATTTCCTCCGACTTGCTGTAATGCAAGTCAAATACATCATGATTTGTCCATTTGTCTTTTCATGAAGTGAAGTTCCCCGCTGCTGAGCGCTCCAGTACGACGGAGTTGAGAGGTTGTTGCGGCTGTGTCTTCGTTGTATGTTCGGCGAGCAGGGTCGCTTTTTGCTGCATTTCCTCCGACTTGCTGTAATGCAAGTCAAATACATGATGATTTGTCCTTTCATGAAGTGAAGTGAAGTTCCCCGCTGCTGAGCGCTCCAGTACGATGGAGTTGAGAGGCTGTTGCGGCTGTGTCTTCGTTGTATGTTCGGCGAGCAGGGTCGCTTTTTGCTGTATTTCCTCCGACTTGCTGAAATGCAAGTCAAATACACGAGGATTTGTCCATTTGCTCCACACGCAGCAACAAGTCAAGCAGTCAAAACTTTGTTGTGGGAAGGCGAGGCCTCGAACTCGCGACATTCACCTCGATGCACTACTTGCCAGCGTACTATCGCAGTGAGCTAAACTGGCAGAGGTGAGTGTAGCTCGCTGTGTGTGTTTAAGAACCTCTGAGCGGAGCGTGATTTGGCGTATACTTTGATTCCTCTATACACACGGATGCGCACGGACACTTTTAAAACATTCTTCCTCAACACACACCTTAAAAATACATTCACATTTCTTTCCTGTCTTCCTGCGCTCACACATAGCCACAAAGTATCAGCGCCAGCAGTGGCTTTAACACTCGCTCCGCCACCTTCTAGCCTTGTGTCCCTTTAGTCCGCATCTGGATTACACAGTTGTGCACTAAAGGGAACACACACATGTTCGTGTTCCTGGCTACTCGCTCGTTTGTATTTTCACACGCGGGTTTTGAAGCCGGTCGTGCACGCTGTTCTCTGATGTGCTGGCGCCCACTCTCTCAGTGCTCTCGTAGCTCCATAGTTTCCCAATGAATTCGGCAAAAGTCATTGCAAATTCACTTTGTGTGACATGATCCTGGCACTTCTTGCGAACCAGTGCTACACATTGCCCCTCGCTCAATGGCTCACCAGCATTTCTCAGGGCAGCGGTGGCGCCCTAGGTGGCAAAACACTTCACTTTCTCTAGGCAGTCTTAGCTACTCTGCGCCCATAACCTGTTAGCAGAGGTGAAAATACGCAGGAATTCTGGCGCGAATATCTAGACTGCTCCGAGGACAACTGTGGAGGAAATAAACACACAATAGCCACAATCCATTTTCTCACTTGAACTCATTCGCAAGAGAGAGAAGCTTTATTGACGATCACCAGCATATACATGAGCATCACATGTCAATCACAATGCATCTTATCCGCTATTTCCACCTCGCGTTATATACTCTCTGCAATAACGCACACGTTTTCTGCGTGTGTGCTATAATAAATAAAGATGTCCTTCTTACAGTTGAGAGTATATTTTTAATCTGTGTCATCACTTTATGAAAACTCTGAAACTTAACAGACAAATTCTCGTGGGTAACTCTTCTTTTAAACCGAGCACACGGATAATGCTTGGACGTCCAACTCCATGCGTCTTTGCGTTCAGCCTTCACACAGGGGGCAGGTCGACGGTGATCCTTCGAACTTGGCCATCTCTCTGTAACGTGAAAGTGATCCCAGGCAGCTGAATGGTCAGAGTCAGAGGTGGAAGCCTGGTCGTGACCGAATACAGAATTTGCCCGCAGGTGCAGAAAACTCTGCTGCTCAGCCAGTGGAGGAAATTCTTCATGTCAATGAGAGCGCGCAGCGCGCTGTCACTGAATCGATTCAGCCACGCGTTTGGGTATGACATCGTGGTTTCACACCAGTGAGGCTGTGCTGCCAGCAGTTTGTCCGAGGGTGTAATGCTTGCAGGAGCTGAGTGGATTTGTTTTCAAGCCGGCTCTGACACTTCTTCCTCACAGGACTTCTGTCTAGTGAATAATGAAGGATGTTAATACGCTCTTTAGTTGAAGTACAGTACTGGGTTGCTGTGAGCTTTAAGACTTTCTCCTCGCAGGTCTTCTATCTCGTGGAGTTTGTCCGAGGGTGTAATGCTTGTAGCAGCCGAGTAGGTCTGAGACTTCCTCCTTGCACGTCTTCTATCTGGTGAAGTTTGAAGTATGTTAATATTGGGCTTTTGTCGAGCGCCGTCCAGGCTGGCCTGTTTCCACCTCGTTCTATGGCTCCACACTGCTATTCCTGTGCGTTATGTGTCGTTTTGTGCTTTGAGCCTCACTCTTTACGGGTATGTTAATACTGTCTTTTCATGAAGTGAAGTGAAGTTCCCCGCTGCTAAGCACGACCGAGTTGAGAGGCTGTTACGGCCGTGTCTTCGTTGTATGTTCGGCGAGCAGGGTCGCTTTTTGCTGTATTTCCTCCGACTTGCTGTAATGCAAGTCAAATACATCATGATTTGTCCATTTGTCTTTTCATGAAGTGAAGTTCCCCGCTGCTGAGCGCTCCAGTACGACGGAGTTGAGAGGCTGTTGCGGCTGTGTCTTCGTTGTATGTTCGGCGAGCAGGGTCGCTTTTTGCTGCATTTCCTCCGACTTGCTGTAATGCAAGTCAAATACATGATGATTTGTCCTTTCATGAAGTGAAGTGAAGTTCCCCGCTGCTGAGCGCTCCAGTACGATGGAGTTGAGAGGCTGTTGCGGCTGTGTCTTCGTTGTATGTTCGGCGAGCAGGGTCGCTTTTTGCTGTATTTCCTCCGACTTGCTGAAATGCAAGTCAAATACACGAGGATTTGTCCATTTGCTCCACACGCAGCAACAAGTCAAGCAGTCAAAACTTTGCTGTGGGAAGGCGAGGCCTCGAACTCGCGACGTTCACCTCCATGCACTACTTGCCAGCGTACTATCGCAGTGAGCTAAACTGGCAGAGGTGAGTGTAGTTCGCTGTGTGTGTTTAAGAACCTCTGAGCGGAGCGTGATTTGGCGTATACTTTGATTCCTCTATACACACGGATGCGCACGGACACTTTTAAAACATTCTTCCTCAACACACACCTTAAAAATACATTCACATTTCTTTCCTGTCTTCCTGCGCTCACACATAGCCACAAAGTATCAGCGCCAGCAGTGGCTTTAACACTCCTCCGCCACCTTCTAGCCTTGTGTCCCTTTAGTCCGCATCTGGATTACACAGTTGTGCACTAAAGGGAACACACATGTTCGTGTTCCTGGCTACTCGCTCGTTTGTATTTTCACTCGCGGGTTTTGAAGCCGGCCGTGCACGCTGTTCTCTGATGTGTTGGCGCCCACTCTCTCAGTGCTCTCGTAGCTCCATAGTTTCCCAATGAATTCGGCAAAAGTCATTGCAAATTCACTTTGTGTGACATGATCCTGGCACTTCTTGCGAACCAGTGCTACACATTGCCCCTCGCTCAATGGCTCACCAGCATTTCTCAGGGCAGCGGTGGCGCCCTAGGTGGCAAAACACTTCACTTTCTCTAGGCAGTCTTAGCTACTCTGCGCCCATAACCTGTTAGCAGAGGTGAAAATACGCAGGAATTCTGGCGCGAATATCTAGACTGCTCCGAGGACAACTGTGGAGGAAATAAACACACAATAGCCACAATCCATTTTCTCACTTGAACTCATTCGCAAGAGAGAGAAGCTTTATTGACGATCACCAGCATATACATGAGCATCACATGTCAATCACAATGCATCTTATCCGCTATTTCCACCTCGCGTTATATACTCTCTGCAATAACGCACACGTTTTCTGCGTGTGTGCTATAATAAATAAAGATGTCCTTCTTACAGTTGAGAGTATATTTTTAATCTGTGTCATCACTTTATGAAAACTCTGAAACTTAACAGACAAATTCTCGTGGGTAACTCTTCTTTTAAACCGAGCACACGGATAATGCTTGGACGTCCAACTCCATGCGTCTTTGCGTTCAGCCTTCACACAGGGGGCAGGTCGACGGTGATCCTTCGAACTTGGCCATCTCTCTGTAACGTGAAAGTGATCCCAGGCAGCTGAATGGTCAGAGTCAGAGGTGGAAGCCTGGTCGTGACCGAATACAGAATTTGCCCGCAGGTGCAGAAAACTCTGCTGCTCAGCCAGTGGAGGAAATTCTTCATGTCAATGAGAGCGCGCAGCGCGCTGTCACTGAATCGATTCAGCCACGCGTTTGGGTATGACATCGTGGTTTCACACCAGTGAGGCTGTGCTGCCAGCAGTTTGTCCGAGGGTGTAATGCTTGCAGGAGCTGAGTGGATTTGTTTTCAAGCCGGCTCTGACACTTCTTCCTCACAGGACTTCTGTCTAGTGAATAATGAAGGATGTTAATACGCTCTTTAGTTGAAGTACAGTACTGGGTTGCTGTGAGCTTTAAGACTTTCTCCTCGCAGGTCTTCTATCTCGTGGAGTTTGTCCGAGGGTGTAATGCTTGTAGCAGCCGAGTAGGTCTGAGACTTCCTCCTTGCACGTCTTCTATCTGGTGAAGTTTGAAGTATGTTAATATTGGGCTTTTGTCGAGCGCCGTCCAGGCTGGCCTGTTTCCACCTCGTTCTATGGCTCCACACTGCTATTCCTGTGCGTTATGTGTCGTTTTGTGCTTTGAGCCTCACTCTTTACGGGTATGTTAATACTGTCTTTTCATGAAGTGAAGTGAAGTTCCCCGCTGCTAAGCACGACCGAGTTGAGAGGCTGTTACGGCCGTGTCTTCGTTGTATGTTCGGCGAGCAGGGTCGCTTTTTGCTGTATTTCCTCCGACTTGCTGTAATGCAAGTCAAATACATCATGATTTGTCCATTTGTCTTTTCATGAAGTGAAGTTCCCCGCTGCTGAGCGCTCCAGTACGACGGAGTTGAGAGGCTGTTGCGGCTGTGTCTTCGTTGTATGTTCGGCGAGCAGGGTCGCTTTTTGCTGCATTTCCTCCGACTTGCTGTAATGCAAGTCAAATACATGATGATTTGTCCTTTCATGAAGTGAAGTGAAGTTCCCCGCTGCTGAGCGCTCCAGTACGATGGAGTTGAGAGGCTGTTGCGGCTGTGTCTTCGTTGTATGTTCGGCGAGCAGGGTCGCTTTTTGCTGTATTTCCTCCGACTTGCTGAAATGCAAGTCAAATACACGAGGATTTGTCCATTTGCTCCACACGCAGCAACAAGTCAAGCAGTCAAAACTTTGTTGTGGGAAGGCGAGGCCTCGAACTCGCGACGTTCACCTCCATGCACTACTTGCCAGCGTACTATCGCAGTGAGCTAAACTGGCAGAGGTGAGTGTAGCTCGCTGTGTGTGTTTAAGAACCTCTGAGCGGAGCGTGATTTGGCGTATACTTTGATTCCTCTATACACACGGATGCGCACGGACACTTTTAAAACATTCTTCCTCAACACACACCTTAAAAATACATTCACATTTCTTTCCTGTCTTCCTGCGCTCACACATAGCCACAAAGTATCAGCGCCAGCAGTGGCTTTAACACTCCTCCGCCACCTTCTAGCCTTGTGTCCCTTTAGTCCGCATCTGGATTACACAGTTGTGCACTAAAGGGAACACACATGTTCGTGTTCCTGGCTACTCGCTCGTTTGTATTTTCACACGCGGGTTTTGAAGCCGGTCGTGCACGCTGTTCTCTGATGTGCTGGCGCCCACTCTCTCAGTGCTCTCGTAGCTCCATAGTTTCCCAATGAATTCGGCAAAAGTCATTGCAAATTCACTTTGTGTGACATGATCCTGGCACTTCTTGCGAACCAGTGCTACACATTGCCCCTCGCTCAATGGCTCACCAGCATTTCTCAGGGCAGCGGTGGCGCCCTAGGTGGCAAAACACTTCACTTTCTCTAGGCAGTCTTAGCTACTCTGCGCCCATAACCTGTTAGCAGAGGTGAAAATACGCAGGAATTCTGGCGCGAATATCTAGACTGCTCCGAGGACAACTGTGGAGGAAATAAACACACAATAGCCACAATCCATTTTCTCACTTGAACTCATTCGCAAGAGAGAGAAGCTTTATTGACGATCACCAGCATATACATGAGCATCACATGTCAATCACAATGCATCTTATCCGCTATTTCCACCTCGCGTTATATACTCTCTGCAATAACGCACACGTTTTCTGCGTGTGTGCTATAATAAATAAAGATGTCCTTCTTACAGTTGAGAGTATATTTTTAATCTGTGTCATCACTTTATGAAAACTCTGAAACTTAACAGACAAATTCTCGTGGGTAACTCTTCTTTTAAACCGAGCACACGGATAATGCTTGGACGTCCAACTCCATGCGTCTTTGCGTTCAGCCTTCACACAGGGGGCAGGTCGACGGTGATCCTTCGAACTTGGCCATCTCTCTGTAACGTGAAAGTGATCCCAGGCAGCTGAATGGTCAGAGTCAGAGGTGGAAGCCTGGTCGTGACCGCATACAGAATTTGCCCGCAGGTGCAGAAAACTCTGCTGCTCAGCCAGTGGAGGAAATTCTTCATGTCAATGAGAGCGCGCACCGCGCTGTCACTGAATCGATTCAGCCACGCGTTTGGGTATGACATCGTGGTTTCACACCAGTGAGGCTGTGCTGCCAGCAGTTTGTCCGAGGGTGTAATGCTTGCAGGAGCTGAGTGGATTTGTTTTCAAGCCGGCTCTGACACTTCTTCCTCACAGGACTTCTGTCTAGTGAATAATGAAGGATGTTAATACGCTCTTTAGTTGAAGTACAGTACTGGGTTGCTGTGAGCTTTAAGACTTTCTCCTCGCAGGTCTTCTATCTCGTGGAGTTTGTCCGAGGGTGTAATGCTTGTAGCAGCCGAGTAGGTCTGAGACTTCCTCCTTGCACGTCTTCTATCTGGTGAAGTTTGAAGTATGTTAATATTGGGCTTTTGTCGAGCGCCGTCCAGGCTGGCCTGTTTCCACCTCGTTCTATGGCTCCACACTGCTATTCCTGTGCGTTATGTGTCGTTTTGTGCTTTGAGCCTCACTCTTTACGGGTATGTTAATACTGTCTTTTCATGAAGTGAAGTGAAGTTCCCCGCTGCTAAGCACGACCGAGTTGAGAGGCTGTTACGGCCGTGTCTTCGTTGTATGTTCGGCGAGCAGGGTCGCTTTTTGCTGCATTTCCTCCGACTTGCTGTAATGCAAGTCAAATACATGATGATTTGTCCATTTGTCTTTTCATGAAGTGAAGTGAAGTTCCCCGCTGCTGAGCGCTCCAGTACGATGGAGTTGAGAGGCTGTTGCGGCTGTGTCTTCGTTGTATGTTCGGCGAGCAGGGTCGCTTTTTGCTGTATTTCCTCCGACTTGCTGAAAAGCAAGTCAAATACACGAGGATTTGTCCATTTGCTCCACACGCAGCAACAAGTCAAGCAGTCAAAACTTTGTTGTGGGAAGGCGAGGCCTCGAACTCGCGACATTCACCTCGATGCACTACTTGCCAGCGTACTATCGCAGTGAGCTAAACTGGCAGAGGTGAGTGTAGCTCGCTGTGTGTGTTTAAGAACCTCTGAGCGGAGCGTGATTTGGCGTATACTTTGATTCCTCTATACACACGGATGCGCACGGACACTTTTAAAACATTCTTCCTCAACACACACCTTAAAAATACATTCACATTTCTTTCCTGTCTTCCTGCGCTCACACATAGCCACAAAGTATCAGCGCCAGCAGTGGCTTTAACACTCGCTCCGCCACCTTCTAGCCTTGTGTCCCTTTAGTCCGCATCTGGATTACACAGTTGTGCACTAAAGGGAACACACACATGTTCGTGTTCCTGGCTACTCGCTCGTTTGTATTTTCACACGCGGGTTTTGAAGCCGGTCGTGCACGCTGTTCTCTGATGTGCTGGCGCCCACTCTCTCAGTGCTCTCGTAGCTCCATAGTTTCCCAATGAATTCGGCAAAAGTCATTGCAAATTCACTTTGTGTGACATGATCCTGGCACTTCTTGCGAACCAGTGCTACACATTGCCCCTCGCTCAATGGCTCACCAGCATTTCTCAGGGCAGCGGTGGCGCCCTAGGTGGCAAAACACTTCACTTTCTCTAGGCAGTCTTAGCTACTCTGCGCCCATAACCTGTTAGCAGAGGTGAAAATACGCAGGAATTCTGGCGCGAATATCTAGACTGCTCCGAGGACAACTGTGGAGGAAATAAACACACAATAGCCACAATCCATTTTCTCACTTGAACTCATTCGCAAGAGAGAGAAGCTTTATTGACGATCACCAGCATATACATGAGCATCACATGTCAATCACAATGCATCTTATCCGCTATTTCCACCTCGCGTTATATACTCTCTGCAATAACGCACACGTTTTCTGCGTGTGTGCTATAATAAATAAAGATGTCCTTCTTACAGTTGAGAGTATATTTTTAATCTGTGTCATCACTTTATGAAAACTCTGAAACTTAACAGACAAATTCTCGTGGGTAACTCTTCTTTTAAACCGAGCACACGGATAATGCTTGGACGTCCAACTCCATGCGTCTTTGCGTTCAGCCTTCACACAGGGGGCAGGTCGACGGTGATCCTTCGAACTTGGCCATCTCTCTGTAACGTGAAAGTGATCCCAGGCAGCTGAATGGTCAGAGTCAGAGGTGGAAGCCTGGTCGTGACCGAATACAGAATTTGCCCGCAGGTGCAGAAAACTCTGCTGCTCAGCCAGTGGAGGAAATTCTTCATGTCAATGAGAGCGCGCACCGCGCTGTCACTGAATCGATTCAGCCACGCATTTGGGTATGACATCGTGGTTTCACACCAGTGAGGCTGTGCTGCCAGCAGTTTGTCCGAGGGTGTAATGCTTGCAGGAGCTGAGTGGATTTGTTTTCAAGCCGGCTCTGACACTTCTTCCTCACAGGACTTCTGTCTAGTGAATAATGAAGGATGTTAATACGCTCTTTAGTTGAAGTACAGTACTGGGTTGCTGTGAGCTTTAAGACTTTCTCCTCGCAGGTCTTCTATCTCGTGGAGTTTGTCCGAGGGTGTAATGCTTGTAGCAGCCGAGTAGGTCTGAGACTTCCTCCTTGCACGTCTTCTATCTGGTGAAGTTTGAAGTATGTTAATATTGGGCTTTTGTCGAGCGCCGTCCAGGCTGGCCTGTTTCCACCTCGTTCTATGGCTCCACACTGCTATTCCTGTGCGTTATGTGTCGTTTTGTGCTTTGAGCCTCACTCTTTACGGGTATGTTAATACTGTCTTTTCATGAAGTGAAGTGAAGTTCCCCGCTGCTAAGCACGACCGAGTTGAGAGGCTGTTACGGCCGTGTCTTCGTTGTATGTTCGGCGAGCAGGGTCGCTTTTTGCTGTATTTCCTCCGACTTGCTGTAATGCAAGTCAAATACATCATGATTTGTCCATTTGTCTTTTCATGAAGTGAAGTTCCCCGCTGCTGAGCGCTCCAGTACGACGGAGTTGAGAGGCTGTTGCGGCTGTGTCTTCGTTGTATGTTCGGCGAGCAGGGTCGCTTTTTGCTGTATTTCCTCCGACTTGCTGAAATGCAAGTCAAATACACGAGGATTTGTCCATTTGCTCCACACGCAGCAACAAGTCAAGCAGTCAAAACTTTGTTGTGGGAAGGCGAGGCCTCGAACTCGCGACGTTCACCTCCATGCACTACTTGCCAGCGTACTATCGCAGTGAGCTAAACTGGCAGAGGTGAGTGTAGCTCGCTGTGTGTGTTTAAGAACCTCTGAGCGGAGCGTGATTTGGCGTATACTTTGATTCCTCTATACACACGGATGCGCACGGACACTTTTAAAACATTCTTCCTCAACACACACCTTAAAAATACATTCACATTTCTTTCCTGTCTTCCTGCGCTCACACATAGCCACAAAGTATCAGCGCCAGCAGTGGCTTTAACACTCCTCCGCCACCTTCTAGCCTTGTGTCCCTTTAGTCCGCATCTGGATTACACAGTTGTGCACTAAAGGGAACACACACATGTTCGTGTTCCTGGCTACTCGCTCGTTTGTATTTTCACACGCGGGTTTTGAAGCCGGTCGTGCACGCTGTTCTCTGATGTGCTGGCGCCCACTCTCTCAGTGCTCTCGTAGCTCCATAGTTTCCCAATGAATTCGGCAAAAGTCATTGCAAATTCACTTTGTGTGACATGATCCTGGCACTTCTTGCGAACCAGTGCTACACATTGCCCCTCGCTCAATGGCTCACCAGCATTTCTCAGGGCAGCGGTGGCGCCCTAGGTGGCAAAACACTTCACTTTCTCTAGGCAGTCTTAGCTACTCTGCGCCCATAACCTGTTAGCAGAGGTGAAAATACGCAGGAATTCTGGCGCGAATATCTAGACTGCTCCGAGGACAACTGTGGAGGAAATAAACACACAATAGCCACAATCCATTTTCTCACTTGAACTCATTCGCAAGAGAGAGAAGCTTTATTGACGATCACCAGCATATACATGAGCATCACATGTCAATCACAATGCATCTTATCCGCTATTTCCACCTCGCGTTATATACTCTCTGCAATAACGCACACGTTTTCTGCGTGTGTGCTATAATAAATAAAGATGTCCTTCTTACAGTTGAGAGTATATTTTTAATCTGTGTCATCACTTTATGAAAACTCTGAAACTTAACAGACAAATTCTCGTGGGTAACTCTTCTTTTAAACCGAGCACACGGATAATGCTTGGACGTCCAACTCCATGCGTCTTTGCGTTCAGCCTTCACACAGGGGGCAGGTCGACGGTGATCCTTCGAACTTGGCCATCTCTCTGTAACGTGAAAGTGATCCCAGGCAGCTGAATGGTCAGAGTCAGAGGTGGAAGCCTGGTCGTGACCGAATACAGAATTTGCCCGCAGGTGCAGAAAACTCTGCTGCTCAGCCAGTGGAGGAAATTCTTCATGTCAATGAGAGCGCGCAGCGCGCTGTCACTGAATCGATTCAGCCACGCGTTTGGGTATGACATCGTGGTTTCACACCAGTGAGGCTGTGCTGCCAGCAGTTTGTCCGAGGGTGTAATGCTTGCAGGAGCTGAGTGGATTTGTTTTCAAGCCGGCTCTGACACTTCTTCCTCACAGGACTTCTGTCTAGTGAATAATGAAGGATGTTAATACGCTCTTTAGTTGAAGTACAGTACTGGGTTGCTGTGAGCTTTAAGACTTTCTCCTCGCAGGTCTTCTATCTCGTGGAGTTTGTCCGAGGGTGTAATGCTTGTAGCAGCCGAGTAGGTCTGAGACTTCCTCCTTGCACGTCTTCTATCTGGTGAAGTTTGAAGTATGTTAATATTGGGCTTTTGTCGAGCGCCGTCCAGGCTGGCCTGTTTCCACCTCGTTCTATGGCTCCACACTGCTATTCCTGTGCGTTATGTGTCGTTTTGTGCTTTGAGCCTCACTCTTTACGGGTATGTTAATACTGTCTTTTCATGAAGTGAAGTGAAGTTCCCCGCTGCTAAGCACGACCGAGTTGAGAGGCTGTTACGGCCGTGTCTTCGTTGTATGTTCGGCGAGCAGGGTCGCTTTTTGCTGTATTTCCTCCGACTTGCTGTAATGCAAGTCAAATACATCATGATTTGTCCATTTGTCTTTTCATGAAGTGAAGTTCCCCGCTGCTGAGCGCTCCAGTACGACGGAGTTGAGAGGCTGTTGCGGCTGTGTCTTCGTTGTATGTTCGGCGAGCAGGGTCGCTTTTTGCTGTATTTCCTCCGACTTGCTGTAATGCAAGTCAAATACATGATGATTTGTCCTTTCATGAAGTGAAGTGAAGTTCCCCGCTGCTGAGCGCTCCAGTACGATGGAGTTGAGAGGCTGTTGCGGCTGTGTCTTCGTTGTATGTTCGGCGAGCAGGGTCGCTTTTTGCTGTATTTCCTCCGACTTGCTGAAATGCAAGTCAAATACACGAGGATTTGTCCATTTGCTCCACACGCAGCAACAAGTCAAGCAGTCAAAACTTTGTTGTGGGAAGGCGAGGCCTCGAACTCGCGACATTCACCTCGATGCACTACTTGCCAGCGTACTATCGCAGTGAGCTAAACTGGCAGAGGTGAGTGTAGCTCGCTGTGTGTGTTTAAGAACCTCTGAGCGGAGCGTGATTTGGCGTATACTTTGATTCCTCTATACACACGGATGCGCACGGACACTTTTAAAACATTCTTCCTCAACACACACCTTAAAAATACATTCACATTTCTTTCCTGTCTTCCTGCGCTCACACATAGCCACAAAGTATCAGCGCCAGCAGTGGCTTTAACACTCGCTCCGCCACCTTCTAGCCTTGTGTCCCTTTAGTCCGCATCTGGATTACACAGTTGTGCACTAAAGGGAACACACATGTTCGTGTTCCTGGCTACTCGCTCGTTTGTATTTTCACACGCGGGTTTTGAAGCCGGTCGTGCACGCTGTTCTCTGATGTGCTGGCGCCCACTCTCTCAGTGCTCTCGTAGCTCCATAGTTTCCCAATGAATTCGGCAAAAGTCATTGCAAATTCACTTTGTGTGACATGATCCTGGCACTTCTTGCGAACCAGTGCTACACATTGCCCCTCGCTCAATGGCTCACCAGCATTTCTCAGGGCAGCGGTGGCGCCCTAGGTGGCAAAACACTTCACTTTCTCTAGGCAGTCTTAGCTACTCTGCGCCCATAACCTGTTAGCAGAGGTGAAAATACGCAGGAATTCTGGCGCGAATATCTAGACTGCTCCGAGGACAACTGTGGAGGAAATAAACACACAATAGCCACAATCCATTTTCTCACTTGAACTCATTCGCAAGAGAGAGAAGCTTTATTGACGATCACCAGCATATACATGAGCATCACATGTCAATCACAATGCATCTTATCCGCTATTTCCACCTCGCGTTATATACTCTCTGCAATAACGCACACGTTTTCTGCGTGTGTGCTATAATAAATAAAGATGTCCTTCTTACAGTTGAGAGTATATTTTTAATCTGTGTCATCACTTTATGAAAACTCTGAAACTTAACAGACAAATTCTCGTGGGTAACTCTTCTTTTAAACCGAGCACACGGATAATGCTTGGACGTCCAACTCCATGCGTCTTTGCGTTCAGCCTTCACACAGGGGGCAGGTCGACGGTGATCCTTCGAACTTGGCCATCTCTCTGTAACGTGAAAGTGATCCCAGGCAGCTGAATGGTCAGAGTCAGAGGTGGAAGCCTGGTCGTGACCGAATACAGAATTTGCCCGCAGGTGCAGAAAACTCTGCTGCTCAGCCAGTGGAGGAAATTCTTCATGTCAATGAGAGCGCGCACCGCGCTGTCACTGAATCGATTCAGCCACGCGTTTGGGTATGACATCGTGGTTTCACACCAGTGAGGCTGTGCTGCCAGCAGTTTGTCCGAGGGTGTAATGCTTGCAGGAGCTGAGTGGATTTGTTTTCAAGCCGGCTCTGACACTTCTTCCTCACAGGACTTCTGTCTAGTGAATAATGAAGGATGTTAATACGCTCTTTAGTTGAAGTACAGTACTGGGTTGCTGTGAGCTTTAAGACTTTCTCCTCGCAGGTCTTCTATCTCGTGGAGTTTGTCCGAGGGTGTAATGCTTGTAGCAGCCGAGTAGGTCTGAGACTTCCTCCTTGCACGTCTTCTATCTGGTGAAGTTTGAAGTATGTTAATATTGGGCTTTTGTCGAGCGCCGTCCAGGCTGGCCTGTTTCCACCTCGTTCTATGGCTCCACACTGCTATTCCTGTGCGTTATGTGTCGTTTTGTGCTTTGAGCCTCACTCTTTACGGGTATGTTAATACTGTCTTTTCATGAAGTGAAGTGAAGTTCCCCGCTGCTAAGCACGACCGAGTTGAGAGGCTGTTACGGCCGTGTCTTCGTTGTATGTTCGGCGAGCAGGGTCGCTTTTTGCTGCATTTCCTCCGACTTGCTGTAATGCAAGTCAAATACATGATGATTTGTCCATTTGTCTTTTCATGAAGTGAAGTGAAGTTCCCCGCTGCTGAGCGCTCCAGTACGATGGAGTTGAGAGGCTGTTGCGGCTGTGTCTTCGTTGTATGTTCGGCGAGCAGGGTCGCTTTTTGCTGTATTTCCTCCGACTTGCTGAAATGCAAGTCAAATACACGAGGATTTGTCCATTTGCTCCACACGCAGCAACAAGTCAAGCAGTCAAAACTTTGTTGTGGGAAGGCGAGGCCTCGAACTCGCGACGTTCACCTCCATGCACTACTTGCCAGCGTACTATCGCAGTGAGCTAAACTGGCAGAGGTGAGTGTAGCTCGCTGTGTGTGTTTAAGAACCTCTGAGCGGAGCGTGATTTGGCGTATACTTTGATTCCTCTATACACACGGATGCGCACGGACACTTTTAAAACATTCTTCCTCAACACACACCTTAAAAATACATTCACATTTCTTTCCTGTCTTCCTGCGCTCACACATAGCCACAAAGTATCAGCGCCAGCAGTGGCTTTAACACTCCTCCGCCACCTTCTAGCCTTGTGTCCCTTTAGTCCGCATCTGGATTACACAGTTGTGCACTAAAGGGAACACACACATGTTCGTGTTCCTGGCTACTCGCTCGTTTGTATTTTCACACGCGGGTTTTGAAGCCGGTCGTGCACGCTGTTCTCTGATGTGCTGGCGCCCACTCTCTCAGTGCTCTCGTAGCTCCATAGTTTCCCAATGAATTCGGCAAAAGTCATTGCAAATTCACTTTGTGTGACATGATCCTGGCACTTCTTGCGAACCAGTGCTACACATTGCCCCTCGCTCAATGGCTCACCAGCATTTCTCAGGGCAGCGGTGGCGCCCTAGGTGGCAAAACACTTCACTTTCTCTAGGCAGTCTTAGCTACTCTGCGCCCATAACCTGTTAGCAGAGGTGAAAATACGCAGGAATTCTGGCGCGAATATCTAGACTGCTCCGAGGACAACTGTGGAGGAAATAAACACACAATAGCCACAATCCATTTTCTCACTTGAACTCATTCGCAAGAGAGAGAAGCTTTATTGACGATCACCAGCATATACATGAGCATCACATGTCAATCACAATGCATCTTATCCGCTATTTCCACCTCGCGTTATATACTCTCTGCAATAACGCACACGTTTTCTGCGTGTGTGCTATAATAAATAAAGATGTCCTTCTTACAGTTGAGAGTATATTTTTAATCTGTGTCATCACTTTATGAAAACTCTGAAACTTAACAGACAAATTCTCGTGGGTAACTCTTCTTTTAAACCGAGCACACGGATAATGCTTGGACGTCCAACTCCATGCGTCTTTGCGTTCAGCCTTCACACAGGGGGCAGGTCGACGGTGATCCTTCGAACTTGGCCATCTCTCTGTAACGTGAAAGTGATCCCAGGCAGCTGAATGGTCAGAGTCAGAGGTGGAAGCCTGGTCGTGACCGAATACAGAATTTGCCCGCAGGTGCAGAAAACTCTGCTGCTCAGCCAGTGGAGGAAATTCTTCATGTCAATGAGAGCGCGCAGCGCGCTGTCACTGAATCGATTCAGCCACGCGTTTGGGTATGACATCGTGGTTTCACACCAGTGAGGCTGTGCTGCCAGCAGTTTGTCCGAGGGTGTAATGCTTGCAGGAGCTGAGTGGATTTGTTTTCAAGCCGGCTCTGACACTTCTTCCTCACAGGACTTCTGTCTAGTGAATAATGAAGGATGTTAATACGCTCTTTAGTTGAAGTACAGTACTGGGTTGCTGTGAGCTTTAAGACTTTCTCCTCGCAGGTCTTCTATCTCGTGGAGTTTGTCCGAGGGTGTAATGCTTGTAGCAGCCGAGTAGGTCTGAGACTTCCTCCTTGCACGTCTTCTATCTGGTGAAGTTTGAAGTATGTTAATATTGGGCTTTTGTCGAGCGCCGTCCAGGCTGGCCTGTTTCCACCTCGTTCTATGGCTCCACACTGCTATTCCTGTGCGTTATGTGTCGTTTTGTGCTTTGAGCCTCACTCTTTACGGGTATGTTAATACTGTCTTTTCATGAAGTGAAGTGAAGTTCCCCGCTGCTAAGCACGACCGAGTTGAGAGGCTGTTACGGCCGTGTCTTCGTTGTATGTTCGGCGAGCAGGGTCGCTTTTTGCTGTATTTCCTCCGACTTGCTGTAATGCAAGTCAAATACATCATGATTTGTCCATTTGTCTTTTCATGAAGTGAAGTTCCCCGCTGCTGAGCGCTCCAGTACGACGGAGTTGAGAGGCTGTTGCGGCTGTGTCTTCGTTGTATGTTCGGCGAGCAGGGTCGCTTTTTGCTGCATTTCCTCCGACTTGCTGTAATGCAAGTCAAATACATGATGATTTGTCCTTTCATGAAGTGAAGTGAAGTTCCCCGCTGCTGAGCGCTCCAGTACGATGGAGTTGAGAGGCTGTTGCGGCTGTGTCTTCGTTGTATGTTCGGCGAGCAGGGTCGCTTTTTGCTGTATTTCCTCCGACTTGCTGAAATGCAAGTCAAATACACGAGGATTTGTCCATTTGCTCCACACGCAGCAACAAGTCAAGCAGTCAAAACTTTGTTGTGGGAAGGCGAGGCCTCGAACTCGCGACGTTCACCTCCATGCACTACTTGCCAGCGTACTATCGCAGTGAGCTAAACTGGCAGAGGTGAGTGTAGTTCGCTGTGTGTGTTTAAGAACCTCTGAGCGGAGCGTGATTTGGCGTATACTTTGATTCCTCTATACACACGGATGCGCACGGACACTTTTAAAACATTCTTCCTCAACACACACCTTAAAAATACATTCACATTTCTTTCCTGTCTTCCTGCGCTCACACATAGCCACAAAGTATCAGCGCCAGCAGTGGCTTTAACACTCCTCCGCCACCTTCTAGCCTTGTGTCCCTTTAGTCCGCATCTGGATTACACAGTTGTGCACTAAAGGGAACACACATGTTCGTGTTCCTGGCTACTCGCTCGTTTGTATTTTCACTCGCGGGTTTTGAAGCCGGCCGTGCACGCTGTTCTCTGATGTGTTGGCGCCCACTCTCTCAGTGCTCTCGTAGCTCCATAGTTTCCCAATGAATTCGGCAAAAGTCATTGCAAATTCACTTTGTGTGACATGATCCTGGCACTTCTTGCGAACCAGTGCTACACATTGCCCCTCGCTCAATGGCTCACCAGCATTTCTCAGGGCAGCGGTGGCGCCCTAGGTGGCAAAACACTTCACTTTCTCTAGGCAGTCTTAGCTACTCTGCGCCCATAACCTGTTAGCAGAGGTGAAAATACGCAGGAATTCTGGCGCGAATATCTAGACTGCTCCGAGGACAACTGTGGAGGAAATAAACACACAATAGCCACAATCCATTTTCTCACTTGAACTCATTCGCAAGAGAGAGAAGCTTTATTGACGATCACCAGCATATACATGAGCATCACATGTCAATCACAATGCATCTTATCCGCTATTTCCACCTCGCGTTATATACTCTCTGCAATAACGCACACGTTTTCTGCGTGTGTGCTATAATAAATAAAGATGTCCTTCTTACAGTTGAGAGTATATTTTTAATCTGTGTCATCACTTTATGAAAACTCTGAAACTTAACAGACAAATTCTCGTGGGTAACTCTTCTTTTAAACCGAGCACACGGATAATGCTTGGACGTCCAACTCCATGCGTCTTTGCGTTCAGCCTTCACACAGGGGGCAGGTCGACGGTGATCCTTCGAACTTGGCCATCTCTCTGTAACGTGAAAGTGATCCCAGGCAGCTGAATGGTCAGAGTCAGAGGTGGAAGCCTGGTCGTGACCGAATACAGAATTTGCCCGCAGGTGCAGAAAACTCTGCTGCTCAGCCAGTGGAGGAAATTCTTCATGTCAATGAGAGCGCGCAGCGCGCTGTCACTGAATCGATTCAGCCACGCGTTTGGGTATGACATCGTGGTTTCACACCAGTGAGGCTGTGCTGCCAGCAGTTTGTCCGAGGGTGTAATGCTTGCAGGAGCTGAGTGGATTTGTTTTCAAGCCGGCTCTGACACTTCTTCCTCACAGGACTTCTGTCTAGTGAATAATGAAGGATGTTAATACGCTCTTTAGTTGAAGTACAGTACTGGGTTGCTGTGAGCTTTAAGACTTTCTCCTCGCAGGTCTTCTATCTCGTGGAGTTTGTCCGAGGGTGTAATGCTTGTAGCAGCCGAGTAGGTCTGAGACTTCCTCCTTGCACGTCTTCTATCTGGTGAAGTTTGAAGTATGTTAATATTGGGCTTTTGTCGAGCGCCGTCCAGGCTGGCCTGTTTCCACCTCGTTCTATGGCTCCACACTGCTATTCCTGTGCGTTATGTGTCGTTTTGTGCTTTGAGCCTCACTCTTTACGGGTATGTTAATACTGTCTTTTCATGAAGTGAAGTGAAGTTCCCCGCTGCTAAGCACGACCGAGTTGAGAGGCTGTTACGGCCGTGTCTTCGTTGTATGTTCGGCGAGCAGGGTCGCTTTTTGCTGTATTTCCTCCGACTTGCTGTAATGCAAGTCAAATACATCATGATTTGTCCATTTGTCTTTTCATGAAGTGAAGTTCCCCGCTGCTGAGCGCTCCAGTACGACGGAGTTGAGAGGCTGTTGCGGCTGTGTCTTCGTTGTATGTTCGGCGAGCAGGGTCGCTTTTTGCTGCATTTCCTCCGACTTGCTGTAATGCAAGTCAAATACATGATGATTTGTCCTTTCATGAAGTGAAGTGAAGTTCCCCGCTGCTGAGCGCTCCAGTACGATGGAGTTGAGAGGCTGTTGCGGCTGTGTCTTCGTTGTATGTTCGGCGAGCAGGGTCGCTTTTTGCTGTATTTCCTCCGACTTGCTGAAATGCAAGTCAAATACACGAGGATTTGTCCATTTGCTCCACACGCAGCAACAAGTCAAGCAGTCAAAACTTTGTTGTGGGAAGGCGAGGCCTCGAACTCGCGACGTTCACCTCCATGCACTACTTGCCAGCGTACTATCGCAGTGAGCTAAACTGGCAGAGGTGAGTGTAGCTCGCTGTGTGTGTTTAAGAACCTCTGAGCGGAGCGTGATTTGGCGTATACTTTGATTCCTCTATACACACGGATGCGCACGGACACTTTTAAAACATTCTTCCTCAACACACACCTTAAAAATACATTCACATTTCTTTCCTGTCTTCCTGCGCTCACACATAGCCACAAAGTATCAGCGCCAGCAGTGGCTTTAACACTCCTCCGCCACCTTCTAGCCTTGTGTCCCTTTAGTCCGCATCTGGATTACACAGTTGTGCACTAAAGGGAACACACATGTTCGTGTTCCTGGCTACTCGCTCGTTTGTATTTTCACACGCGGGTTTTGAAGCCGGTCGTGCACGCTGTTCTCTGATGTGCTGGCGCCCACTCTCTCAGTGCTCTCGTAGCTCCATAGTTTCCCAATGAATTCGGCAAAAGTCATTGCAAATTCACTTTGTGTGACATGATCCTGGCACTTCTTGCGAACCAGTGCTACACATTGCCCCTCGCTCAATGGCTCACCAGCATTTCTCAGGGCAGCGGTGGCGCCCTAGGTGGCAAAACACTTCACTTTCTCTAGGCAGTCTTAGCTACTCTGCGCCCATAACCTGTTAGCAGAGGTGAAAATACGCAGGAATTCTGGCGCGAATATCTAGACTGCTCCGAGGACAACTGTGGAGGAAATAAACACACAATAGCCACAATCCATTTTCTCACTTGAACTCATTCGCAAGAGAGAGAAGCTTTATTGACGATCACCAGCATATACATGAGCATCACATGTCAATCACAATGCATCTTATCCGCTATTTCCACCTCGCGTTATATACTCTCTGCAATAACGCACACGTTTTCTGCGTGTGTGCTATAATAAATAAAGATGTCCTTCTTACAGTTGAGAGTATATTTTTAATCTGTGTCATCACTTTATGAAAACTCTGAAACTTAACAGACAAATTCTCGTGGGTAACTCTTCTTTTAAACCGAGCACACGGATAATGCTTGGACGTCCAACTCCATGCGTCTTTGCGTTCAGCCTTCACACAGGGGGCAGGTCGACGGTGATCCTTCGAACTTGGCCATCTCTCTGTAACGTGAAAGTGATCCCAGGCAGCTGAATGGTCAGAGTCAGAGGTGGAAGCCTGGTCGTGACCGCATACAGAATTTGCCCGCAGGTGCAGAAAACTCTGCTGCTCAGCCAGTGGAGGAAATTCTTCATGTCAATGAGAGCGCGCACCGCGCTGTCACTGAATCGATTCAGCCACGCGTTTGGGTATGACATCGTGGTTTCACACCAGTGAGGCTGTGCTGCCAGCAGTTTGTCCGAGGGTGTAATGCTTGCAGGAGCTGAGTGGATTTGTTTTCAAGCCGGCTCTGACACTTCTTCCTCACAGGACTTCTGTCTAGTGAATAATGAAGGATGTTAATACGCTCTTTAGTTGAAGTACAGTACTGGGTTGCTGTGAGCTTTAAGACTTTCTCCTCGCAGGTCTTCTATCTCGTGGAGTTTGTCCGAGGGTGTAATGCTTGTAGCAGCCGAGTAGGTCTGAGACTTCCTCCTTGCACGTCTTCTATCTGGTGAAGTTTGAAGTATGTTAATATTGGGCTTTTGTCGAGCGCCGTCCAGGCTGGCCTGTTTCCACCTCGTTCTATGGCTCCACACTGCTATTCCTGTGCGTTATGTGTCGTTTTGTGCTTTGAGCCTCACTCTTTACGGGTATGTTAATACTGTCTTTTCATGAAGTGAAGTGAAGTTCCCCGCTGCTAAGCACGACCGAGTTGAGAGGCTGTTACGGCCGTGTCTTCGTTGTATGTTCGGCGAGCAGGGTCGCTTTTTGCTGTATTTCCTCCGACTTGCTGTAATGCAAGTCAAATACATCATGATTTGTCCATTTGTCTTTTCATGAAGTGAAGTTCCCCGCTGCTGAGCGCTCCAGTACGACGGAGTTGAGAGGCTGTTGCGGCTGTGTCTTCGTTGTATGTTCGGCGAGCAGGGTCGCTTTTTGCTGTATTTCCTCCGACTTGCTGAAATGCAAGTCAAATACACGAGGATTTGTCCATTTGCTCCACACGCAGCAACAAGTCAAGCAGTCAAAACTTTGTTGTGGGAAGGCGAGGCCTCGAACTCGCGACGTTCACCTCCATGCACTACTTGCCAGCGTACTATCGCAGTGAGCTAAACTGGCAGAGGTGAGTGTAGCTCGCTGTGTGTGTTTAAGAACCTCTGAGCGGAGCGTGATTTGGCGTATACTTTGATTCCTCTATACACACGGATGCGCACGGACACTTTTAAAACATTCTTCCTCAACACACACCTTAAAAATACATTCACATTTCTTTCCTGTCTTCCTGCGCTCACACATAGCCACAAAGTATCAGCGCCAGCAGTGGCTTTAACACTCCTCCGCCACCTTCTAGCCTTGTGTCCCTTTAGTCCGCATCTGGATTACACAGTTGTGCACTAAAGGGAACACACACATGTTCGTGTTCCTGGCTACTCGCTCGTTTGTATTTTCACACGCGGGTTTTGAAGCCGGTCGTGCACGCTGTTCTCTGATGTGCTGGCGCCCACTCTCTCAGTGCTCTCGTAGCTCCATAGTTTCCCAATGAATTCGGCAAAAGTCATTGCAAATTCACTTTGTGTGACATGATCCTGGCACTTCTTGCGAACCAGTGCTACACATTGCCCCTCGCTCAATGGCTCACCAGCATTTCTCAGGGCAGCGGTGGCGCCCTAGGTGGCAAAACACTTCACTTTCTCTAGGCAGTCTTAGCTACTCTGCGCCCATAACCTGTTAGCAGAGGTGAAAATACGCAGGAATTCTGGCGCGAATATCTAGACTGCTCCGAGGACAACTGTGGAGGAAATAAACACACAATAGCCACAATCCATTTTCTCACTTGAACTCATTCGCAAGAGAGAGAAGCTTTATTGACGATCACCAGCATATACATGAGCATCACATGTCAATCACAATGCATCTTATCCGCTATTTCCACCTCGCGTTATATACTCTCTGCAATAACGCACACGTTTTCTGCGTGTGTGCTATAATAAATAAAGATGTCCTTCTTACAGTTGAGAGTATATTTTTAATCTGTGTCATCACTTTATGAAAACTCTGAAACTTAACAGACAAATTCTCGTGGGTAACTCTTCTTTTAAACCGAGCACACGGATAATGCTTGGACGTCCAACTCCATGCGTCTTTGCGTTCAGCCTTCACACAGGGGGCAGGTCGACGGTGATCCTTCGAACTTGGCCATCTCTCTGTAACGTGAAAGTGATCCCAGGCAGCTGAATGGTCAGAGTCAGAGGTGGAAGCCTGGTCGTGACCGAATACAGAATTTGCCCGCAGGTGCAGAAAACTCTGCTGCTCAGCCAGTGGAGGAAATTCTTCATGTCAATGAGAGCGCGCAGCGCGCTGTCACTGAATCGATTCAGCCACGCGTTTGGGTATGACATCGTGGTTTCACACCAGTGAGGCTGTGCTGCCAGCAGTTTGTCCGAGGGTGTAATGCTTGCAGGAGCTGAGTGGATTTGTTTTCAAGCCGGCTCTGACACTTCTTCCTCACAGGACTTCTGTCTAGTGAATAATGAAGGATGTTAATACGCTCTTTAGTTGAAGTACAGTACTGGGTTGCTGTGAGCTTTAAGACTTTCTCCTCGCAGGTCTTCTATCTCGTGGAGTTTGTCCGAGGGTGTAATGCTTGTAGCAGCCGAGTAGGTCTGAGACTTCCTCCTTGCACGTCTTCTATCTGGTGAAGTTTGAAGTATGTTAATATTGGGCTTTTGTCGAGCGCCGTCCAGGCTGGCCTGTTTCCACCTCGTTCTATGGCTCCACACTGCTATTCCTGTGCGTTATGTGTCGTTTTGTGCTTTGAGCCTCACTCTTTACGGGTATGTTAATACTGTCTTTTCATGAAGTGAAGTGAAGTTCCCCGCTGCTAAGCACGACCGAGTTGAGAGGCTGTTACGGCCGTGTCTTCGTTGTATGTTCGGCGAGCAGGGTCGCTTTTTGCTGTATTTCCTCCGACTTGCTGTAATGCAAGTCAAATACATCATGATTTGTCCTTTCATGAAGTGAAGTGAAGTTCCCCGCTGCTGAGCGCTCCAGTACGACCGAGTTGAGAGGCTGTTGCGGCTGTGTCTTCGTTGTATGTTCGGCGAGCAGGGTCGCTTTTTGCTGTATTTCCTCCGACTTGCTGAAATGCAAGTCAAATACACGAGGATTTGTCCATTTGCTCCACACGCAGCAACAAGTCAAGCAGTCAAAACTTTGTTGTGGGAAGGCGAGGCCTCGAACTCGCGACATTCACCTCGATGCACTACTTGCCAGCGTACTATCGCAGTGAGCTAAACTGGCAGAGGTGAGTGTAGCTCGCTGTGTGTGTTTAAGAACCTCTGAGCGGAGCGTGATTTGGCGTATACTTTGATTCCTCTATACACACGGATGCGCACGGACACTTTTAAAACATTCTTCCTCAACACACACCTTAAAAATACATTCACATTTCTTTCCTGTCTTCCTGCGCTCACACATAGCCACAAAGTATCAGCGCCAGCAGTGGCTTTAACACTCGCTCCGCCACCTTCTAGCCTTGTGTCCCTTTAGTCCGCATCTGGATTACACAGTTGTGCACTAAAGGGAACACACACATGTTCGTGTTCCTGGCTACTCGCTCGTTTGTATTTTCACACGCGGGTTTTGAAGCCGGTCGTGCACGCTGTTCTCTGATGTGCTGGCGCCCACTCTCTCAGTGCTCTCGTAGCTCCATAGTTTCCCAATGAATTCGGCAAAAGTCATTGCAAATTCACTTTGTGTGACATGATCCTGGCACTTCTTGCGAACCAGTGCTACACATTGCCCCTCGCTCAATGGCTCACCAGCATTTCTCAGGGCAGCGGTGGCGCCCTAGGTGGCAAAACACTTCACTTTCTCTAGGCAGTCTTAGCTACTCTGCGCCCATAACCTGTTAGCAGAGGTGAAAATACGCAGGAATTCTGGCGCGAATATCTAGACTGCTCCGAGGACAACTGTGGAGGAAATAAACACACAATAGCCACAATCCATTTTCTCACTTGAACTCATTCGCAAGAGAGAGAAGCTTTATTGACGATCACCAGCATATACATGAGCATCACATGTCAATCACAATGCATCTTATCCGCTATTTCCACCTCGCGTTATATACTCTCTGCAATAACGCACACGTTTTCTGCGTGTGTGCTATAATAAATAAAGATGTCCTTCTTACAGTTGAGAGTATATTTTTAATCTGTGTCATCACTTTATGAAAACTCTGAAACTTAACAGACAAATTCTCGTGGGTAACTCTTCTTTTAAACCGAGCACACGGATAATGCTTGGACGTCCAACTCCATGCGTCTTTGCGTTCAGCCTTCACACAGGGGGCAGGTCGACGGTGATCCTTCGAACTTGGCCATCTCTCTGTAACGTGAAAGTAATCCCAGGCAGCTGAATGGTCAGAGTCAGAGGTGGAAGCCTGGTCGTGACCGAATACAGAATTTGCCCGCAGGTGCAGAAAACTCTGCTGCTCAGCCAGTGGAGGGAATTCTTCATGTCAATGAGAGCGCGCACCGCGCTGTCACTGAATCGATTCAGCCACGCGTTTGGGTATGACATCGTGGTTTCACACCAGTGAGGCTGTGCTGCCAGCAGTTTGTCCGAGGGTGTAATGCTTGCAGGAGCTGAGTGGATTTGTTTTCAAGCCGGCTCTGACACTTCTTCCTCACAGGACTTCTGTCTAGTGAATAATGAAGGATGTTAATACGCTCTTTAGTTGAAGTACAGTACTGGGTTGCTGTGAGCTTTAAGACTTTCTCCTCGCAGGTCTTCTATCTCGTGGAGTTTGTCCGAGGGTGTAATGCTTGTAGCAGCCGAGTAGGTCTGAGACTTCCTCCTTGCACGTCTTCTATCTGGTGAAGTTTGAAGTATGTTAATATTGGGCTTTTGTCGAGCGCCGTCCAGGCTGGCCTGTTTCCACCTCGTTCTATGGCTCCACACTGCTATTCCTGTGCGTTATGTGTCGTTTTGTGCTTTGAGCCTCACTCTTTACGGGTATGTTAATACTGTCTTTTCATGAAGTGAAGTGAAGTTCCCCGCTGCTAAGCACGACCGAGTTGAGAGGCTGTTACGGCCGTGTCTTCGTTGTATGTTCGGCGAGCAGGGTCGCTTTTTGCTGTATTTCCTCCGACTTGCTGTAATGCAAGTCAAATACATCATGATTTGTCCATTTGTCTTTTCATGAAGTGAAGTTCCCCGCTGCTGAGCGCTCCAGTACGACGGAGTTGAGAGGTTGTTGCGGCTGTGTCTTCGTTGTATGTTCGGCGAGCAGGGTCGCTTTTTGCTGCATTTCCTCCGACTTGCTGTAATGCAAGTCAAATACATGATGATTTGTCCTTTCATGAAGTGAAGTGAAGTTCCCCGCTGCTGAGCGCTCCAGTACGATGGAGTTGAGAGGCTGTTGCGGCTGTGTCTTCGTTGTATGTTCGGCGAGCAGGGTCGCTTTTTGCTGTATTTCCTCCGACTTGCTGAAATGCAAGTCAAATACACGAGGATTTGTCCATTTGCTCCACACGCAGCAACAAGTCAAGCAGTCAAAACTTTGTTGTGGGAAGGCGAGGCCTCGAACTCGCGACATTCACCTCGATGCACTACTTGCCAGCGTACTATCGCAGTGAGCTAAACTGGCAGAGGTGAGTGTAGCTCGCTGTGTGTGTTTAAGAACCTCTGAGCGGAGCGTGATTTGGCGTATACTTTGATTCCTCTATACACACGGATGCGCACGGACACTTTTAAAACATTCTTCCTCAACACACACCTTAAAAATACATTCACATTTCTTTCCTGTCTTCCTGCGCTCACACATAGCCACAAAGTATCAGCGCCAGCAGTGGCTTTAACACTCGCTCCGCCACCTTCTAGCCTTGTGTCCCTTTAGTCCGCATCTGGATTACACAGTTGTGCACTAAAGGGAACACACACATGTTCGTGTTCCTGGCTACTCGCTCGTTTGTATTTTCACACGCGGGTTTTGAAGCCGGTCGTGCACGCTGTTCTCTGATGTGCTGGCGCCCACTCTCTCAGTGCTCTCGTAGCTCCATAGTTTCCCAATGAATTCGGCAAAAGTCATTGCAAATTCACTTTGTGTGACATGATCCTGGCACTTCTTGCGAACCAGTGCTACACATTGCCCCTCGCTCAATGGCTCACCAGCATTTCTCAGGGCAGCGGTGGCGCCCTAGGTGGCAAAACACTTCACTTTCTCTAGGCAGTCTTAGCTACTCTGCGCCCATAACCTGTTAGCAGAGGTGAAAATACGCAGGAATTCTGGCGCGAATATCTAGACTGCTCCGAGGACAACTGTGGAGGAAATAAACACACAATAGCCACAATCCATTTTCTCACTTGAACTCATTCGCAAGAGAGAGAAGCTTTATTGACGATCACCAGCATATACATGAGCATCACATGTCAATCACAATGCATCTTATCCGCTATTTCCACCTCGCGTTATATACTCTCTGCAATAACGCACACGTTTTCTGCGTGTGTGCTATAATAAATAAAGATGTCCTTCTTACAGTTGAGAGTATATTTTTAATCTGTGTCATCACTTTATGAAAACTCTGAAACTTAACAGACAAATTCTCGTGGGTAACTCTTCTTTTAAACCGAGCACACGGATAATGCTTGGACGTCCAACTCCATGCGTCTTTGCGTTCAGCCTTCACACAGGGGGCAGGTCGACGGTGATCCTTCGAACTTGGCCATCTCTCTGTAACGTGAAAGTGATCCCAGGCAGCTGAATGGTCAGAGTCAGAGGTGGAAGCCTGGTCGTGACCGAATACAGAATTTGCCCGCAGGTGCAGAAAACTCTGCTGCTCAGCCAGTGGAGGAAATTCTTCATGTCAATGAGAGCGCGCAGCGCGCTGTCACTGAATCGATTCAGCCACGCGTTTGGGTATGACATCGTGGTTTCACACCAGTGAGGCTGTGCTGCCAGCAGTTTGTCCGAGGGTGTAATGCTTGCAGGAGCTGAGTGGATTTGTTTTCAAGCCGGCTCTGACACTTCTTCCTCACAGGACTTCTGTCTAGTGAATAATGAAGGATGTTAATACGCTCTTTAGTTGAAGTACAGTACTGGGTTGCTGTGAGCTTTAAGACTTTCTCCTCGCAGGTCTTCTATCTCGTGGAGTTTGTCCGAGGGTGTAATGCTTGTAGCAGCCGAGTAGGTCTGAGACTTCCTCCTTGCACGTCTTCTATCTGGTGAAGTTTGAAGTATGTTAATATTGGGCTTTTGTCGAGCGCCGTCCAGGCTGGCCTGTTTCCACCTCGTTCTATGGCTCCACACTGCTATTCCTGTGCGTTATGTGTCGTTTTGTGCTTTGAGCCTCACTCTTTACGGGTATGTTAATACTGTCTTTTCATGAAGTGAAGTGAAGTTCCCCGCTGCTAAGCACGACCGAGTTGAGAGGCTGTTACGGCCGTGTCTTCGTTGTATGTTCGGCGAGCAGGGTCGCTTTTTGCTGTATTTCCTCCGACTTGCTGTAATGCAAGTCAAATACATCATGATTTGTCCATTTGTCTTTTCATGAAGTGAAGTTCCCCGCTGCTGAGCGCTCCAGTACGACGGAGTTGAGAGGTTGTTGCGGCTGTGTCTTCGTTGTATGTTCGGCGAGCAGGGTCGCTTTTTGCTGCATTTCCTCCGACTTGCTGTAATGCAAGTCAAATACATGATGATTTGTCCTTTCATGAAGTGAAGTGAAGTTCCCCGCTGCTGAGCGCTCCAGTACGATGGAGTTGAGAGGCTGTTGCGGCTGTGTCTTCGTTGTATGTTCGGCGAGCAGGGTCGCTTTTTGCTGTATTTCCTCCGACTTGCTGAAATGCAAGTCAAATACACGAGGATTTGTCCATTTGCTCCACACGCAGCAACAAGTCAAGCAGTCAAAACTTTGTTGTGGGAAGGCGAGGCCTCGAACTCGCGACATTCACCTCGATGCACTACTTGCCAGCGTACTATCGCAGTGAGCTAAACTGGCAGAGGTGAGTGTAGCTCGCTGTGTGTGTTTAAGAACCTCTGAGCGGAGCGTGATTTGGCGTATACTTTGATTCCTCTATACACACGGATGCGCACGGACACTTTTAAAACATTCTTCCTCAACACACACCTTAAAAATACATTCACATTTCTTTCCTGTCTTCCTGCGCTCACACATAGCCACAAAGTATCAGCGCCAGCAGTGGCTTTAACACTCGCTCCGCCACCTTCTAGCCTTGTGTCCCTTTAGTCCGCATCTGGATTACACAGTTGTGCACTAAAGGGAACACACACATGTTCGTGTTCCTGGCTACTCGCTCGTTTGTATTTTCACACGCGGGTTTTGAAGCCGGTCGTGCACGCTGTTCTCTGATGTGCTGGCGCCCACTCTCTCAGTGCTCTCGTAGCTCCATAGTTTCCCAATGAATTCGGCAAAAGTCATTGCAAATTCACTTTGTGTGACATGATCCTGGCACTTCTTGCGAACCAGTGCTACACATTGCCCCTCGCTCAATGGCTCACCAGCATTTCTCAGGGCAGCGGTGGCGCCCTAGGTGGCAAAACACTTCACTTTCTCTAGGCAGTCTTAGCTACTCTGCGCCCATAACCTGTTAGCAGAGGTGAAAATACGCAGGAATTCTGGCGCGAATATCTAGACTGCTCCGAGGACAACTGTGGAGGAAATAAACACACAATAGCCACAATCCATTTTCTCACTTGAACTCATTCGCAAGAGAGAGAAGCTTTATTGACGATCACCAGCATATACATGAGCATCACATGTCAATCACAATGCATCTTATCCGCTATTTCCACCTCGCGTTATATACTCTCTGCAATAACGCACACGTTTTCTGCGTGTGTGCTATAATAAATAAAGATGTCCTTCTTACAGTTGAGAGTATATTTTTAATCTGTGTCATCACTTTATGAAAACTCTGAAACTTAACAGACAAATTCTCGTGGGTAACTCTTCTTTTAAACCGAGCACACGGATAATGCTTGGACGTCCAACTCCATGCGTCTTTGCGTTCAGCCTTCACACAGGGGGCAGGTCGACGGTGATCCTTCGAACTTGGCCATCTCTCTGTAACGTGAAAGTGATCCCAGGCAGCTGAATGGTCAGAGTCAGAGGTGGAAGCCTGGTCGTGACCGAATACAGAATTTGCCCGCAGGTGCAGAAAACTCTGCTGCTCAGCCAGTGGAGGAAATTCTTCATGTCAATGAGAGCGCGCAGCGCGCTGTCACTGAATCGATTCAGCCACGCGTTTGGGTATGACATCGTGGTTTCACACCAGTGAGGCTGTGCTGCCAGCAGTTTGTCCGAGGGTGTAATGCTTGCAGGAGCTGAGTGGATTTGTTTTCAAGCCGGCTCTGACACTTCTTCCTCACAGGACTTCTGTCTAGTGAATAATGAAGGATGTTAATACGCTCTTTAGTTGAAGTACAGTACTGGGTTGCTGTGAGCTTTAAGACTTTCTCCTCGCAGGTCTTCTATCTCGTGGAGTTTGTCCGAGGGTGTAATGCTTGTAGCAGCCGAGTAGGTCTGAGACTTCCTCCTTGCACGTCTTCTATCTGGTGAAGTTTGAAGTATGTTAATATTGGGCTTTTGTCGAGCGCCGTCCAGGCTGGCCTGTTTCCACCTCGTTCTATGGCTCCACACTGCTATTCCTGTGCGTTATGTGTCGTTTTGTGCTTTGAGCCTCACTCTTTACGGGTATGTTAATACTGTCTTTTCATGAAGTGAAGTGAAGTTCCCCGCTGCTAAGCACGACCGAGTTGAGAGGCTGTTACGGCCGTGTCTTCGTTGTATGTTCGGCGAGCAGGGTCGCTTTTTGCTGTATTTCCTCCGACTTGCTGTAATGCAAGTCAAATACATCATGATTTGTCCATTTGTCTTTTCATGAAGTGAAGTTCCCCGCTGCTGAGCGCTCCAGTACGACGGAGTTGAGAGGCTGTTGCGGCTGTGTCTTCGTTGTATGTTCGGCGAGCAGGGTCGCTTTTTGCTGCATTTCCTCCGACTTGCTGTAATGCAAGTCAAATACATGATGATTTGTCCTTTCATGAAGTGAAGTGAAGTTCCCCGCTGCTGAGCGCTCCAGTACGATGGAGTTGAGAGGCTGTTGCGGCTGTGTCTTCGTTGTATGTTCGGCGAGCAGGGTCGCTTTTTGCTGTATTTCCTCCGACTTGCTGAAATGCAAGTCAAATACACGAGGATTTGTCCATTTGCTCCACACGCAGCAACAAGTCAAGCAGTCAAAACTTTGTTGTGGGAAGGCGAGGCCTCGAACTCGCGACGTTCACCTCCATGCACTACTTGCCAGCGTACTATCGCAGTGAGCTAAACTGGCAGAGGTGAGTGTAGTTCGCTGTGTGTGTTTAAGAACCTCTGAGCGGAGCGTGATTTGGCGTATACTTTGATTCCTCTATACACACGGATGCGCACGGACACTTTTAAAACATTCTTCCTCAACACACACCTTAAAAATACATTCACATTTCTTTCCTGTCTTCCTGCGCTCACACATAGCCACAAAGTATCAGCGCCAGCAGTGGCTTTAACACTCCTCCGCCACCTTCTAGCCTTGTGTCCCTTTAGTCCGCATCTGGATTACACAGTTGTGCACTAAAGGGAACACACATGTTCGTGTTCCTGGCTACTCGCTCGTTTGTATTTTCACTCGCGGGTTTTGAAGCCGGCCGTGCACGCTGTTCTCTGATGTGTTGGCGCCCACTCTCTCAGTGCTCTCGTAGCTCCATAGTTTCCCAATGAATTCGGCAAAAGTCATTGCAAATTCACTTTGTGTGACATGATCCTGGCACTTCTTGCGAACCAGTGCTACACATTGCCCCTCGCTCAATGGCTCACCAGCATTTCTCAGGGCAGCGGTGGCGCCCTAGGTGGCAAAACACTTCACTTTCTCTAGGCAGTCTTAGCTACTCTGCGCCCATAACCTGTTAGCAGAGGTGAAAATACGCAGGAATTCTGGCGCGAATATCTAGACTGCTCCGAGGACAACTGTGGAGGAAATAAACACACAATAGCCACAATCCATTTTCTCACTTGAACTCATTCGCAAGAGAGAGAAGCTTTATTGACGATCACCAGCATATACATGAGCATCACATGTCAATCACAATGCATCTTATCCGCTATTTCCACCTCGCGTTATATACTCTCTGCAATAACGCACACGTTTTCTGCGTGTGTGCTATAATAAATAAAGATGTCCTTCTTACAGTTGAGAGTATATTTTTAATCTGTGTCATCACTTTATGAAAACTCTGAAACTTAACAGACAAATTCTCGTGGGTAACTCTTCTTTTAAACCGAGCACACGGATAATGCTTGGACGTCCAACTCCATGCGTCTTTGCGTTCAGCCTTCACACAGGGGGCAGGTCGACGGTGATCCTTCGAACTTGGCCATCTCTCTGTAACGTGAAAGTGATCCCAGGCAGCTGAATGGTCAGAGTCAGAGGTGGAAGCCTGGTCGTGACCGAATACAGAATTTGCCCGCAGGTGCAGAAAACTCTGCTGCTCAGCCAGTGGAGGAAATTCTTCATGTCAATGAGAGCGCGCAGCGCGCTGTCACTGAATCGATTCAGCCACGCGTTTGGGTATGACATCGTGGTTTCACACCAGTGAGGCTGTGCTGCCAGCAGTTTGTCCGAGGGTGTAATGCTTGCAGGAGCTGAGTGGATTTGTTTTCAAGCCGGCTCTGACACTTCTTCCTCACAGGACTTCTGTCTAGTGAATAATGAAGGATGTTAATACGCTCTTTAGTTGAAGTACAGTACTGGGTTGCTGTGAGCTTTAAGACTTTCTCCTCGCAGGTCTTCTATCTCGTGGAGTTTGTCCGAGGGTGTAATGCTTGTAGCAGCCGAGTAGGTCTGAGACTTCCTCCTTGCACGTCTTCTATCTGGTGAAGTTTGAAGTATGTTAATATTGGGCTTTTGTCGAGCGCCGTCCAGGCTGGCCTGTTTCCACCTCGTTCTATGGCTCCACACTGCTATTCCTGTGCGTTATGTGTCGTTTTGTGCTTTGAGCCTCACTCTTTACGGGTATGTTAATACTGTCTTTTCATGAAGTGAAGTGAAGTTCCCCGCTGCTAAGCACGACCGAGTTGAGAGGCTGTTACGGCCGTGTCTTCGTTGTATGTTCGGCGAGCAGGGTCGCTTTTTGCTGTATTTCCTCCGACTTGCTGTAATGCAAGTCAAATACATCATGATTTGTCCATTTGTCTTTTCATGAAGTGAAGTTCCCCGCTGCTGAGCGCTCCAGTACGACGGAGTTGAGAGGCTGTTGCGGCTGTGTCTTCGTTGTATGTTCGGCGAGCAGGGTCGCTTTTTGCTGCATTTCCTCCGACTTGCTGTAATGCAAGTCAAATACATGATGATTTGTCCTTTCATGAAGTGAAGTGAAGTTCCCCGCTGCTGAGCGCTCCAGTACGATGGAGTTGAGAGGCTGTTGCGGCTGTGTCTTCGTTGTATGTTCGGCGAGCAGGGTCGCTTTTTGCTGTATTTCCTCCGACTTGCTGAAATGCAAGTCAAATACACGAGGATTTGTCCATTTGCTCCACACGCAGCAACAAGTCAAGCAGTCAAAACTTTGTTGTGGGAAGGCGAGGCCTCGAACTCGCGACGTTCACCTCCATGCACTACTTGCCAGCGTACTATCGCAGTGAGCTAAACTGGCAGAGGTGAGTGTAGCTCGCTGTGTGTGTTTAAGAACCTCTGAGCGGAGCGTGATTTGGCGTATACTTTGATTCCTCTATACACACGGATGCGCACGGACACTTTTAAAACATTCTTCCTCAACACACACCTTAAAAATACATTCACATTTCTTTCCTGTCTTCCTGCGCTCACACATAGCCACAAAGTATCAGCGCCAGCAGTGGCTTTAACACTCCTCCGCCACCTTCTAGCCTTGTGTCCCTTTAGTCCGCATCTGGATTACACAGTTGTGCACTAAAGGGAACACACATGTTCGTGTTCCTGGCTACTCGCTCGTTTGTATTTTCACACGCGGGTTTTGAAGCCGGTCGTGCACGCTGTTCTCTGATGTGCTGGCGCCCACTCTCTCAGTGCTCTCGTAGCTCCATAGTTTCCCAATGAATTCGGCAAAAGTCATTGCAAATTCACTTTGTGTGACATGATCCTGGCACTTCTTGCGAACCAGTGCTACACATTGCCCCTCGCTCAATGGCTCACCAGCATTTCTCAGGGCAGCGGTGGCGCCCTAGGTGGCAAAACACTTCACTTTCTCTAGGCAGTCTTAGCTACTCTGCGCCCATAACCTGTTAGCAGAGGTGAAAATACGCAGGAATTCTGGCGCGAATATCTAGACTGCTCCGAGGACAACTGTGGAGGAAATAAACACACAATAGCCACAATCCATTTTCTCACTTGAACTCATTCGCAAGAGAGAGAAGCTTTATTGACGATCACCAGCATATACATGAGCATCACATGTCAATCACAATGCATCTTATCCGCTATTTCCACCTCGCGTTATATACTCTCTGCAATAACGCACACGTTTTCTGCGTGTGTGCTATAATAAATAAAGATGTCCTTCTTACAGTTGAGAGTATATTTTTAATCTGTGTCATCACTTTATGAAAACTCTGAAACTTAACAGACAAATTCTCGTGGGTAACTCTTCTTTTAAACCGAGCACACGGATAATGCTTGGACGTCCAACTCCATGCGTCTTTGCGTTCAGCCTTCACACAGGGGGCAGGTCGACGGTGATCCTTCGAACTTGGCCATCTCTCTGTAACGTGAAAGTGATCCCAGGCAGCTGAATGGTCAGAGTCAGAGGTGGAAGCCTGGTCGTGACCGCATACAGAATTTGCCCGCAGGTGCAGAAAACTCTGCTGCTCAGCCAGTGGAGGAAATTCTTCATGTCAATGAGAGCGCGCACCGCGCTGTCACTGAATCGATTCAGCCACGCGTTTGGGTATGACATCGTGGTTTCACACCAGTGAGGCTGTGCTGCCAGCAGTTTGTCCGAGGGTGTAATGCTTGCAGGAGCTGAGTGGATTTGTTTTCAAGCCGGCTCTGACACTTCTTCCTCACAGGACTTCTGTCTAGTGAATAATGAAGGATGTTAATACGCTCTTTAGTTGAAGTACAGTACTGGGTTGCTGTGAGCTTTAAGACTTTCTCCTCGCAGGTCTTCTATCTCGTGGAGTTTGTCCGAGGGTGTAATGCTTGTAGCAGCCGAGTAGGTCTGAGACTTCCTCCTTGCACGTCTTCTATCTGGTGAAGTTTGAAGTATGTTAATATTGGGCTTTTGTCGAGCGCCGTCCAGGCTGGCCTGTTTCCACCTCGTTCTATGGCTCCACACTGCTATTCCTGTGCGTTATGTGTCGTTTTGTGCTTTGAGCCTCACTCTTTACGGGTATGTTAATACTGTCTTTTCATGAAGTGAAGTGAAGTTCCCCGCTGCTAAGCACGACCGAGTTGAGAGGCTGTTACGGCCGTGTCTTCGTTGTATGTTCGGCGAGCAGGGTCGCTTTTTGCTGTATTTCCTCCGACTTGCTGTAATGCAAGTCAAATACATCATGATTTGTCCATTTGTCTTTTCATGAAGTGAAGTTCCCCGCTGCTGAGCGCTCCAGTACGACGGAGTTGAGAGGCTGTTGCGGCTGTGTCTTCGTTGTATGTTCGGCGAGCAGGGTCGCTTTTTGCTGTATTTCCTCCGACTTGCTGAAATGCAAGTCAAATACACGAGGATTTGTCCATTTGCTCCACACGCAGCAACAAGTCAAGCAGTCAAAACTTTGTTGTGGGAAGGCGAGGCCTCGAACTCGCGACGTTCACCTCCATGCACTACTTGCCAGCGTACTATCGCAGTGAGCTAAACTGGCAGAGGTGAGTGTAGCTCGCTGTGTGTGTTTAAGAACCTCTGAGCGGAGCGTGATTTGGCGTATACTTTGATTCCTCTATACACACGGATGCGCACGGACACTTTTAAAACATTCTTCCTCAACACACACCTTAAAAATACATTCACATTTCTTTCCTGTCTTCCTGCGCTCACACATAGCCACAAAGTATCAGCGCCAGCAGTGGCTTTAACACTCCTCCGCCACCTTCTAGCCTTGTGTCCCTTTAGTCCGCATCTGGATTACACAGTTGTGCACTAAAGGGAACACACACATGTTCGTGTTCCTGGCTACTCGCTCGTTTGTATTTTCACACGCGGGTTTTGAAGCCGGTCGTGCACGCTGTTCTCTGATGTGCTGGCGCCCACTCTCTCAGTGCTCTCGTAGCTCCATAGTTTCCCAATGAATTCGGCAAAAGTCATTGCAAATTCACTTTGTGTGACATGATCCTGGCACTTCTTGCGAACCAGTGCTACACATTGCCCCTCGCTCAATGGCTCACCAGCATTTCTCAGGGCAGCGGTGGCGCCCTAGGTGGCAAAACACTTCACTTTCTCTAGGCAGTCTTAGCTACTCTGCGCCCATAACCTGTTAGCAGAGGTGAAAATACGCAGGAATTCTGGCGCGAATATCTAGACTGCTCCGAGGACAACTGTGGAGGAAATAAACACACAATAGCCACAATCCATTTTCTCACTTGAACTCATTCGCAAGAGAGAGAAGCTTTATTGACGATCACCAGCATATACATGAGCATCACATGTCAATCACAATGCATCTTATCCGCTATTTCCACCTCGCGTTATATACTCTCTGCAATAACGCACACGTTTTCTGCGTGTGTGCTATAATAAATAAAGATGTCCTTCTTACAGTTGAGAGTATATTTTTAATCTGTGTCATCACTTTATGAAAACTCTGAAACTTAACAGACAAATTCTCGTGGGTAACTCTTCTTTTAAACCGAGCACACGGATAATGCTTGGACGTCCAACTCCATGCGTCTTTGCGTTCAGCCTTCACACAGGGGGCAGGTCGACGGTGATCCTTCGAACTTGGCCATCTCTCTGTAACGTGAAAGTGATCCCAGGCAGCTGAATGGTCAGAGTCAGAGGTGGAAGCCTGGTCGTGACCGAATACAGAATTTGCCCGCAGGTGCAGAAAACTCTGCTGCTCAGCCAGTGGAGGAAATTCTTCATGTCAATGAGAGCGCGCAGCGCGCTGTCACTGAATCGATTCAGCCACGCGTTTGGGTATGACATCGTGGTTTCACACCAGTGAGGCTGTGCTGCCAGCAGTTTGTCCGAGGGTGTAATGCTTGCAGGAGCTGAGTGGATTTGTTTTCAAGCCGGCTCTGACACTTCTTCCTCACAGGACTTCTGTCTAGTGAATAATGAAGGATGTTAATACGCTCTTTAGTTGAAGTACAGTACTGGGTTGCTGTGAGCTTTAAGACTTTCTCCTCGCAGGTCTTCTATCTCGTGGAGTTTGTCCGAGGGTGTAATGCTTGTAGCAGCCGAGTAGGTCTGAGACTTCCTCCTTGCACGTCTTCTATCTGGTGAAGTTTGAAGTATGTTAATATTGGGCTTTTGTCGAGCGCCGTCCAGGCTGGCCTGTTTCCACCTCGTTCTATGGCTCCACACTGCTATTCCTGTGCGTTATGTGTCGTTTTGTGCTTTGAGCCTCACTCTTTACGGGTATGTTAATACTGTCTTTTCATGAAGTGAAGTGAAGTTCCCCGCTGCTAAGCACGACCGAGTTGAGAGGCTGTTACGGCCGTGTCTTCGTTGTATGTTCGGCGAGCAGGGTCGCTTTTTGCTGTATTTCCTCCGACTTGCTGTAATGCAAGTCAAATACATCATGATTTGTCCATTTGTCTTTTCATGAAGTGAAGTTCCCCGCTGCTGAGCGCTCCAGTACGACGGAGTTGAGAGGCTGTTGCGGCTGTGTCTTCGTTGTATGTTCGGCGAGCAGGGTCGCTTTTTGCTGTATTTCCTCCGACTTGCTGTAATGCAAGTCAAATACATGATGATTTGTCCTTTCATGAAGTGAAGTGAAGTTCCCCGCTGCTGAGCGCTCCAGTACGATGGAGTTGAGAGGCTGTTGCGGCTGTGTCTTCGTTGTATGTTCGGCGAGCAGGGTCGCTTTTTGCTGTATTTCCTCCGACTTGCTGAAATGCAAGTCAAATACACGAGGATTTGTCCATTTGCTCCACACGCAGCAACAAGTCAAGCAGTCAAAACTTTGTTGTGGGAAGGCGAGGCCTCGAACTCGCGACATTCACCTCGATGCACTACTTGCCAGCGTACTATCGCAGTGAGCTAAACTGGCAGAGGTGAGTGTAGCTCGCTGTGTGTGTTTAAGAACCTCTGAGCGGAGCGTGATTTGGCGTATACTTTGATTCCTCTATACACACGGATGCGCACGGACACTTTTAAAACATTCTTCCTCAACACACACCTTAAAAATACATTCACATTTCTTTCCTGTCTTCCTGCGCTCACACATAGCCACAAAGTATCAGCGCCAGCAGTGGCTTTAACACTCGCTCCGCCACCTTCTAGCCTTGTGTCCCTTTAGTCCGCATCTGGATTACACAGTTGTGCACTAAAGGGAACACACATGTTCGTGTTCCTGGCTACTCGCTCGTTTGTATTTTCACACGCGGGTTTTGAAGCCGGTCGTGCACGCTGTTCTCTGATGTGCTGGCGCCCACTCTCTCAGTGCTCTCGTAGCTCCATAGTTTCCCAATGAATTCGGCAAAAGTCATTGCAAATTCACTTTGTGTGACATGATCCTGGCACTTCTTGCGAACCAGTGCTACACATTGCCCCTCGCTCAATGGCTCACCAGCATTTCTCAGGGCAGCGGTGGCGCCCTAGGTGGCAAAACACTTCACTTTCTCTAGGCAGTCTTAGCTACTCTGCGCCCATAACCTGTTAGCAGAGGTGAAAATACGCAGGAATTCTGGCGCGAATATCTAGACTGCTCCGAGGACAACTGTGGAGGAAATAAACACACAATAGCCACAATCCATTTTCTCACTTGAACTCATTCGCAAGAGAGAGAAGCTTTATTGACGATCACCAGCATATACATGAGCATCACATGTCAATCACAATGCATCTTATCCGCTATTTCCACCTCGCGTTATATACTCTCTGCAATAACGCACACGTTTTCTGCGTGTGTGCTATAATAAATAAAGATGTCCTTCTTACAGTTGAGAGTATATTTTTAATCTGTGTCATCACTTTATGAAAACTCTGAAACTTAACAGACAAATTCTCGTGGGTAACTCTTCTTTTAAACCGAGCACACGGATAATGCTTGGACGTCCAACTCCATGCGTCTTTGCGTTCAGCCTTCACACAGGGGGCAGGTCGACGGTGATCCTTCGAACTTGGCCATCTCTCTGTAACGTGAAAGTGATCCCAGGCAGCTGAATGGTCAGAGTCAGAGGTGGAAGCCTGGTCGTGACCGCATACAGAATTTGCCCGCAGGTGCAGAAAACTCTGCTGCTCAGCCAGTGGAGGAAATTCTTCATGTCAATGAGAGCGCGCACCGCGCTGTCACTGAATCGATTCAGCCACGCGTTTGGGTATGACATCGTGGTTTCACACCAGTGAGGCTGTGCTGCCAGCAGTTTGTCCGAGGGTGTAATGCTTGCAGGAGCTGAGTGGATTTGTTTTCAAGCCGGCTCTGACACTTCTTCCTCACAGGACTTCTGTCTAGTGAATAATGAAGGATGTTAATACGCTCTTTAGTTGAAGTACAGTACTGGGTTGCTGTGAGCTTTAAGACTTTCTCCTCGCAGGTCTTCTATCTCGTGGAGTTTGTCCGAGGGTGTAATGCTTGTAGCAGCCGAGTAGGTCTGAGACTTCCTCCTTGCACGTCTTCTATCTGGTGAAGTTTGAAGTATGTTAATATTGGGCTTTTGTCGAGCGCCGTCCAGGCTGGCCTGTTTCCACCTCGTTCTATGGCTCCACACTGCTATTCCTGTGCGTTATGTGTCGTTTTGTGCTTTGAGCCTCACTCTTTACGGGTATGTTAATACTGTCTTTTCATGAAGTGAAGTGAAGTTCCCCGCTGCTAAGCACGACCGAGTTGAGAGGCTGTTACGGCCGTGTCTTCGTTGTATGTTCGGCGAGCAGGGTCGCTTTTTGCTGTATTTCCTCCGACTTGCTGTAATGCAAGTCAAATACATCATGATTTGTCCATTTGTCTTTTCATGAAGTGAAGTTCCCCGCTGCTGAGCGCTCCAGTACGACGGAGTTGAGAGGCTGTTGCGGCTGTGTCTTCGTTGTATGTTCGGCGAGCAGGGTCGCTTTTTGCTGTATTTCCTCCGACTTGCTGAAATGCAAGTCAAATACACGAGGATTTGTCCATTTGCTCCACACGCAGCAACAAGTCAAGCAGTCAAAACTTTGTTGTGGGAAGGCGAGGCCTCGAACTCGCGACGTTCACCTCCATGCACTACTTGCCAGCGTACTATCGCAGTGAGCTAAACTGGCAGAGGTGAGTGTAGCTCGCTGTGTGTGTTTAAGAACCTCTGAGCGGAGCGTGATTTGGCGTATACTTTGATTCCTCTATACACACGGATGCGCACGGACACTTTTAAAACATTCTTCCTCAACACACACCTTAAAAATACATTCACATTTCTTTCCTGTCTTCCTGCGCTCACACATAGCCACAAAGTATCAGCGCCAGCAGTGGCTTTAACACTCCTCCGCCACCTTCTAGCCTTGTGTCCCTTTAGTCCGCATCTGGATTACACAGTTGTGCACTAAAGGGAACACACACATGTTCGTGTTCCTGGCTACTCGCTCGTTTGTATTTTCACACGCGGGTTTTGAAGCCGGTCGTGCACGCTGTTCTCTGATGTGCTGGCGCCCACTCTCTCAGTGCTCTCGTAGCTCCATAGTTTCCCAATGAATTCGGCAAAAGTCATTGCAAATTCACTTTGTGTGACATGATCCTGGCACTTCTTGCGAACCAGTGCTACACATTGCCCCTCGCTCAATGGCTCACCAGCATTTCTCAGGGCAGCGGTGGCGCCCTAGGTGGCAAAACACTTCACTTTCTCTAGGCAGTCTTAGCTACTCTGCGCCCATAACCTGTTAGCAGAGGTGAAAATACGCAGGAATTCTGGCGCGAATATCTAGACTGCTCCGAGGACAACTGTGGAGGAAATAAACACACAATAGCCACAATCCATTTTCTCACTTGAACTCATTCGCAAGAGAGAGAAGCTTTATTGACGATCACCAGCATATACATGAGCATCACATGTCAATCACAATGCATCTTATCCGCTATTTCCACCTCGCGTTATATACTCTCTGCAATAACGCACACGTTTTCTGCGTGTGTGCTATAATAAATAAAGATGTCCTTCTTACAGTTGAGAGTATATTTTTAATCTGTGTCATCACTTTATGAAAACTCTGAAACTTAACAGACAAATTCTCGTGGGTAACTCTTCTTTTAAACCGAGCACACGGATAATGCTTGGACGTCCAACTCCATGCGTCTTTGCGTTCAGCCTTCACACAGGGGGCAGGTCGACGGTGATCCTTCGAACTTGGCCATCTCTCTGTAACGTGAAAGTGATCCCAGGCAGCTGAATGGTCAGAGTCAGAGGTGGAAGCCTGGTCGTGACCGAATACAGAATTTGCCCGCAGGTGCAGAAAACTCTGCTGCTCAGCCAGTGGAGGAAATTCTTCATGTCAATGAGAGCGCGCAGCGCGCTGTCACTGAATCGATTCAGCCACGCGTTTGGGTATGACATCGTGGTTTCACACCAGTGAGGCTGTGCTGCCAGCAGTTTGTCCGAGGGTGTAATGCTTGCAGGAGCTGAGTGGATTTGTTTTCAAGCCGGCTCTGACACTTCTTCCTCACAGGACTTCTGTCTAGTGAATAATGAAGGATGTTAATACGCTCTTTAGTTGAAGTACAGTACTGGGTTGCTGTGAGCTTTAAGACTTTCTCCTCGCAGGTCTTCTATCTCGTGGAGTTTGTCCGAGGGTGTAATGCTTGTAGCAGCCGAGTAGGTCTGAGACTTCCTCCTTGCACGTCTTCTATCTGGTGAAGTTTGAAGTATGTTAATATTGGGCTTTTGTCGAGCGCCGTCCAGGCTGGCCTGTTTCCACCTCGTTCTATGGCTCCACACTGCTATTCCTGTGCGTTATGTGTCGTTTTGTGCTTTGAGCCTCACTCTTTACGGGTATGTTAATACTGTCTTTTCATGAAGTGAAGTGAAGTTCCCCGCTGCTAAGCACGACCGAGTTGAGAGGCTGTTACGGCCGTGTCTTCGTTGTATGTTCGGCGAGCAGGGTCGCTTTTTGCTGTATTTCCTCCGACTTGCTGTAATGCAAGTCAAATACATCATGATTTGTCCATTTGTCTTTTCATGAAGTGAAGTTCCCCGCTGCTGAGCGCTCCAGTACGACGGAGTTGAGAGGCTGTTGCGGCTGTGTCTTCGTTGTATGTTCGGCGAGCAGGGTCGCTTTTTGCTGTATTTCCTCCGACTTGCTGTAATGCAAGTCAAATACATGATGATTTGTCCTTTCATGAAGTGAAGTGAAGTTCCCCGCTGCTGAGCGCTCCAGTACGATGGAGTTGAGAGGCTGTTGCGGCTGTGTCTTCGTTGTATGTTCGGCGAGCAGGGTCGCTTTTTGCTGTATTTCCTCCGACTTGCTGAAATGCAAGTCAAATACACGAGGATTTGTCCATTTGCTCCACACGCAGCAACAAGTCAAGCAGTCAAAACTTTGTTGTGGGAAGGCGAGGCCTCGAACTCGCGACATTCACCTCGATGCACTACTTGCCAGCGTACTATCGCAGTGAGCTAAACTGGCAGAGGTGAGTGTAGCTCGCTGTGTGTGTTTAAGAACCTCTGAGCGGAGCGTGATTTGGCGTATACTTTGATTCCTCTATACACACGGATGCGCACGGACACTTTTAAAACATTCTTCCTCAACACACACCTTAAAAATACATTCACATTTCTTTCCTGTCTTCCTGCGCTCACACATAGCCACAAAGTATCAGCGCCAGCAGTGGCTTTAACACTCGCTCCGCCACCTTCTAGCCTTGTGTCCCTTTAGTCCGCATCTGGATTACACAGTTGTGCACTAAAGGGAACACACATGTTCGTGTTCCTGGCTACTCGCTCGTTTGTATTTTCACACGCGGGTTTTGAAGCCGGTCGTGCACGCTGTTCTCTGATGTGCTGGCGCCCACTCTCTCAGTGCTCTCGTAGCTCCATAGTTTCCCAATGAATTCGGCAAAAGTCATTGCAAATTCACTTTGTGTGACATGATCCTGGCACTTCTTGCGAACCAGTGCTACACATTGCCCCTCGCTCAATGGCTCACCAGCATTTCTCAGGGCAGCGGTGGCGCCCTAGGTGGCAAAACACTTCACTTTCTCTAGGCAGTCTTAGCTACTCTGCGCCCATAACCTGTTAGCAGAGGTGAAAATACGCAGGAATTCTGGCGCGAATATCTAGACTGCTCCGAGGACAACTGTGGAGGAAATAAACACACAATAGCCACAATCCATTTTCTCACTTGAACTCATTCGCAAGAGAGAGAAGCTTTATTGACGATCACCAGCATATACATGAGCATCACATGTCAATCACAATGCATCTTATCCGCTATTTCCACCTCGCGTTATATACTCTCTGCAATAACGCACACGTTTTCTGCGTGTGTGCTATAATAAATAAAGATGTCCTTCTTACAGTTGAGAGTATATTTTTAATCTGTGTCATCACTTTATGAAAACTCTGAAACTTAACAGACAAATTCTCGTGGGTAACTCTTCTTTTAAACCGAGCACACGGATAATGCTTGGACGTCCAACTCCATGCGTCTTTGCGTTCAGCCTTCACACAGGGGGCAGGTCGACGGTGATCCTTCGAACTTGGCCATCTCTCTGTAACGTGAAAGTGATCCCAGGCAGCTGAATGGTCAGAGTCAGAGGTGGAAGCCTGGTCGTGACCGAATACAGAATTTGCCCGCAGGTGCAGAAAACTCTGCTGCTCAGCCAGTGGAGGAAATTCTTCATGTCAATGAGAGCGCGCAGCGCGCTGTCACTGAATCGATTCAGCCACGCGTTTGGGTATGACATCGTGGTTTCACACCAGTGAGGCTGTGCTGCCAGCAGTTTGTCCGAGGGTGTAATGCTTGCAGGAGCTGAGTGGATTTGTTTTCAAGCCGGCTCTGACACTTCTTCCTCACAGGACTTCTGTCTAGTGAATAATGAAGGATGTTAATACGCTCTTTAGTTGAAGTACAGTACTGGGTTGCTGTGAGCTTTAAGACTTTCTCCTCGCAGGTCTTCTATCTCGTGGAGTTTGTCCGAGGGTGTAATGCTTGTAGCAGCCGAGTAGGTCTGAGACTTCCTCCTTGCACGTCTTCTATCTGGTGAAGTTTGAAGTATGTTAATATTGGGCTTTTGTCGAGCGCCGTCCAGGCTGGCCTGTTTCCACCTCGTTCTATGGCTCCACACTGCTATTCCTGTGCGTTATGTGTCGTTTTGTGCTTTGAGCCTCACTCTTTACGGGTATGTTAATACTGTCTTTTCATGAAGTGAAGTGAAGTTCCCCGCTGCTAAGCACGACCGAGTTGAGAGGCTGTTACGGCCGTGTCTTCGTTGTATGTTCGGCGAGCAGGGTCGCTTTTTGCTGTATTTCCTCCGACTTGCTGTAATGCAAGTCAAATACATCATGATTTGTCCATTTGTCTTTTCATGAAGTGAAGTTCCCCGCTGCTGAGCGCTCCAGTACGACGGAGTTGAGAGGCTGTTGCGGCTGTGTCTTCGTTGTATGTTCGGCGAGCAGGGTCGCTTTTTGCTGTATTTCCTCCGACTTGCTGTAATGCAAGTCAAATACATGATGATTTGTCCTTTCATGAAGTGAAGTGAAGTTCCCCGCTGCTGAGCGCTCCAGTACGATGGAGTTGAGAGGCTGTTGCGGCTGTGTCTTCGTTGTATGTTCGGCGAGCAGGGTCGCTTTTTGCTGTATTTCCTCCGACTTGCTGAAATGCAAGTCAAATACACGAGGATTTGTCCATTTGCTCCACACGCAGCAACAAGTCAAGCAGTCAAAACTTTGTTGTGGGAAGGCGAGGCCTCGAACTCGCGACGTTCACCTCCATGCACTACTTGCCAGCGTACTATCGCAGTGAGCTAAACTGGCAGAGGTGAGTGTAGCTCGCTGTGTGTGTTTAAGAACCTCTGAGCGGAGCGTGATTTGGCGTATACTTTGATTCCTCTATACACACGGATGCGCACGGACACTTTTAAAACATTCTTCCTCAACACACACCTTAAAAATACATTCACATTTCTTTCCTGTCTTCCTGCGCTCACACATAGCCACAAAGTATCAGCGCCAGCAGTGGCTTTAACACTCCTCCGCCACCTTCTAGCCTTGTGTCCCTTTAGTCCGCATCTGGATTACACAGTTGTGCACTAAAGGGAACACACATGTTCGTGTTCCTGGCTACTCGCTCGTTTGTATTTTCACACGCGGGTTTTGAAGCCGGCCGTGCACGCTGTTCTCTGATGTGCTGGCGCCCACTCTCTCAGTGCTCTCGTAGCTCCATAGTTTCCCAATGAATTCGGCAAAAGTCATTGCAAATTCACTTTGTGTGACATGATCCTGGCACTTCTTGCGAACCAGTGCTACACATTGCCCCTCGCTCAATGGCTCACCAGCATTTCTCAGGGCAGCGGTGGCGCCCTAGGTGGCAAAACACTTCACTTTCTCTAGGCAGTCTTAGCTACTCTGCGCCCATAACCTGTTAGCAGAGGTGAAAATACGCAGGAATTCTGGCGCGAATATCTAGACTGCTCCGAGGACAACTGTGGAGGAAATAAACACACAATAGCCACAATCCATTTTCTCACTTGAACTCATTCGCAAGAGAGAGAAGCTTTATTGACGATCACCAGCATATACATGAGCATCACATGTCAATCACAATGCATCTTATCCGCTATTTCCACCTCGCGTTATATACTCTCTGCAATAACGCACACGTTTTCTGCGTGTGTGCTATAATAAATAAAGATGTCCTTCTTACAGTTGAGAGTATATTTTTAATCTGTGTCATCACTTTATGAAAACTCTGAAACTTAACAGACAAATTCTCGTGGGTAACTCTTCTTTTAAACCGAGCACACGGATAATGCTTGGACGTCCAACTCCATGCGTCTTTGCGTTCAGCCTTCACACAGGGGGCAGGTCGACGGTGATCCTTCGAACTTGGCCATCTCTCTGTAACGTGAAAGTGATCCCAGGCAGCTGAATGGTCAGAGTCAGAGGTGGAAGCCTGGTCGTGACCGAATACAGAATTTGCCCGCAGGTGCAGAAAACTCTGCTGCTCAGCCAGTGGAGGAAATTCTTCATGTCAATGAGAGCGCGCAGCGCGCTGTCACTGAATCGATTCAGCCACGCGTTTGGGTATGACATCGTGGTTTCACACCAGTGAGGCTGTGCTGCCAGCAGTTTGTCCGAGGGTGTAATGCTTGCAGGAGCTGAGTGGATTTGTTTTCAAGCCGGCTCTGACACTTCTTCCTCACAGGACTTCTGTCTAGTGAATAATGAAGGATGTTAATACGCTCTTTAGTTGAAGTACAGTACTGGGTTGCTGTGAGCTTTAAGACTTTCTCCTCGCAGGTCTTCTATCTCGTGGAGTTTGTCCGAGGGTGTAATGCTTGTAGCAGCCGAGTAGGTCTGAGACTTCCTCCTTGCACGTCTTCTATCTGGTGAAGTTTGAAGTATGTTAATATTGGGCTTTTGTCGAGCGCCGTCCAGGCTGGCCTGTTTCCACCTCGTTCTATGGCTCCACACTGCTATTCCTGTGCGTTATGTGTCGTTTTGTGCTTTGAGCCTCACTCTTTACGGGTATGTTAATACTGTCTTTTCATGAAGTGAAGTGAAGTTCCCCGCTGCTAAGCACGACCGAGTTGAGAGGCTGTTACGGCCGTGTCTTCGTTGTATGTTCGGCGAGCAGGGTCGCTTTTTGCTGTATTTCCTCCGACTTGCTGTAATGCAAGTCAAATACATCATGATTTGTCCATTTGTCTTTTCATGAAGTGAAGTTCCCCGCTGCTGAGCGCTCCAGTACGACGGAGTTGAGAGGCTGTTGCGGCTGTGTCTTCGTTGTATGTTCGGCGAGCAGGGTCGCTTTTTGCTGCATTTCCTCCGACTTGCTGTAATGCAAGTCAAATACATGATGATTTGTCCTTTCATGAAGTGAAGTGAAGTTCCCCGCTGCTGAGCGCTCCAGTACGATGGAGTTGAGAGGCTGTTGCGGCTGTGTCTTCGTTGTATGTTCGGCGAGCAGGGTCGCTTTTTGCTGTATTTCCTCCGACTTGCTGAAATGCAAGTCAAATACACGAGGATTTGTCCATTTGCTCCACACGCAGCAACAAGTCAAGCAGTCAAAACTTTGTTGTGGGAAGGCGAGGCCTCGAACTCGCGACGTTCACCTCCATGCACTACTTGCCAGCGTACTATCGCAGTGAGCTAAACTGGCAGAGGTGAGTGTAGCTCGCTGTGTGTGTTTAAGAACCTCTGAGCGGAGCGTGATTTGGCGTATACTTTGATTCCTCTATACACACGGATGCGCACGGACACTTTTAAAACATTCTTCCTCAACACACACCTTAAAAATACATTCACATTTCTTTCCTGTCTTCCTGCGCTCACACATAGCCACAAAGTATCAGCGCCAGCAGTGGCTTTAACACTCCTCCGCCACCTTCTAGCCTTGTGTCCCTTTAGTCCGCATCTGGATTACACAGTTGTGCACTAAAGGGAACACACATGTTCGTGTTCCTGGCTACTCGCTCGTTTGTATTTTCACACGCGGGTTTTGAAGCCGGCCGTGCACGCTGTTCTCTGATGTGCTGGCGCCCACTCTCTCAGTGCTCTCGTAGCTCCATAGTTTCCCAATGAATTCGGCAAAAGTCATTGCAAATTCACTTTGTGTGACATGATCCTGGCACTTCTTGCGAACCAGTGCTACACATTGCCCCTCGCTCAATGGCTCACCAGCATTTCTCAGGGCAGCGGTGGCGCCCTAGGTGGCAAAACACTTCACTTTCTCTAGGCAGTCTTAGCTACTCTGCGCCCATAACCTGTTAGCAGAGGTGAAAATACGCAGGAATTCTGGCGCGAATATCTAGACTGCTCCGAGGACAACTGTGGAGGAAATAAACACACAATAGCCACAATCCATTTTCTCACTTGAACTCATTCGCAAGAGAGAGAAGCTTTATTGACGATCACCAGCATATACATGAGCATCACATGTCAATCACAATGCATCTTATCCGCTATTTCCACCTCGCGTTATATACTCTCTGCAATAACGCACACGTTTTCTGCGTGTGTGCTATAATAAATAAAGATGTCCTTCTTACAGTTGAGAGTATATTTTTAATCTGTGTCATCACTTTATGAAAACTCTGAAACTTAACAGACAAATTCTCGTGGGTAACTCTTCTTTTAAACCGAGCACACGGATAATGCTTGGACGTCCAACTCCATGCGTCTTTGCGTTCAGCCTTCACACAGGGGGCAGGTCGACGGTGATCCTTCGAACTTGGCCATCTCTCTGTAACGTGAAAGTGATCCCAGGCAGCTGAATGGTCAGAGTCAGAGGTGGAAGCCTGGTCGTGACCGAATACAGAATTTGCCCGCAGGTGCAGAAAACTCTGCTGCTCAGCCAGTGGAGGAAATTCTTCATGTCAATGAGAGCGCGCACCGCGCTGTCACTGAATCGATTCAGCCACGCGTTTGGGTATGACATCGTGGTTTCACACCAGTGAGGCTGTGCTGCCAGCAGTTTGTCCGAGGGTGTAATGCTTGCAGGAGCTGAGTGGATTTGTTTTCAAGCCGGCTCTGACACTTCTTCCTCACAGGACTTCTGTCTAGTGAATAATGAAGGATGTTAATACGCTCTTTAGTTGAAGTACAGTACTGGGTTGCTGTGAGCTTTAAGACTTTCTCCTCGCAGGTCTTCTATCTCGTGGAGTTTGTCCGAGGGTGTAATGCTTGTAGCAGCCGAGTAGGTCTGAGACTTCCTCCTTGCACGTCTTCTATCTGGTGAAGTTTGAAGTATGTTAATATTGGGCTTTTGTCGAGCGCCGTCCAGGCTGGCCTGTTTCCACCTCGTTCTATGGCTCCACACTGCTATTCCTGTGCGTTATGTGTCGTTTTGTGCTTTGAGCCTCACTCTTTACGGGTATGTTAATACTGTCTTTTCATGAAGTGAAGTGAAGTTCCCCGCTGCTAAGCACGACCGAGTTGAGAGGCTGTTACGGCCGTGTCTTCGTTGTATGTTCGGCGAGCAGGGTCGCTTTTTGCTGCATTTCCTCCGACTTGCTGTAATGCAAGTCAAATACATGATGATTTGTCCATTTGTCTTTTCATGAAGTGAAGTGAAGTTCCCCGCTGCTGAGCGCTCCAGTACGATGGAGTTGAGAGGCTGTTGCGGCTGTGTCTTCGTTGTATGTTCGGCGAGCAGGGTCGCTTTTTGCTGTATTTCCTCCGACTTGCTGAAATGCAAGTCAAATACACGAGGATTTGTCCATTTGCTCCACACGCAGCAACAAGTCAAGCAGTCAAAACTTTGTTGTGGGAAGGCGAGGCCTCGAACTCGCGACGTTCACCTCCATGCACTACTTGCCAGCGTACTATCGCAGTGAGCTAAACTGGCAGAGGTGAGTGTAGCTCGCTGTGTGTGTTTAAGAACCTCTGAGCGGAGCGTGATTTGGCGTATACTTTGATTCCTCTATACACACGGATGCGCACGGACACTTTTAAAACATTCTTCCTCAACACACACCTTAAAAATACATTCACATTTCTTTCCTGTCTTCCTGCGCTCACACATAGCCACAAAGTATCAGCGCCAGCAGTGGCTTTAACACTCCTCCGCCACCTTCTAGCCTTGTGTCCCTTTAGTCCGCATCTGGATTACACAGTTGTGCACTAAAGGGAACACACATGTTCGTGTTCCTGGCTACTCGCTCGTTTGTATTTTCACACGCGGGTTTTGAAGCCGGCCGTGCACGCTGTTCTCTGATGTGCTGGCGCCCACTCTCTCAGTGCTCTCGTAGCTCCATAGTTTCCCAATGAATTCGGCAAAAGTCATTGCAAATTCACTTTGTGTGACATGATCCTGGCACTTCTTGCGAACCAGTGCTACACATTGCCCCTCGCTCAATGGCTCACCAGCATTTCTCAGGGCAGCGGTGGCGCCCTAGGTGGCAAAACACTTCACTTTCTCTAGGCAGTCTTAGCTACTCTGCGCCCATAACCTGTTAGCAGAGGTGAAAATACGCAGGAATTCTGGCGCGAATATCTAGACTGCTCCGAGGACAACTGTGGAGGAAATAAACACACAATAGCCACAATCCATTTTCTCACTTGAACTCATTCGCAAGAGAGAGAAGCTTTATTGACGATCACCAGCATATACATGAGCATCACATGTCAATCACAATGCATCTTATCCGCTATTTCCACCTCGCGTTATATACTCTCTGCAATAACGCACACGTTTTCTGCGTGTGTGCTATAATAAATAAAGATGTCCTTCTTACAGTTGAGAGTATATTTTTAATCTGTGTCATCACTTTATGAAAACTCTGAAACTTAACAGACAAATTCTCGTGGGTAACTCTTCTTTTAAACCGAGCACACGGATAATGCTTGGACGTCCAACTCCATGCGTCTTTGCGTTCAGCCTTCACACAGGGGGCAGGTCGACGGTGATCCTTCGAACTTGGCCATCTCTCTGTAACGTGAAAGTGATCCCAGGCAGCTGAATGGTCAGAGTCAGAGGTGGAAGCCTGGTCGTGACCGAATACAGAATTTGCCCGCAGGTGCAGAAAACTCTGCTGCTCAGCCAGTGGAGGAAATTCTTCATGTCAATGAGAGCGCGCAGCGCGCTGTCACTGAATCGATTCAGCCACGCGTTTGGGTATGACATCGTGGTTTCACACCAGTGAGGCTGTGCTGCCAGCAGTTTGTCCGAGGGTGTAATGCTTGCAGGAGCTGAGTGGATTTGTTTTCAAGCCGGCTCTGACACTTCTTCCTCACAGGACTTCTGTCTAGTGAATAATGAAGGATGTTAATACGCTCTTTAGTTGAAGTACAGTACTGGGTTGCTGTGAGCTTTAAGACTTTCTCCTCGCAGGTCTTCTATCTCGTGGAGTTTGTCCGAGGGTGTAATGCTTGTAGCAGCCGAGTAGGTCTGAGACTTCCTCCTTGCACGTCTTCTATCTGGTGAAGTTTGAAGTATGTTAATATTGGGCTTTTGTCGAGCGCCGTCCAGGCTGGCCTGTTTCCACCTCGTTCTATGGCTCCACACTGCTATTCCTGTGCGTTATGTGTCGTTTTGTGCTTTGAGCCTCACTCTTTACGGGTATGTTAATACTGTCTTTTCATGAAGTGAAGTGAAGTTCCCCGCTGCTAAGCACGACCGAGTTGAGAGGCTGTTACGGCCGTGTCTTCGTTGTATGTTCGGCGAGCAGGGTCGCTTTTTGCTGCATTTCCTCCGACTTGCTGTAATGCAAGTCAAATACATGATGATTTGTCCATTTGTCTTTTCATGAAGTGAAGTGAAGTTCCCCGCTGCTGAGCGCTCCAGTACGATGGAGTTGAGAGGCTGTTGCGGCTGTGTCTTCGTTGTATGTTCGGCGAGCAGGGTCGCTTTTTGCTGTATTTCCTCCGACTTGCTGAAATGCAAGTCAAATACACGAGGATTTGTCCATTTGCTCCACACGCAGCAACAAGTCAAGCAGTGAAAACTTTGTTGTGGGAAGGCGAGGCCTCGAACTCGCGACGTTCACCTCCATGCACTACTTGCCAGCGTACTATCGCAGTGAGCTAAACTGGCAGAGGTGAGTGTAGCTCGCTGTGTGTGTTTAAGAACCTCTGAGCGGAGCGTGATTTGGCGTATACTTTGATTCCTCTATACACACGGATGCGCACGGACACTTTTAAAACATTCTTCCTCAACACACACCTTAAAAATACATTCACATTTCTTTCCTGTCTTCCTGCGCTCACACATAGCCACAAAGTATCAGCGCCAGCAGTGGCTTTAACACTCCTCCGCCACCTTCTAGCCTTGTGTCCCTTTAGTCCGCATCTGGATTACACAGTTGTGCACTAAAGGGAACACACATGTTCGTGTTCCTGGCTACTCGCTCGTTTGTATTTTCACACGCGGGTTTTGAAGCCGGTCGTGCACGCTGTTCTCTGATGTGCTGGCGCCCACTCTCTCAGTGCTCTCGTAGCTCCATAGTTTCCCAATGAATTCGGCAAAAGTCATTGCAAATTCACTTTGTGTGACATGATCCTGGCACTTCTTGCGAACCAGTGCTACACATTGCCCCTCGCTCAATGGCTCACCAGCATTTCTCAGGGCAGCGGTGGCGCCCTAGGTGGCAAAACACTTCACTTTCTCTAGGCAGTCTTAGCTACTCTGCGCCCATAACCTGTTAGCAGAGGTGAAAATACGCAGGAATTCTGGCGCGAATATCTAGACTGCTCCGAGGACAACTGTGGAGGAAATAAACACACAATAGCCACAATCCATTTTCTCACTTGAACTCATTCGCAAGAGAGAGAAGCTTTATTGACGATCACCAGCATATACATGAGCATCACATGTCAATCACAATGCATCTTATCCGCTATTTCCACCTCGCGTTATATACTCTCTGCAATAACGCACACGTTTTCTGCGTGTGTGCTATAATAAATAAAGATGTCCTTCTTACAGTTGAGAGTATATTTTTAATCTGTGTCATCACTTTATGAAAACTCTGAAACTTAACAGACAAATTCTCGTGGGTAACTCTTCTTTTAAACCGAGCACACGGATAATGCTTGGACGTCCAACTCCATGCGTCTTTGCGTTCAGCCTTCACACAGGGGGCAGGTCGACGGTGATCCTTCGAACTTGGCCATCTCTCTGTAACGTGAAAGTGATCCCAGGCAGCTGAATGGTCAGAGTCAGAGGTGGAAGCCTGGTCGTGACCGAATACAGAATTTGCCCGCAGGTGCAGAAAACTCTGCTGCTCAGCCAGTGGAGGAAATTCTTCATGTCAATGAGAGCGCGCACCGCGCTGTCACTGAATCGATTCAGCCACGCGTTTGGGTATGACATCGTGGTTTCACACCAGTGAGGCTGTGCTGCCAGCAGTTTGTCCGAGGGTGTAATGCTTGCAGGAGCTGAGTGGATTTGTTTTCAAGCCGGCTCTGACACTTCTTCCTCACAGGACTTCTGTCTAGTGAATAATGAAGGATGTTAATACGCTCTTTAGTTGAAGTACAGTACTGGGTTGCTGTGAGCTTTAAGACTTTCTCCTCGCAGGTCTTCTATCTCGTGGAGTTTGTCCGAGGGTGTAATGCTTGTAGCAGCCGAGTAGGTCTGAGACTTCCTCCTTGCACGTCTTCTATCTGGTGAAGTTTGAAGTATGTTAATATTGGGCTTTTGTCGAGCGCCGTCCAGGCTGGCCTGTTTCCACCTCGTTCTATGGCTCCACACTGCTATTCCTGTGCGTTATGTGTCGTTTTGTGCTTTGAGCCTCACTCTTTACGGGTATGTTAATACTGTCTTTTCATGAAGTGAAGTGAAGTTCCCCGCTGCTAAGCACGACCGAGTTGAGAGGCTGTTACGGCCGTGTCTTCGTTGTATGTTCGGCGAGCAGGGTCGCTTTTTGCTGCATTTCCTCCGACTTGCTGTAATGCAAGTCAAATACATGATGATTTGTCCATTTGTCTTTTCATGAAGTGAAGTGAAGTTCCCCGCTGCTGAGCGCTCCAGTACGATGGAGTTGAGAGGCTGTTGCGGCTGTGTCTTCGTTGTATGTTCGGCGAGCAGGGTCGCTTTTTGCTGTATTTCCTCCGACTTGCTGAAATGCAAGTCAAATACACGAGGATTTGTCCATTTGCTCCACACGCAGCAACAAGTCAAGCAGTCAAAACTTTGTTGTGGGAAGGCGAGGCCTCGAACTCGCGACGTTCACCTCCATGCACTACTTGCCAGCGTACTATCGCAGTGAGCTAAACTGGCAGAGGTGAGTGTAGCTCGCTGTGTGTGTTTAAGAACCTCTGAGCGGAGCGTGATTTGGCGTATACTTTGATTCCTCTATACACACGGATGCGCACGGACACTTTTAAAACATTCTTCCTCAACACACACCTTAAAAATACATTCACATTTCTTTCCTGTCTTCCTGCGCTCACACATAGCCACAAAGTATCAGCGCCAGCAGTGGCTTTAACACTCCTCCGCCACCTTCTAGCCTTGTGTCCCTTTAGTCCGCATCTGGATTACACAGTTGTGCACTAAAGGGAACACACATGTTCGTGTTCCTGGCTACTCGCTCGTTTGTATTTTCACACGCGGGTTTTGAAGCCGGTCGTGCACGCTGTTCTCTGATGTGCTGGCGCCCACTCTCTCAGTGCTCTCGTAGCTCCATAGTTTCCCAATGAATTCGGCAAAAGTCATTGCAAATTCACTTTGTGTGACATGATCCTGGCACTTCTTGCGAACCAGTGCTACACATTGCCCCTCGCTCAATGGCTCACCAGCATTTCTCAGGGCAGCGGTGGCGCCCTAGGTGGCAAAACACTTCACTTTCTCTAGGCAGTCTTAGCTACTCTGCGCCCATAACCTGTTAGCAGAGGTGAAAATACGCAGGAATTCTGGCGCGAATATCTAGACTGCTCCGAGGACAACTGTGGAGGAAATAAACACACAATAGCCACAATCCATTTTCTCACTTGAACTCATTCGCAAGAGAGAGAAGCTTTATTGACGATCACCAGCATATACATGAGCATCACATGTCAATCACAATGCATCTTATCCGCTATTTCCACCTCGCGTTATATACTCTCTGCAATAACGCACACGTTTTCTGCGTGTGTGCTATAATAAATAAAGATGTCCTTCTTACAGTTGAGAGTATATTTTTAATCTGTGTCATCACTTTATGAAAACTCTGAAACTTAACAGACAAATTCTCGTGGGTAACTCTTCTTTTAAACCGAGCACACGGATAATGCTTGGACGTCCAACTCCATGCGTCTTTGCGTTCAGCCTTCACACAGGGGGCAGGTCGACGGTGATCCTTCGAACTTGGCCATCTCTCTGTAACGTGAAAGTGATCCCAGGCAGCTGAATGGTCAGAGTCAGAGGTGGAAGCCTGGTCGTGACCGCATACAGAATTTGCCCGCAGGTGCAGAAAACTCTGCTGCTCAGCCAGTGGAGGAAATTCTTCATGTCAATGAGAGCGCGCACCGCGCTGTCACTGAATCGATTCAGCCACGCGTTTGGGTATGACATCGTGGTTTCACACCAGTGAGGCTGTGCTGCCAGCAGTTTGTCCGAGGGTGTAATGCTTGCAGGAGCTGAGTGGATTTGTTTTCAAGCCGGCTCTGACACTTCTTCCTCACAGGACTTCTGTCTAGTGAATAATGAAGGATGTTAATACGCTCTTTAGTTGAAGTACAGTAGAGAGAGTTATTCCCATACAGCTTATGACAAAATTTGATCCGAAGTGATTGATGGCCCTAATCACGACCTTTTGACCCCCCGCCCCTCCCCTCCGTGGGAAACCCCCGCGTGACGAATCGTATCCGGAGAAAGGGGGGTGGGAAACCCCCCGCGTGACGAATCGTATCCTGAGAAAGGGGGGCGGACCCCGGAAGCGCGCCATCTGTTGCTAACCGTAACGAATTGCAGCCCGAGAAAGGAGGGGCGAACCCCCGGAAGCGCGCCATCTGTTGCTAACCGTAACGAATTGCAGCCCGAGAAAGGAGGGGTGAACTCCCGGAAGAGCGCCATCTGTTGATGTGAAAAAAAGTTTTTAGTGGGAGGGACTGCAGCGAGGGAGGAGAATAAAAACCAGAGAGAGGAGTCCCGTCACAATTTCAAAGTCTCTCACACACACAAGATGGATTCTTTCCTTCTGCAACCCTCCAGCGGTCCTGTTTACTTGGACGGTGAAGAAATCTGCTCTCCCGCAGAACCCTCGAGCATGGGCGGCAGCAGCGAGTGGGCCTCGTCGATTATCAGCGATACGCCGGTGTCTGTCTACAGTACCAGACCCGAAGCAGCTGACACTCCGCGGAAAGAAGGAAGAAGTAAGAGTGTCTTCATGTTCCGCAGCCAAATTCCAGCACCGAGAAACTTGCGAGGAGAATGGACTCTGCCTGCTGAGGGTTGTGGAAAGTGGGGCTACATATTCAAATATGAATCGGGGGAGCTCTGGTTTTATCAGTTGAACGAAGGAGAAAGCTTGACGGAATCGAGCAGCATTGTGAAGCTGACTCCCAACGACTGGGCCGTGCTGAAGCTGCTGGTTGCGATGGCTATCGGAGAGGCAAATGAGGATTTTCCCATTCCTGAAGAGGAAGATGTTGCCGCTAAAAGACCCCGGAGAGAGGAAGATTCTCCTCCCCCTCCTCCTCCTTCTCCTTCCGGCTTCGGTGATGAAGAAGAGCATGATGAAAAAGATCCTCCTTCCCCTCCTTCTGTCTCGTCTGATGAAAAAGAGGATACTGCTGCTGAGAATGATGAGGATAAAGAAAAGACCCCCTCTGTAGAGGATGTTTCCTCCGCTGATGAATCAGCTGATGATGATGATGATGATGATGATGATCATCCTCTCGACACAGTTACAGAAGAAGAAGAAGAAGAAGAAGAAGAAGAAGAAGAGACCCTGGCCGAAAAGCTTCCAGAAGAAGAAGATGATGATGATGAGCCCCCAGCTTCAGAAATAAAAGAGGAGAAAGCAGCTCCTGAGAAAAAAGAAAACATTCCCCCAGCTTCAGAAATAAAAGAGGAGAAAGCAGCCGCTGAGAATAAAGAAAACATTCCCCCGTCTCCAGAAAAAGCTACGGAAGAAGAAATAGAAGCTATTCCCCCTCCCCCGCCGCGGAACGGAGGCATACGCTTCAACGATGAGCAGCTGATCAAGACTAAAACAATCTTGTCAACCGTCTGGTCTTCAGGAACCACTGCCACAGGGAGATGGAGAATGAGAGCAAGTCTGCGTTCGACTGACGAGTCTGATGCCCCTGACATTTTTGTCATGGAAAAATTCAACCCCGACTGCGGATTATTTCGCAGCATGATGGTTATACCAGCCAAAGAGTGGGTCGTAAGAATGCTGCAAGTGAGGAAGGATA